>NC_134887.1:25420291-25512791 GCF_041734735.1 Babylonia areolata
TAACAATATAACATATTTCTAATGAAAAACTAACAACTATAACAGCGAACCAACAGGACTATTTAATAAGGAGTTGAAAACGTCATACATTAGCAATGGACTGCTGAAGATCGTCAACACTGAAGATGATTTCAGTTCAGGGATTTGAGACTTTAACATATCGCAAGTTGGTATATGATCGGTTGTTATGTGAGCACCACAGATGCAAGAAACATTACTGACATATTTTGTCCTAAAACAATTCATTTTCCATGTGCAGATTAGAGAAATGATTTGGCTCTTATGAAAATCATTATGGTAATGTTTTCCCATGAAACCATACATTTTCTTTATGTTCTTATGTAACTCCGAGTTACCGGTGTGTTTTTCTTCAAACTGAAATTTTGACCATTGGACTTTTTCTACCATGGTGTAACATTCCTGTAGTGAAAGCGAAATATTTAAATCTAACTCCGTGGAGCTTCTAGCTCCTTTTTTTTTAGCCAAAATGTCAACTTTTTCATTATAGTAGAAACCGCAATGAGAAGGAATCCAGCAAAAGGTTATGTGGGAGCCTCTTAGTAAGAGTTCGTAAATCAAATGGTTAATTTCAATAATTAGTTCATACCTAACAGTTTCTTTTATAAGTTCAATAGCGTGAAGAACTGATTTAGAATCAACACAAAATAGAATTTGAAATACAGTTTTCGGAAAGGATATCATGAAATTTAACGCCATTAGAATTGCTATGAGTTCAGCTGTGAAGATGGATTTATTCTCTCCCAGTTGAAAAGAGTTTTGAAAGTTAAGGTCAGGAATAACGAAAGCAGCACCAGCTCTCTCTCTCTCTCTCTCTGTGTGTGTGTGTGTGTGTGTGTGTGTGTGTGTGTGTGTGTGTGTGTGTGTGTGTGTGTGTGTGTGTGTGTGTGTGTGATGTTGGAACACGTGAAAAGATTTGTATAGTTTTATTGCACGGTATTTATATTTTGGCACAATCATTATTTGTTTCTGTTGTTAGTATTGTTTACTAGGTACAACCTCTAGATACAACCCACCACCCCCTCTTTCTCTTCTTCTTTCTGCCGGTCTCTGGCTTCCTTCTTCCTCCTCCCTGCCTCTCTCTGTCTCTCTCTTTCTCCGTCATTCAGTTCAAATTTGGTGGTGTTTTGGGTGTTTGTGGAAGTGGGATGGTAAATTACGTATTTTTAATGTGTTTGATAAACTGTGTATGGATTGATTTTACGTCTGTGTCACTGTGTGCGCTACAGTGTATGTGAAGTGGGAGGGTACAGAGAGGGAACAGTACCACAACCATTTCCCGTGTTCTTCAACGATGGTGAAGAAAGGCTGATGACTGGTATTTCTGTGACTGCATCTGTAACTTATCTTAGTCATTGACTGGAACTGACTGGATCTCAGTCCTTGCGATGGCGGCGTCGATACCCCTACGGTGGTGTTAGTGATCTTTGTAAAACACCCAGCTGCTGCGGGAAGAAGCAAAGCCGCCAGGGTCAAAGAGGATGGTCAGAAAAATAATATCTTCAGCCTGTTACGTGGCGGTCAGCCCTATGTCTCAGACTTCACCTCCGCGCGTCCAAAAGGGAAACTCACTGACACACAGACACACCATCACGGCGACGGAGACACACACGTTTGCCGCAGTACACTGTCAGCGTGTACACTTCGCCTCAGCTGCGCGACCATTTGGATGGTCCATTCTGCTCACGAAGGTGATCGAGTCGCCGCCTGTTCCCAGTTCGCCTGTTGCTCTGTGTCAGTGTGTGTAGTGTCACTGAGTGTGTGTGCAGTGTGTGTGAAAGAGAGAGAGAGAGCGTCACACACACACACACACACACACACACACACACACACACACACACAGAGAGAGAGAGAGAGAGAGAGAGAGAGAGTGAGTGCACGTCAGGGTGTGCGGTGTGTGTGCGATTAACCCGGGCTGAAGAAAAAACAAATAAAACCCACGGCCGCTTTTCTTCGGGGAAAAAAAGGTTGGAAGACCGACTGATATCGAAAATAGATTTAAGAAATACCAAAAAAGAAAAAGTTTTTTTTCTAGTTGCTTTTTTGTTTTATTCATTTATTTGTTTAATCATTTTTCTTTATATATTTTTATCACACTGAAAAAACAACATCTGACTAAAAACTGAAAACAAGGAGCAAATGATTGCTACATTATATCTACTTCGATTTCTTGTGTTTGCGATTCAAAGAAATCCATTACTTTAGGGGGCGGGGGGGGGGGGGGGGGGGGGGGGCGGGAAATAAGTACTGTTAGTATTATCAGTGGTTTGGGGCAACCAGCGAGTTCGTCAGTCTCCAAACGAAAACGTTCCCAAATTGCACAATTCTCAGTTCAACGCCTCCGTCATTTCCGCTGTATGGCCATCTTTTCCTCTGACGGTATTTGTTGAGAAGCCTTTATCAACGTTAGGAAAACGCAACTGGTAGGTCGATCATGTGCAAGGATAATTATACTGAATTGTAAATTAGCATTCGATTGCGTAAATCACTCGATTTTCGATTATCAATATTATTCGATAGATCTTTTTATCAAGTACATTTGCTTCCGCTCAGGCTTCTCCACTGAGACCCAACTGCTTACCACTACCAACGATCTCCTGATGTCCTTTGACAAAGGGAAACAAGTAGATATGGCTATATTAAACTTCTCAAAAGCCTTTGACACTGTACCCCACGACCGTCTCCTCCACAAGTTGGCTAGTTACGGCATCACCGGTACCCTCCACACTTGGCTTACCTGTTTCCTAACAGAGCGTACCATGCAAGTGGTTGTAGAAGGTACTTCATCCAGCGCCACAACTGTCGACTCAGGAGTGCCACAGGGCACTGTGCTAGGCTCCCTCCTATTCCTATGCCATATAAATGACCTCCCCGAAACAGTCAAATCCCAAGTGCGTTTATTCGCAGACGACTGCCTCATCTACAGGGAGATCAACGACTTCCAAGACCACCACACCCTACAAGAGGACCTCAAGTCACTGGAGTCATGGGCAGACAAATGGGGTATGCGTTTCAACGCTTCGAAATGCTACATCATGAGCATCGCACAGTCCCCTGCCTCCTTCCACTTTTACTCCCTAAACGACACCATCTTACAGCAAGTCACCTCAAACCCCTACCTTGGCATCGGCTAACCTGAAATGGTCTCACCACACCAACTCTATTACAAAAAAGGCCAACAGCACATTAGGATTTCTTTGTCGGAACCTCAGGCATAGTCCCACTTCCTGCCGAAGAAATGCCTACCTTGCCCTCGTACGCCCTGTCCTAGAATATGCAGCAATTATCTGGGACCTGCACACGCAAAAGGAGATCAACATAATAGAACGCGTACAAAGAAACGCAGTACGCTTTATAGCAAAGGACTACCGCTCCACCACTCCAGGCTTTATAACAGGACTATTAAAGAAATATGAACTCACCACACTCCGGGAAAGACGACTCCAACTACGGCTAGGTTTCTTCTATAGGGTGGTAGAGGGTCTGGTGTCAGCAGTCACTCCGAGTGATTTTATCGCACCGCAGAAACCAGGACGACGCATCCACTCGACAAGAGACGAGCGTATACCTATCGCAAAACTCTATAGAGAACTATATTAGAAACAATGATAGATGCTACTGTGTCCCTGAAACAAATACCGACCAGTATCGATACTCTTATTTTCCAAAGACAATAGTTGAGTGGAACCACCTAGACGATACCATCGTTCACAAAAAGTCGGTGGATAGTTTTAAATCGGCTCTGGCAAAAGCCAGAAGCCAGTAACACCAACGTGCTGCGCACCCCCCTACCGTCGCGTTTATGCCAGTAAATGGATGTTGCGACGTATTGATCCAGATCCAGAAATTTGCGATGCGAAGAATGATTAAAAAAAAAAAAGAAAACAAAAGATAAAATCCAATCGTTGAGACTTGCAAAAACAAATAGATAAAATAAAACTGCACACACACACACACACACGCTCTGTTTCTTTCTACCTCTTTGTCTCTGGTATAATTCTACAGTTAACAGTGGTTGCTGTGCCAGTTTTTGTGGTTTTTGTGGAACTTATAGCGGCCTTCGTGAGTTCGTCTCGAAAGACGGTTACAAAGTTCCGTGTCTGTTTGCACATGGTGCTGTGTCGATGTTCATACCGTGGGTATAGAGCCGAACTTGACCAGATCCTGGATTTTTAAGCGGTTCAACGTATTTAATTTTTATATAGAAATGTAAAATTTCATTGATTTTATTTTCCATTACCTCATTGCACTTAGGATGGCAGTATCCGCATTTCTTCCCCTCCACTTCTCTATGCGACTGGCGGAGAGAACGTCCATGCCTTGTGAATGTTACTCAATCTGTCTTAGGTGGAAAATTGTGGATGTATAGCCAAAATATGTTGTACCTCTTTTCAGTCATGTGTTAACTTGACCATCATTGTGACAGGACAGAGTGACTGCAAATTGATGCTTATAATAATAGTCATTGAATTTTCTGATTAATCAAGCTGATTTGTGTATTTCTGAAAGTGTGTGTATGGGGTTTTTATTTGTGTTAATTCTTAACACAATTTGATTAGTAGTTATTTTTTTGTGTTCATTTTTTCTTTTGTTTATTTTTGTAATCCTCTCTACCCCAAAATGGATGAAAAGAAATTGAACCTCATCAGTGGTAGAGCCTACAGTGATGTGGTCTCATATTGTTCCACACTATGGTTTTAAACTTAAAGTTTATACCTAGAGAAGGAGCTGTCAATCATGAAATTGCAAGGTTTAGAGATAGAACCAATTGGTGGTTGGTTTGAGTACACTTGGCAATACACACACACACACACACACACACACACACAAAACACACACACACACACACACATGCACGCGCGCGCACACCACCACCACAATCCATGAAAACAGACCTTTAGATATAATTTTGCTGGGAGTGAGGTCTCAAGTGGGATGCTTAATTTTATTTGAAGATTGTAGGTTTTTGTTGTTTGATAAATTTTTTCCCTTCAGAATTAGAATAGATACTTGAGTCAGATAGATACTGCAAAACTTAAGAGGCCACTGATGTTATATTTAAGACAAATTCTACTTGTGAACATTGTTGTGATTAAGTGACCTTTTGAACTTTGTTGCAGTTCAGTGACAGCTGCCACTTAAAATGTACAATGGAATTGGCCTTACCACTGCCAGAGGCAGTGGCACAAATGGCTTTGTGCAGAGAAACCTTTCATCTGTGAAAAGAACAAAAGACCGCATCTCTTACAAGACAGAGGAGGATGTGGCTCGACTGGAGAAGCAGCTCAACCGGCAGCCAAATGCCGACATCTTGGCTCATGACCGCAAACGTCGGATGGAGCTCAAATGTATGGAAATGCAGGAGCTGATGGAAGAACAAGGGTGAGTTTGTCTTTACCCTTGATAGTAGGGACATGCGAAAATAAATATGCATGCATGTGAACACATGCACATGCATGCACACATACTCTTACATAAATGGACAGAGTACTGAGGATGATTTGTTTAAATATTTTTGTGAATGGCTTGCAAAACACATTTCTTGATATCTTAACTGCATACAATAACTTGAATAAGAATAATAACTGATATGATTTTTGTTCTTCATTTTTTTTTTTTTTAATGGGCCTCTTCTACTCCCTTTTTAAATGATTTGGAAAATAAAAGGTTTCCCAATTTCTTTCTTTTTCTTTTCAGTAAGTTTCACTTTGAAGGAAGTGTCAAAGCATGTGGCTTTATCCATATAAGCTACACCACATCGGAGTAACTGTGCATTATGTGACAGACCCAAAACTCTGGTCAGCCTTAGCCTTCCAAATTCAAATGGGTGATGCTATCCCCCTGATGGTCATGTGAGCCTATGGACCAAGTGCCTGTTTTGCCCACAATCAGGAAAATGTGTTGATTGCTACAGGTTGGCACTGGGCATGCACAAAACTAGATTATCTAGGTAAATCTGCAGTAGTTCACTGTCATCTATTGATACTTCACCATGGATCAGTATGCTAGAACATGCCACTTCACACTTCTGACTTACTTGTTTCCCAGTGGGCATTTTGGATTTCTTCACTTCTTTTCACCATGTAACCCAGTACTACCTGCTGCATGTGAAGTCTTCCAACGACGGACCAGGCGGAGGAGGAAACCTTTCCAACGGCTGTGAAGGCGGAAGAGGATGACCAAAGGGCAGGGGGAGCTCTTATCCTTGGCTGGAAGTCCCCCAAGGAGATGGAGCTCCAAAGAAAAAACCTGCACCTGCTGAGGCTGTCCTACACGTGGCAGTATCTGCACCTGTGGGACTGTGAGTGTCAGTAGGCGAGAGAGTGGGGAAGGGACTGCACAACTCCTCCTCACTAAAAAAATGTCACCTGTGCTGGTCAGGCAACCAGGCTAATGTCGGAACGACGAGCTAGCCCTTCAACACCCAGCTTTCCCAAGCCCAGCAGCGATGGAGAAGTGGTAACGGGGACAGGCAGAGGATGCTGCTGGCAGTTCCTAGTCACGACTTTGCACGCAGGCGGCTGTGGGGTGATGGTCATCTGCCGTAGACTGGGGCAGATGCAGTTCCTGTATCCTCCCACGGTGTCAGAGCAGTCCTTTTTAGGGACAGCACTGTTCTCCCCACATGGGGAAGGGGAGAAAAAAGGATCCCCAAACAAAGCATGCCTCACCTGGTAGGAAACCGCACCTACTTGGACATCCAACAATAGCAGTCGAAAACAACAGAAGAAAAGAACCAGGAGTCATGCCCTGACTCTGGGTGCCTGGAATGTTCGCACCCTCTTAGACAGAGACGACAGACCAGAAAGACACACAGCGCTCATTGCTAGAATGCTTGATCGCTACCAGGTGGACATAGCAGCCCTGAGCGAAACCAGGTTTGCGGGTGAAACCCAGCTGGAGGAAGTTGGAGGGGGCTATACCTTCTACTGCATTGGGAAGCCAGATGACACGCCAAGAACCTCAGGCATGGGCTTTGCCATACGAGCCAAACTTGCACGACAGCTTGACAGCCTTCCACATGGGATAAACGACAGGCTGATGACCCTGTGTCTGAAGCTGTCCAAGGATCGCTTCACCACAGTCATCAGCTGCTATGCCCCAACAATGACCAACCCTGATGACATCAAAGAAGCTTTCTACGAGGAGCTCAGCCGCACCATTTCAGCGGTAGACAGAAAGGACAGGCTGATCATCCTTGGGGATTTCAATGCCCACGTTGGCGTGGACTTCTCCTCATGGCTAAAAGTCCTAGAACAGCACGGCACTGGCAAGTGCAACTCCAACAGACTGCTTTTGCTCTTGCTCTGCGCGCAGCATGGACTGACCATCACCAACACCCTCTTCCAGCAAGTGGACAAGTACAAGAACACATGGATGCACCCGCTCCAAGCAATGGCACATGCTGGACTATGTGATTGTCAGGCAGAGGGACAGAGGTGATGTTTCCATTACACGCTGCATGAGAGGAGTAGTCTGTTAGTCAGACCATCGCCTGGTACGCAGCAAGATGAACATCAGACTTGCACGCAAGCTCCGACCAGCCAGGCAGAAACCCCCTAGGAAGCTGAACATCCACCGCCTCCCTATCACCAAGGATGTGCTGCAGCAGCAAATCCAAGTAGCTCCCCAAGAAATTCATGCATCGACTGATGTAGAAGAGGTATGGAGCACCTTTAGAGATGCTGTGTACACAGCAGCAGCTGACACACTCGGCTTTGTACAAAGGAGCCACAAAGACTGGTTTGACAAGAACGACTCTGGAATCTCCAAGCTCCTGAACACACTGCATATACGGCATCAGGATCACATTTCCGATAAAGACTGCCAGAGGAAGGAGAACCAGTTCTTGCAAACCAAGCAGCTCGTACAGAAGAGGCTGCATGAGATGAAGAACACCTGGTGGGAGAGAAATTCTGAAGAGCTTCAGTCCGCTGCTGATGCTTACAACATGAAGACTTTCCTTGATGGTCTCCGAGCTGTGTATGGGCCGAGAGTCACAGGATCAACCCCTGTCCGAGCCTTGGACGAGACCACCCTCCTGAAAGACCAGAAAGACATCCTTTCCCGCTGGTCAGAGCACTTCAACACCCTCCTCAACAGGGACTCGTCCGTATCTGACGAGTCAATTGCAGCCCTCCCACAGCTACCAGTCTTCGCTAGCTGCCCCTCCCACCCAAGGTCGAGACCCAGAAGGCCCTGAAGCTGACAACGTCAGGAAAAGCACCAGGAGGGGATGGAATCCAGGCTGACATCTACAAGTATGGAGGCAAGGTACTGACAGACAAGCTGACCGCCCTGTTCCAGTCAATCTGGGAGAGAGGGGAGGTCCCCCAGGATTTCAAGAATGCTTCTATTGTCCACATTTACAAACGGAAGGGAAACAAAACATCCTGCGATAACCAACGTGGAATCTCTCTCCTCTGCATCGCCAGCAAGATCTTCACCCACATCATACTGAACAGACTGGTTGACCATGTCTCCAACACAGTCATCCCTGAAACACAGTGCGGCTTCCGCTCAGGCAGGGGAACATGTGACATGGTGTTTGCCGTACGCCAGATGCAAGAGAAGTGCCGTGAGCAGAACAAGGAGCTCCACATGGTCTTTGTAGACCTGACTAAGGCCTTTGACACGGTGAACCGCCATGGTCTGTGGAAGATCCGCCTAAGGTTCGGCTGCCCAGAGAGCCTAATCCAGCTGATTGCGTCTTTCCATGATGGCATGCAGGCTAGAGTACAGGAAAATACTGACTTGTCGGATCCGTTCCCTGTAGTAAATGGAGTGAAGCAGGGCTGTGTCCTGGCACCCACACTGTTCTCCATTCTCTTCTCTGCCATGCTGATTGACGCCTTCGAAGACTGTGACCGTGGCATCTACATTCAGTTTCGCACAGATGGCAAACTTTTCAACTTGAGGCGACTCTACGCCAGGTCCAGGGTGTTTGAGGCACTGATGAGAGAGTTCCTCTTTGCTGATGACTGCGCACTTGCTGCACACACCCATGAGGACATGCAGTTCATTATGGACAGGTTCTCAACCTCCTGCAGGTGCTTTGGACTCACCAGCAGCCTGCCCAGCATCGAAAGCCTGCTGATTCAGTGCCAGCTACGCTGGACAGGACACAACGTCCACATGACAGACAGCAGGATCCTGAAGATGCTTTTGTATGGCCAGCTGAAGGAAGGCCACCGTGAACTTGGAAGACCCTGCAAGCGCTTCAAGGACACCTTGAAGACAAACCTCAAAGCCTGTGACATAGACCTCGCTTCCTGGGAAACTGATGACCTTGACCGCTCTCGCTGGAGGATGCTGTGCTTTAGTGGCATAAAGACGTTTGAAAACAAGAGAACACTGGCCATTAAGGAGAAGCGTAAGTGAAGGAAGCAGGGCTCAACTTCTGGAGATGTTTTCCCTTGCGACACCTGTGGGAAGTGCTGCGCATCCAGAATCGGCCTCTTCTCCCATATGAGGACACGCACCGACAGATAAGCCTGCCTGCCTACTCATCCGTCAGACCGACGGGAGACTCCGTCATAACTTCTTTTTACCAAACGAATAGCAGGTCAGTTTTACGAATGACTACTTCAAAAATCTTGCAATTTCTTTGTCCTGGTCTTATTCACAGTCGCCACAGTTTTACAGTCATGTTCAAGAAATGTTTGACAGGTTTCTTCATAAAAAAGCTTTGAAAGCAGTATCAAATTCATTGTACCAGGGAAAACTGTCTCCTTCAGCAAGCTTCATCTTACGATGCTTTAGATCAGAACACACACCAAAGACAGAATGAATGCAAAAACTTTAATTTTTAGGGAGAAGCTCTGTGACTAGCTGAACAGTAACCTGTTCTGTGATTGGCTGAAAGCCATTGGGGGAATTATGTTTTCCAGTAGGTGTTGATCCAACCATTAGTGGAACAGCAACCGCAAATTCAAATACATTAAAAAAGTGTATTATATCTTTACTATTTCAGAAAGATTTATGAAAACAAATTGTCCACAAGTTACATGGTATCTTTAATTTAGGCATACTGTGTTTTCTTATTGGTAAAGATGTGTCCTTTCATGACTTGTTGATGTTCATATGGTTGACACTTTTGTTTTTACAGGTATACTGAGGATGAAATTGAAGAGAAGGTGTCCATGTTCCGTCAGATGCTGATGGAAAAAGAGGGGTCCACAGATTCCCCCTTGGACAAAGATGAACATGGTCGTCCAATGTGAGTTTTATTTCTGTTCTGTTTTGGAGCATGTTTCTATGGGTGATGTTTTTGTGGGGTTTTTTTTTCACATTTTTGTTTGTTTACATTTTCTCAGTATTTATAAAACAGAACAGTTTTGGTTTTATCTTACAAATTGACACACTGATTGAAAGCAGTTTTTTTTTTTTATGAAGTTAAAAAGGGTAAAACATGGTTTAAAATCAAAGGTACCTTGAGATGAAGATAAAAAACGACGTTTAGAATGATAAACTCTTTGTCAAGTGAAGAGGTGAAGAAGTGTTGGCAGGTCTCATCAGTCTGTACTGAAGAGGTGAGTACATTGTGTCTCACTGGCTGGAAACTGCTGCACTGCTCACTGTTTTGTTGGAGGAGAGGGGGGTGGGAGGTAGATGAGGGTGGGGTGCAAGGAGAGGAGGGTGGATGGGAAGGAAGAGAGAGAGGTGGGAGGGGGTGTCTGTAGGGAGGGGGCAGCACTTTGGTGCAACAGCCGTGGAGACTGCCTACACAGGAGATTTATGGAGAGCCAGATCATCTCCCGCCTTGGCACAGTGCAACCTCATGGAATCAATGTCAGAGAGTGACACCAGTTATGCTCTCTTCTTTTCCCTCCCATTCCCCTTCCTTTCCCTCCCATTCCCCTCTTTTTCCCCTCCCACCCACCTCCCCACATACAAAGAATTGTATTCATTATTTGGAGATGAATATTCCGTATGCTGATTCATGAGGAAATAGAACGATTCCAGCTGTCTTGCCAAGAGAAGAGGTCGTTGGCTACAGTGGAAGTGATTCGGATCTATTCCAATGACACTTGTTGCTTCCTCAGCACGCACGTTTCTGATCACGTAAATCAGAATTTGGTGTCATATACTGTACCATGTCAAACTGATGCAAACTAGGCCTATTGGTTTGCTCTGCTTGGCCAAATTTCGCGCGGCTAACAGTGAAAAGACGACACGTGTTGCCCGGTCCGCTCTTAGCCAATCAAACGCCTCTAAAAGCTATAAGCGCTGAATCATTTCCTTTGGCCAAGGCTCTCCACACCATCTTATCAGGTTTACGCTCTGTCTCGTCTTACGCTTTTTTTGGCTATTAAGTGTATTCATTTGGCCTTATTTTGCTGCATGCGGCTTGTGTTTATTGTATTCTTACATTCTGTGTACTCAATTTGACTCGGCCCCCTCGATTTGTTCGTTTTTCTCTACCTCTAAGTCAATCCTATCTTTCCTTTCTCTGTTGGGGTTCGGATTTTCGCTGAGTGCCTAAGCGCGGGTACCATGCCTTGTATGCCATTCCATGAAGGCAGGAATCATGAGGCTGGGATTGAGACCCGGCAAGAGACTCTCCCAGGCCCGGAGCTCATGATTCCTTCTGATAGGGACCGCGGTGATGCGTCTTTAGACGCTGATCGCGGAAGCGACACTTGTACCAGTAAAACGGTCATGAAGGGGACCGGGGGGAAAGGGGTATGAGCGTCGCCTCCCAAGGTGTCCCAGCGCGAGGCAGGGAGAGTGGGGAGTGGCAAGTCCTCTCTTCGCGGTGGGGACTCAGGGCTAGGCGTGAACTCCCAAGGGGAGGCCGCGCCCGGCCGTTAACCCGGGTCCCCACTCGGAGATGGCCCTCAGGGGCCCCGTTGCTGTTCCCCCTCCTCCCTCCTCTGTCGACCCCCCTTCCCCACTTCCTTCTGGGGGGGGGGGGGACCTCTACTTTACCCACCCCGGGCCAAGCCACCCCAGTCTCCACACAGGAGGTGATTCGGGGTGCGTGGCCACCTGCTCTGCAGGTCTTCCCGCTATCTGGCTGGTCTCCCCTGCTGGGGGAGGCCCGCGTGTGTCAGGCGGTTCCGGGCAGTCAGCCCGCTCGTCTTCTGGGGACTGACACCCAAGTCGGACCTGACCTCCCTCCGACTTGGCCAGGTTTTTCCCTTCATGGAGGTCAAGGTGCCATTGACCCTTGGGTTTGGGGTCACAGGATGGCTGGTGCCCACGGGTGGTTACCCCCTACACACCTATGGTGCACGCTGGGTTGCTGGGAGGACCAGGGGCCAACCCCTTGTCCGCTCCCCACCAGACCCAACCCAGCACATCTCACGGGGTGTCACACACAGCCCTGACAAGTGGGATCGACTTGTCAGTCAGGTCGAGCTCCTCGACCAATATTGCCACTCAGTCCACAAATCGGGCCTCTCTCAACCCACAGGTGACCTCCACGGTCACAACGGCCTCCTTGTCAGGACTGACAGCTGCCGAGGGGCCCTGCTCGGCCCGGCGGAATCTGCAGTTCCCACCTACCCAGCCCTCGGTCCTACAGGGAGATGAGTGGGTACATCTTGCATCCAGGGATGCCCTCACTGAGAAGGTGTGGCACCCACCATCCCAAGCATGGTTGGACCTATGGTCCACACGCTCCCCACCTGCTTCAGGTGTCAAGGACATAACAGCTGCGGCCATGGTCCCTGCTCGGGATCTTCCCAGTTCATCCCACTGGGCTGACCACAGCTCACAGGATGCCCCAGCGGGTACATCCACTTGGGATGGCACCCAGCAGGGGATGGACTGCGAACAAGAGTGGGAGTCCCTGTCTTCGGATGAGGACAAACAAGAGGATGAGCACTCTTTGCCCCCATCCCAGGGGGACAGATTGAGCCCATGCCTCCCTAGGGACCAGCCTGAACCAAACTCGGACTTAGCCGAGCTCAAACTGACCCTCCCCAATAGGGTCACGCATGCCGAATCAGTCCCTCAGGCTACTTTGTTACCCTTGACCCTCCTTAGGCCATTTGACTCGGGGTACATGCTGCCTTGGGCGGAGGATCGCCCCCCTCTAAGATCCACTCCTCCTCCTTATGTGCCCACCTCGATGGAGCAGGAGAGCGTCTTAGAGAAAGAGATATCGCACGATATCTTAACTCTCGGACCCGGGCCCCGGTTTTTACGGCCGGTTGTTCGTGATTCCAAAGGTCTTGGGAGGTGGAGACCAGTCTTGGACTTGTCCCCCCTCAACAAATTTCTCCCCAAAATCAAATTCAAGATGGACACACAGGCACAGATTCGGGAGACCATTCAACAGGGCGATTGGGCTACCTCTATCGATCTGAAAGATGCTTATTTTCATATCCTAATCCATCCGGCATCCCGTCAATACCTGAGGTTCGTGTGGAGGGACAAGGTGTTCCAGTTCTCGGCCCTCCCATTTGGTCTGTCCCTTGCCCCTTTCCTGTTTACCAAGGTGGTGTGGGAATTGGTGTCCATCGTCCGGTCGGAATCCATTCGTCTCTGTGTGTACCTGGACGACTGGCTTATCCTGGCACAGTCGCAGGCCCTGTGCCAGAGTCATACGGCCAGACTTTTAGACCTTTGCTCCCAACTGGGCTTCCTCACGAACCAGGAGAAATGCGATCTGTCCCCAAGTCAGTCCTTCGACTTCTTAGGGATGAGATTCGACACGCGGTCCATGATAGTCTCTCTGACGCCAGATCGCTGGGACCGTCTGGCAGGCCTCCTCAGCCACTTGTGCCATTCCTCCCAAGCAACAGCGCGGACACTTTCTTCCCTCCTGGGCATGATGGAGTCCATGGCATCTCTCATTCCCCTGGGCACGGTTCTCAAGCGCCCTCTTCAGAGGGCACTGAGGTTACGGTGGTCCCAGAGCACTCCGCCGTGGGATACCCAGATATATCTGGGCGAGTGGTTCCTCGAGGTGACATCAGAGTGGCTAACCACCCCTCTTCAGACACAGGGGGTGCCCATAGCCCCACCTACTCTTCAGGTGGCACTCTTCACAGACGCCTCCTCCCTGGGCTGGGGAGCCCACATGGACTCACTCCATGCAGCAGGGACTTGGTCCCCGGAGGAGCGCCTGTGCCACATCAGTGTTCTGGAACTGGAGGCAGTTCGCAGGGCTCTCCTGCACTTCATGGGGGAGGCTACTGGCAAGATCATCCGCTTGTTCACGGACAATACGACGGTTGCATGTTACGTGAACAGAGGGGGGGGGGAGCGCACTCAGCAGACCTCTCCCTGTGGACCGAGACTCTCCTCCGTTGGTGCCACAGCAAGGGCATTGCACTTTCAACGAGACACATAGCAGGAAAAGCCAACATCTTGGCAGATGCTCTCAGCAGGTTCAAGAGTGTCATCCACACAGAGTGGACCCTGGACAAGGACACCCTTCAGGGGGTGTGGGAACGGTGGTTTGGGCCGATGGTGGACCTTTTTGCCACAAAGTTCAACAAGAGACTTCCCACTTATGTCTCTCTGGTCGCCAACCCAGAAGTGTGGGCAGTGGATGCTCACACTCTAGACTGGAGCAGTCTGATTGCCTATGCATTTCCTCCCTTTCCAATTCTGTACAAGGTGATATGGAAAGCCAGATTGGAACGCCTGCAGCTGATTCTCATTGCGCCGAAATGGCCAGCCTAGCCCTGGTTTCCGGACCTTCAGTCCCTGACACATGTTCCACCCCTGGGGCTCGAAACCAAACGTCATCTGCTGAGGCAGCCTCGTTCGGGCATTCCACATTCCAATCCTCAACTGCTCCACCTACACGCGTAGCTGCTGTGCGGTCGGAACTGTCAGCATCACCATTGAAGTCTTCGACCCCTCGGTAGGCCTGTGTCAGCTGCGCTGACTCAGGGGGTGCCTCCTCTGACCTCCTCTCCATAGTCACCAAAGCAAGGAGGGAGGGAACGGAGACTTTGTATGACTTTCGCTGGAAGAAATGGTTGCGGTGGTGTACGGCTCAGGACGTTCCCCCTACTAACCCTACAAGCATGCAGCTGGCCAACTTTCTGGCTCACTGCTCCTCAGTTCTCAACCTGCCTGCTAGTTCTGTGCGAGGGTACAGGTCTGCCATCTGTACCACAATCAAACAGCTAGGTGGTCCCGCCTTTGAAGCGGATTTCCTGCTCAGAGAGGTGGCTAGGGGCGCCTCTCTGAAGGAAACTAGAAACCCCAGAAGAGCGCCCCTGTGGGACTTGTTCCTGGTGCTGGATTTCATTCGAAAACAACCCTTCGAGCCATTGGGGACTATTCCTTTCGACTTACTCACCCTCAAGACCACTTTCCTTCTGTTGCTGGCCACAGGCCGTCGTAGAAGCGAGATTCATGGTCTTAGTGGAATGTCACAAGATCTTGCTTTCCACAGAGATGGTTCCATCACTCTTTGTTTTCTTCCAGAGTTTCTGGCTAAGAACCAAGACCCCGAGGTCCCTTCCCCCTCTCTGAGGGTCAGACCTTTGTCTGATACTCAGAGAGGGGGAAGGGACCTCGGGGTCTTGGTTCTTAGCCAGAAACTCTGGAAGAAAACAAAGAGTGATGGAACCATCTCTGTGGAAAGCAAGATCTTGTGACATTCCACTAAGACCATGAATCTCGCTTCTACGACGGCCTGTGGCATCTCTGCCCTGTTCGGTGTCTCAAATACTATTGGCATAGGCGTTCTTCTCAGAGGCGTCTTCTCATCTCCCTCATTGAGAATTACAAGAAAGACATCGCTGCAGGCACCATTTCCCGCTGGGTTTCCCAAGTCATTCGTAGAGCCTACTCTCATGCTCACAGGGATATCAGCTGTCTTAATCCCAGAGCACATGAAGTGCGGGCCATAGCTACTTTGGCTGCTTTCCAGCACTCACTGCCACTGCAGCATGTCTTGGAGGCAGCCTTCTGGCGGTCTGAGAATCCCTTCATCAACTTCTACCTCAGGGATTTCCGTATGACCAGGGCTGACGGTTCCAAGGGGATTTCCTTTGTCGCGGCTAACACTGCCGTCTCAGTTACAAGGGCTCCCCATATGAACCAGTAGGTGTTGCCCTCCTCCATTTGCTTTAAATTCTGCATCAGTTTGACATGGTACAGTATACGACACCAGAAGGAGGAGTTTGTATTATATATACTCCATGTTTGGTGATACATATACTTATCATGTCAAACTTGAATGCCCGCCCGTCCATCCCCGCATCTCCGCCGTGGTTCTCATGGGGCATTTTTTTCTATGGCCACGGAATGATTCAGCGCTTATAGCTTTTAGAGGCGTTTGATTGGCTAAGAGCGGACCGGGCAAGACGGGTCGTCTTTTCACTGTTAGCCGCGCGAAATTTGGCCAAGCAGAGCATACCAATAGGCCTAGTTTGCATCAGTTTGACATGGTAAGTATATGTATCACCAAACATAGAGTATAATACAAACTCCTCCTACTGGCTCCTCACAGTACACCCTACTTCAGTTGTTTTTTGCTACTTTTTTTTATATTTAATGCATTACTTTTGATTAGCTATTAATAGAAACATCTGATCAGCCAAAAAGTGATGGAGAGGTTGAGCAAATCTGCATTTAAACTTCTTCATGGAAGAAAATCCTGACATCCAACTCTCCTCTCATGTGTGCTGTTTGCAAGGATGTGTCCAGTAAATATACTAAAAACTTCCTTGAGAAGAAGAGACTGCTTGTGTGAATTGTGTGATCTGACACTGGAGACTATCCAGCAGTTTGCAGCAACACACAGGCAGCGTGAACTCACTTTTATCATAGACAAGTATGACCTCTCACGTGCAACACTTTTCCCAAACATTGCAACTTTAACTTCACCTTAACATATGACGCAATAGTCAAAGCATTTAGTCAGAGGGGTGTGTGTGTGTGTGATTCTGTGTGTGTGTGTGTGTGTCACTGTGTGTGTCATTGTGTGTGTGTGTTGCGGATTCCACTGTCAGAGGCTTGTGAGACGCAGGTAAAGTTTTTGTAAGACAGTTTAGACAGGGTTGGGTACCAACCAATTTCAGACATTGATGACACAAACTATTGACAAACATGGGTGCTATATTTTCAGTATGTTAAAAGTGCATCAAGGTGTGTAAATGCAGTCAAGGATGGAATCTCAGCAAAGAATTGATAAGCTCATTTTCTTCCATTTTTTCAATCAACCCAAGATTTAACTAATTGAAAGGATGGATTAGATATAATTGAGTGCATTGCCACTTGCATGTATCACTGTGTGAAATCCAGCAAATTAAACTGTATTATGAAAGAAATTTTGGAGTCCAGAAAACTTGAATAAACTGCTTAAAATCCAGCAAACTTATTGAAGGCAGTTACAGAAGGCCTGCTCTTTCAAGTTCTACAAAAATAATAATTAACCGTGTTTGAAAACAACTTTTACTGAAAATCCATTGAAATTTAATGAATTTCATGAATCAACAGTATCCAAGTGTCAAAAGAGTGATTTATTCCAATGTTGCTTGATGAAATACAAGATTATTTAATACTTGGATTCCATGTAAAGCACATGGCATATCTCAATCACATAAACATGACTATACCCAAGAAGGCTTTTAATACCTGAACTAAAACAAATCAAGAGATGTCCATGTCACAGCTTTTCCACTGTTTGTGAAAAATTGTAATACCACAATGTTGCATGAGTTATGGTCTCCACCCATGCATGAGCTTATTCTCAAAGCATGAATAAGTTTTTCTTCTCAGGTTTGATATAAGACACATCACCTTCACTAAGTATCTCTGTTGATGACAACAACGTTTGCATGAGGACATGTTATTTTCTTTGAAACCGTGTGACACACAACACGCCCTTCACTTTGGTCTACGTTTAGCTGATTTTATTGAAGTCAGTTTAAATATCCCTGTTCCTTTTTTTTATTTTTTATTTTTCATTAAAGTATATCTAAACTCTTCAAAAATATGTTATGCATTGCTTTTATATTACTTTTGATTTTTCACCCTCATGTCCCAAAAGTGTTTCCAGTATTGTACATGTGCACGCACACACACACACATGCACACACGCATGCATGCATGCACATATATATATATATATATATATATATATATATATATATATATATATATATATTGTTGATATGTGCATTTTGTGTTGTTCTGCCTACAGCAAACGTATTAAGTAATTAACATTGTGTCCTGTATAGTGTATGGATTTAAAGGTATGTTAGCCATAAACTAAGGAAACCACAACCACTCATGGATGATTTTCTTGAAGCATAAACTATAAACCATGAGAAAAAGAATGTGTTACTGTTATGGTTTCAGAGCCAAGGAGACCCATCAGCTGGCAGAGGCCAACCAAGAGAAGAACCAGCGTCTCCGGGAGGCCTTCGGACTTGGGGATTACGTGGACGGCAGTGCCTTTGACCCCAACCGCAAAGCCAAAGAGGAGGCTGCCAAGGCTGTTGCCATGAAGACCAAGAAATATGTGTGAGCATTGTGTAGTGTGCATGGTGAAATGTGTCTTATCTCATTGAGCTGAAAGTTAATATTAATGTGTGCGAGGATTTTTAAGAGTGAGTCTTCATAGCACATCAAGAAACCAGCAAAGATGTGGGAAAATCCCCCACTCTATTACCATAAGCACCTGACTTAGACTGGCTGCAGCCATATGTTATGATTGTGAATGACTTCTTACAGTCTAATGCTGTGCAGTTCTTGACTGGCTCCCACAGTGCTGAAAATTTTAATTCATCTGTGTATAATTCAAATCTTAAACAGCCTATTGAAATTTGATTGACTTTTACGAATTTTTTATTATTTTTTTTTTACTAAATTACTTTGACACAGTGAAAGCGAGAGGTTGATGGTATCAATGTTTTATTTTGCAGTATTGTCCAGAGTTCAGAAGAAGAAGAAAAAGTTGATGATCAGGCACCAGAAAAGAAGAAGAAGAAAAAGAAGTCAAGGTGAGTAAACAAATTCCTCCTCATTGTCAAATTCAAGATGGACACACACAGGCACAGATTCGAGAGACCACAATCAAGATTAGGCTACCTCTGTTGACCTGAAGGATGCTTACTTCCAGGTCCTCATTCACTGGAGGGTGTTGGAGTGGTGGACCTCTTTGCCGCACAGTTCAACAAGAGACTTCCGATTTATGTCTCACCCGTCACAGACCTGGAAGCTTGGGCAGTGGATGGTCTGTCTCTAGACTGGAGCAACCTGATCGCCTACGTGTTTCCCGTCTTACCAGTTCTGTCCAAGGTAGTCTGGAAAGCTAGATTGGAACGCCCACAGCTTATTCTCATGTGCCTAAATGGCCGGCTCGCCCTGGTATGTGGACAGCCTATGAGAAGAGAATTACAGTAGTCCTAGGAACCCAAGGAGATTTCCATTGTGGGACTTATTCCATGTGCTCGATTTCATTTGGTAGGAACCATTTGAGCCTTTGGCCACCATTCCTTTTGACTTCCTCACCCTCAAGACCACTGTTCTTCAGTTGCTGGCCACAGGCCATTGT
This sequence comes from Babylonia areolata, assembly GCF_041734735.1. Taxonomy (NCBI): domain Eukaryota; kingdom Metazoa; phylum Mollusca; class Gastropoda; order Neogastropoda; family Buccinidae; genus Babylonia; species Babylonia areolata. The sequence continues at coordinate 25,439,787 of NC_134887.1, forward strand.
GGAAGCAAGATACATGGTCTTAGTGGATTGCTTGCACAGAGATGGTTCCATCACTCTGTTTCCTTCCGGAGCTTTTAGCGAAGAACCAGGACCCAAAGGTTCCCTCTACCTTGATGATGATCGGACCCTTGTCCAATATCTTAGCCTGGGAAGATGAAGATAGGCATCTCTGCCCAGTTAGGTGCCTTGTATACAGATGTTCTTCTCAGAGGCATCTTCTCATCTCTTTCAAAGAAAATGACATTTCTGCCAGTACCATTTCTCGCTGGGTTTCCCAGGTCATTCTCAGAGCTTACTCTCAAGCACACAGAGATCTCAGCTGTTTGAATCCCAGAGCACATGAAGTGTGGGCCATTGCCACTTCAGCCACTTTTCAGCACTCTGTTGTAGCATGTCTTTGAGGCAGCCTTCTTGCAGTTTGAGAATCCCTTCATCAGCTCCTACCATAAGGATTTTCATATGACCCAGGCTGATGGTTCCAAGGTGCTATGTCACAGCAATCACAACTGTTATTGTTACAAGGGCTCCCCATGCAAACTAGTAGGCATTGCTCTCTTCCATTTGCTTTGAATTCTGCATCGGTTTGACATGGTACAGTATATGAGACCAAAAAGAGGAGTTTGAATTGTACTCCCTGTTTGGCGATGTATATACTTACTATGTCAAACTCAAATGCCTGCCTGTCTGCCCCGCGGTTTCTGCCATGGTTCACATGGGGCATTTCTTAGTGGCCACGGAATGAGTCATTGCTTGTAGCTGTTAAAGGTGTTTGATTGCCTTAAGTGGACCAGACTTTGTTAGGCATTTTTTCACTGTAAGCCACACAAATTTAGCCAAGCAGGGCAAACTGACAGGCTAGTTTGCATCAGTCTGACATGGTAAGTATATATCACCAAACAGGGAGTATGATTCAAACTCCTCTTTTTTGCCCTTCTGCTTCAGGGTCTTGGGGAAGAAATCCTTGACCAGTACCAGTTACCGGAGATTAGAAAAGAGAGATAAACCACTTGGAGAAATTGCTGAAGCCAGGCAGCCTGCGCCGTGAGACGCATTCATTATTCATGAGCTGCCTTTGCCCCGCCCAAACTAAGGGAAAGCGTCAGTCGAACGCAGTCTCCTGAGTGATTTTATAATTTGGATTACACCTTTTTTCCCTTTTCTGTTTGCTTCATCCCACGCAGATGTCAAACTCAATTTTGTTGTGAATAACATTCCTAAATATTTATATGTATTGGTTACTTTTATTTTCCTATCACCACAGCACCATTTTTCACGAGTCGAAAGATGACCTCCATTGCGGAAAACTATAATATTGGTCTTATCGAGATTCACTGTTTGTTGTAGTCTGTCTGTTTCTTGCTTAAGGGCATTTAATTGATTTTGTAACCCTATGGGTGTGTCAGACAAGAGAACAACATCATCAGCAAATAGCATTAAGAGCAAATCTGTTGAGCCAGGTATCATTTGTATTCCATGTCTCCCCTTCTTTGATAACTCCACTGCTAATTCACCGATGAAAAAGGAAAACAGCTGTGAGCTTAGCATACAATCTTGTTTAACCCCTCTTGGACACTGAAAAAAGTCTGAAAAAATACCTTTGTCACGAACACATACAAGTACAGAATCGTAGATGCTTTTAACAGCCATGTAAAACTCCCGAGAGAGAGAGACAGAGACAGAGACTTAGAGAGAGAGATAGAGCACAATACAACGGTCTGCTCGGGCAACATGAAGCGTTCATATATATATGAATTATATATATGATTATGTACATATGGATAGATTTAGATTTACATACTGATAGATCTATATGAAATTATGTATGTATGTATTCATGTATGTATGTATGTATGTATGTATGTATAGACAGATGTTAGAAGAGAGACAGAGCTGAATATGTGTTTTATGTTTTGATATATATATATATATATATATATATATTTGTTGAAGAAATGGTGATGTAAACCAGAAAGTGTGAAGAAAAAGTAGCGTTACGAAAACGCAGTTCAATAATTTACAACTGTCTCTCTCATGTGCAACATTGCGCTGGGGGGGGGCAGGGGGGGGGAGTTGGTGGTGGGGGGAGCTGCTTTATTTTCTTTTTATATTATCTACATTCAAGCAGATGCAAACGTGCTAAAAACCAAGCAAAAATGAATCGGTTTTCATTGTATACAGCGAATCTTACTACACGTGGGAAATTCCAGGCATAACTTAACTTTCTCTTTACTGCAGCTGAACCGTCAGAACCGACTAGTTTCCTTCGGGTGGGGAAGGAGAGGGTGATTTACCCCCACCCTTCCGCACTGCGTGTGTGCCCCAAAACGGCTTCAGCACTGTTATAGACAGTAAGAAGGGGCCTGCCGCGAGTGGTTTATCTCTCTTTTCTAATCTCCGCAGTTACCAAAGGACGTAATGCATTTAAAAAACAACCAGTTGAAAAAATGAAAAAGGGATGAAAATTGAATATTGCTACTGGGATATCCGCTAGTCTCTTTTTAATATTGTTTCTGGGATATTCACCAATCTCTGTTGTCCATGGTGCAGCAGACACTATCTCTTATTCAGATTTTGATTGGAAAATGTGTCTGAAAAAGGTCTGGGAAAAGGAAGTTTATTTGGCCACGTGTGGGAACCCTATAGCTGTCTGTGAGTGAGGTCATTGGGTTAGGGAGGGATTTGTGATTTGGAGGAAGGTCAGTGGGATTGACAGTTATGGAGATCTCTTTTTCTTTTTTTCCATTTTTGTTGTGTGTGTGTATGACAGGAGTGTGAGCAGCTCACCCAAGAGGAAGGATATGCACAGCAAGAAACGGAAGCACAGCAGGTGGGTGTCATGATGATTGCCTCTGTCAACATTGCACTGTATCCTGTGACTTTGACTGTGTGGGTGCATCTGACAGGGTTATCTTTTCTCCCTTATTTGCTATTCTGTCTAGTGTGTCAGGGTTATCTTTACTCCCTTATTTGCTATTCTGTCTAGTGTGTCAGGGTTATCTTCACTCCCTTATTTGCTATCCTGTCTAGTGTGTCAGGGTTATCTTGACTCCCTTATTTGCTATTCTGTCTAGTGTGTCAGGGTTATCTTTACTCCCTTATTTGCTATCCTGTCTAGTGTGACAGGGTTATCTTTACTCCCTTATTTGCTATTCTGTCTAGTGTGTCAGGGTTATCTTTACTCCCTTATTTGCTATTCTGTCTAGTGTGACAGGGTTATCTTTACTCCCTTATTTGCTGTTCTGTCTAGTGTGTGTGTGTTGGTGCATCTGTCATGTTATCTTTACTCCCTTGTTTGCTGTTCTGGCTATTTAATGTGTAGGAGCATTTGTCAGCGTTATCTTTTCTTCCTTTATTGTGTGTGTGGGTGCATCTGTCAGCACTGTCTTTACTCCTTGACTGCTTCCCTTTTCAGGGTTTGTGGGTGTATCTGTTAAAATTATCTGTACTCTTGGAATTGCCGTTCTGCTTAAAAGTGCGTCTGTTAATGTTATCTGTACTCATTGTGCTTTTCTTGTTCTTGTGGGTGGAACTGTGAACATCATCTGTAGTCCTTGTATTGCTGTTTTGTGCTGTGGGTGCATCTGTTTTCATTGTTCTTGGTATGTTTTTTTTTTCTTCTCTTCTTTTTGATCAGTTCGTGTGCTGCAACTCCCATATTCATCTGCATGCATGAGTGGGCTTTTAAGTGTTTGACAATTTTTATCCTGCTGTAAAGGAAGGCAACCATAGTCTGTCGAGGGGGTTGACTTTGGGAGATTGGGATAAAAATCTCCTTTTTTAACCCGCCAGGCTCCTGTTGTGAAAATGACCCCAGAACCCTCGAGAGTGAAAGTCCAACACCCAAACTGATCAGCTATTGCTCTGTTATTTATTAGTGTGTATATCTGTTTCGTACAGCTTGACTTAGTTAAAAAGTAAGATGAATGTATGATGTTTAGATGACCACAGTAAACAAGACATGAACTGATGAAGGGTCAATAAGATGCAAAGTAAAAGAAGAGTAAAAAAAAAGGAGAAAGCCATAACAACACAGTTTTTCTTATGCTTATAATCATGTGCTTTCTTTCTGCAGGTCTGAGAAGAAATCTAAGAAAAGCAAGAAGAAGGGCAGTAAAAAGTGAGTATCATTTTTGGATTGTCAAGCACAGCAGTGCAGCTGTTTGTTTCTTTGGGGGTGTTTCTTCTGTTTGTTTTGTGCAAATCTCTGGCGCTGTTTATCCCAGCAGTCCGCTGCACAGCTTTACAGGAGTGAAAGTGTGTCCTGAAATTAAAGGGAGATTCTTGACATTTTGCTTTACCTGCACAATGGTTATGCTCGCTGTATCAGTGTAAACATTGTGTTCGTGTTTCTCTTCTTTTTTTTAGTTGTCATTGCGACTTTTCAGCTTGTTTACTTACCAAAAAAAAAACCCAAAAAAACTCACTTGTGGAAGTCATACAAAAGCAGACAAAGAGCTGGAAATTATTTTGTTTGTGATTTCACTAAACAAATTCATTCTAATGGATTAAAATCCCATGCTGTGGATTTAACATGTGCTCATTCTTTTGCCTGCCTCGGGATGTGGGACTTATTCCCTTTTGTTGCACTTTTATATGCCTACAGGATGTATCTCTCACGTCCAGTTTTCATCAGCAATTCTCACTTGATAGTCAAAGGGAAATGACATACTTTGTTTCTCCCTGTCTTTTAGAATGTTTGAAGATTGTTAACATCCCTTGAATTTCTATGGACTGTACTGTATGATTGATAGGCATTGGAAAATTCTGAAGTGACATGCAGACACAGTTGGTCAAAATGGTGTTGTCCAGCAAAGATCAGTCTGGGCTTATCTTTCTCAGGTTTACAGCCTATATAGTTGCTCAGCAAATAGTGAAAGATGTGGACAGTGGAGAAGAAAACCTGAGTAGTGATGAGGGTGTTGGTTCAGGTACAGATATGGCGTATGATGAAAAAAGTTTGCAGGATCAGGAAATACTGAAAGATATGGACAAGTGTGGAAGAAAGCCTGTGCAATGGTGAGGGTGATGATTCAGGTGCAGATCTGGATTGTGATAATAAGTCACAACCCACCTAGTGACACAGAGTGAAAGTAATAGTGATGCTAGTTTTGTGCTGGAGTCTGTGTCTGTAGCATGCCAGGATTAAAGTGACAGTGAACATGAATCAGCTGCAAGCACAAGTGCTGTCATTCTACATGTGTAGCTGGAAAGGGAAGTGGGGGTCAGTCAGGTGCGCCACCAGCAGTGGTGGAAGTGGGAGGCTGTATCAGTTGGCCAGGTGCCAACACATGCTGTCTGGCAAGGTTTTTCTTCCTCAAGCTCTGGTTTAACTACTACTACTTTCTCGTTCGCCTCCCGTTAGATGAGCAGCCCGGTGTCCTCGATGAAGGCTGCCGTCCGTCGCAGCTCCTCCAGGGTGCCATACAGCTTGGCTTCCACTGCTGTGGATGTTGGCCAGTACTTCATCCTGGATGCTGCATGCGTCGTACAGTCTTTAAGGATGTGGTCGGTTGTCATTGGTCCCTCACCACAAGGGCACTCTCCACTCTGTCCAATGCCAAATTTTGTGTGCATGTGGTGGAGCAGGCGGTTGTGTCCAGTCCTCAGGCGGAAGATCTTGATCTGTTCCCGTTGTTCCAGCAAATGGTATCTGTCTTCTGGGTTATATTTGGGGTGCTGGAGGCGCCACTTGATTCCTTGCTGTGCCTTGATGATTGTCTTGATTTCTGTCTGGTTTAACTCTTTGGAGATGCACCGGAGATTCAGCTCAAAGAAGGGAGTATGTGCCACAGGCACCCAACCAAAACAAATTTAACTGGAAATCTTGGAATTATTGCAACTCAGAGACTTGTTAATCTCTTGATTTGTTGGAAATACCCATTCACTTAGATTTAAAAACAACAATAGCAACAATTATACAATGGAATTACAATAACTTTACCATCTGCATAAAGTACAATGTATGAGTATTTATTATGCAGAATTTCAAGGAGATGTCTTTGTATTTGAAGAAGCAGTGCATTTTTTTTTTTTAGGGTGTTTTTATTTTTTTCACTGTTGACTAAGGTGGAAACCCCGAATTTTTCTTAGGCACAAATGACAAAATTTGCGGAATGTTCATCAGGCAAGAGGTTAATATGATGGTGTTTGTGTGTTTACTTGAGAGTTCTGTACTGAAGAAGTTGTCAAGTAATTACACAGTAACAGATATGCGTGATGCATTCTCTAGTTTTGGAAGGAGTGGGTAGGCAGGTGATAGCTCAGATTATGTGTGTGTGTTTGTTGCATATGTGTATGCAAAGCAAACAAACGTGATGCAGTTTGTTGTGGCTGTGTAAGCAAAAGATAACTTACTGAGTGTTGCATTTTGTTGTGGCAGGTCTGTGAAACAGAAGAAACGTAAACAAGAATCTTCCAGTGACTCTTCAGACTCTGATAGCGAGTCGAGCAGTGACAGGTAAAGTAATGTTTCAGTAACCAGGTGTGTAAGCAGATTATATCTTTATAATGAGTGATTGTACTTGACCAGTGTCTCATATGATTCTGGCTCTAAAAATATGCACTAAACATAGTGCTAAGATTTCCCACATTCCAAACGGGGTATTAAAAAAAAAAAAGGATTTTGAAAAATTGTAGTTTGTGCATTCATAAGGTATATGAAATTCTGTAATTTGCTGCACAAAATATTGTTTAATGCAAGACCAGTTGAAAGATTACAATGTGGTGTGACTACTCAGTAATTAACCATTTATTGATTAAATTGAACATTTTATTGCTTATAACATACAAAAGGCCTTTCTTTTATTGAGAATGAGCATATCTTTAATCTAATGACTAACTGAACTGCACCTGTCATGTTTCCTTAAACGAAATAATCATCATATATTGTACATTTAGAAACTGAGCATAGTGATTTACACCATGTTGAGTCAGTTCTTATTCTTGCAGTGACTCTGAAGCCAGTGTGAAAGAGACAAAGAAAGCAGCAAAGAACAGAGAGCGATCTCCTGAACGTAGAGACAAAACCTCTCATGCTGCTAAACATGATTCATCTTCAGACAGCAATTCACATAGGTGAGGGGATGTGGAGCAGGCTGGAGATTCCACAGCCTGTAATCTGAAATCAGAGTTTGGGTGGTAGCAGTTTCTTTTGCCATTTTTGCAATGAAGAAGCAGTTTGCGATAGAAACATACACACACACACACACACACACACACACACGTACGTACGTATGTATATACACAAACACACACACACACACATTTTTATTTAAGATTTTTTTTCCAACTCTTTTTAGAAAGTTTTTGTTTTAAATAACACAGAAAACTGTCTGATGTCAGATTTTTTTTTTCCCCTTTTATTGTTAATCCTTTGAGCCCTGTACACCGCTTTACCAGTGGTGGGGACGGGTGGCATAATGCCTGGCCACCGGTTGAGCGGTGCGTAAACACTTCTGTCGTGTTTTGCTATTGGTTGACTTATATTGAAGAGCCAGTCAGAAAAACCGTAATATTCTGACGTCAGCGAACGCAGTACCAACATTGCCACGCCTTTTCACTGTGTTTTGTGCATGTGCTTTGGATAAAAAAGATCGATGTCTACCATGAAGCGTGTCTCAACCTGACACGCCTCCTTTGATCAACTGATTCTGCATGCTCAGATTCATTTTCAACATCACTATCTGTAGCAAAATCATCTGATTCGAATTCCACCTCACTATCAGAGTAATCATTGTCATACTCTACTTCCGATAAATCATCAAGCATATCAATTACTTGCTGCATTGTGTACAGTTGTTTTCTCACACATTTTGTCCCCGATTTCTGCTCTGACGGGCCAGGTTGAGACTGCACGCTTCAAGTGTTTACGCACCGCTCAACTGGTGGCCGGGCATTATGTCATTTTTCTCTGCCACCGGTAAAGTGGTGGTCAGGGCTCAAAGGGTTTAATACCAATTATTTGCAAATTTTGGCTCAGGAGCTCAGGCAGAAGGGTTAAAATTGCTCAGGAACTCAGGGCTCAAAGGGTTAAGAGAGGAATGGGGGGGTGGAGGGAGGGGGGAAATTGCTATGGCAGGATGACAGTTGCTAAAAGGCAAAAAATGTTGGTATAATGTGTGGCTGATATTTGTATTATCAGGATGATACATTGTGTCACTCCATTCACCTTATTCTGTAAGATGGTGATGAGAAGCAAGGCTGCCAGCTATGTTACTCTATATTCATGTCATTTGAGTTGGTTTCATGACATGGTTCTTGTTATTCTTGATTCCTTGAATTTCACAATAGATCAAACATTTTATTAAGCATACCTGTTTTGGAGCAGATGCAAGAGTGAGCAAGCATAAAATCCCACTGGCTTTGGTTTGGGAAAACTGCCATTTTCATTAAGATTGTGTGTAAGGATATATTTGTGTGTGTGTTTGTGTGACAATAAACTAGCCTACACATATGTGCAATCACTCCATGTTTCAGATCCAAAAAGCGCAATGGCATTAAGTCTCCAGCCACTGAAAAACGGCGGCGCCTTGACAGTCGCAGTCTCAGCTACTCTCCAGCAAGGAGAGATCCCTCTCCACTTCGAAGAAGCAGGCGTGACAGAGAGCAACGCAGAGAGCGACCCAGAGAGCATTCCAGAGAGCGACCCAGAGACCAGTCCAGAGAGCGACCCAGAGAAGAGTCCAGAGAGAGATTCAGAGACACAAGGTCAGATTGCTTTTGTTCTTAGGTTGTATATCTGTGTGTTCTGCTTTTCAACTTCATGGTCAGTAAATATAGTGTAAAATGATCAAAATATTCTTGGACATGTGTTCTTGTCATAGCTGGACTCTCACCATGAATGTATGTATCCACGCACTAGAAAGCAGATAGTGGTGTACTTCAGTTTGCACTTGTGAACATTGGCAGAGAGTGACTCGGTGAACCAAATCACGGGCATAATGTCCGAGTGGTAAAAGCATTGGACTGTCAATCTAAGGGTGTGGGGTTAAAATCTCGATAACTGCGCCTGGTGGGTAAAGGGTGGAGATTTTTCCAATCTCCCATGTCAGCATATGTGCATACCTGCTAGTGATTGAACTCCATTCATGTGTATACGCACACAGAAGATCAAATACCCATGTTAAAGATCCTGTAATCCATGTCAGCGTTCAGTGGGTTATGGAAACAAGAACATAACCAGCATAACCCACCCGAAAACGGAGTATGGCTGCCTACATGGTGGGGTAAATGAACTGAATTGTCTGTGCAAACTCTGGCAGGGGTCTGACATTCCTGTCCTGTGCAAACTACTATCCACCTATGCAGAGAAAATGAAAGTAGCTACAACCGATAACCTGCCGGAAGTAGGTAACCTCTCCTTTGCCCCCCCTAACTAGCGCCCTCTTTTTCCGGCAGCCATCATAACTCCTGTTCCTGTGCTCTTCATATGGCTAAGTTTTTTTTCGTATTTTCTGTCTGTCTGTCGATTCTCTGGCATTCTGGTTTTTTCTCAGAGTATGTCTTCAACCAGGTCACATAATTATATAGCTCGATTGGGCAGTCGCGCTAAAATTAAGGCGCGATCACAATCGATTCGCTGACACTCTGGGCCCTCTACTCATGGCCCTCTCAACAACGCCAGCCTGCCGCCTCCTCCACTTCCTCCGCTCCCTCCGGTCGACTCCAGACCTCCATCACCTCCTACACCTCCTCTGGTGACTTCTAGAGGTTTGTTGCCCCATACTTGTCAGTGCTGCCTTTAATGCCATTTTTATCGATCTGTAAACGCACTCGACGCGATCCGCGTTTTCTCGGCCCTGCCAGTCGGCAGTGCACGAGTCGATCTCTATCTCTTTACTCATACCCACAGTTGCTCCAATGGAATGTGCCACGATCCCTTTGGGGAAACAACATCATATGCTTGCTTTGGATCCGCAAGCTAGACTGGGCCCTATGTGCGATGCGTCCGTGGTGGCGACCGTGACATCGGATCACGCGACCCCCCACGTGGCATGCCTCGACCGTCTTGGATCCAGTGGTGACTGAGGTGCATAGGGATGCCCTCCCCATACGTAGGGAGGAAGGTGGACCACTAGGGGACACGCTCGCCCACACGCGTGCACCCTCTCCCTTGTCCGGAGCGCCCGATCCAAGGGAGGCAACTCCTGTTTCGGCACCCTTGCCAGTGACAGCCGCAGTTATTTCCCTTGCAACAGCACTGCTCCTCACCTACAGTGTGCATGCGTGCACAGTCCCACCAAGCTATGTGGTGATGACCCCATCTGCCACACCACCGGTTGCTGCTGTTTCCCATCCACTAATGGCGTCTCAGCAAGCTGCTCAACCAAACAACCAGCAACTCATTGTTAACTTGCTGCAGCAGTTATGCACCACTCTGCTTCCTGGTGCCACACCTTGTGCCTGCACCGCCCCTTGCCCACAGAGAAGGTACGTACACGGCCCACTGAACTTCGACAGTGCTGGTTTCTTCTGCCCCATCGCCTAACTCTGCTGTTACCCAGACTAATATCGGCACTTTCACGTCAGAGTGCCTCTTGATAACTCGATCCTGCCACTCGGCAGTGCTCGGGCTGATCTTGTCTATCCCTTTATCCGTCAACACACATCAGCTGAACGTCAGTCCTCTCGGAGGAGCTATTTGCGCCTTTCATTAACACAGCTTTGCACAGCAACTGCACCCCAATCCTATTACCATTCTTTTCTTGTTATACACAATAACAGGAAATAAATCACAATATTTCCCTTTCTATTCTTTTTGATATATTATCAAAATCAGCAACAACGACCCCCGCCCCCCCTCCCCCGATATCCGATATCTTGCTACATTTATACACAATTCTATTTACACTTATAGATGTATACTTATCCCTCGGTATACACGTGTATGCGCTTACGGGATAGGTTCATACGATATTCATATTAACATGTACAGTTATATTTCTATCTCTATTCATTGACATCTATTCATGGAGATTCCCTACATAGCAATATAGGCACACTTGCATTTGCGTCATTCTGTACACAATGCCCAGAACTCTCTGCGTCTACATACTGGCACATTATTCATATGTGTATGTACATCTCTTATATATAGGTGCATACACAGATTCCTTTCCATTACTGATTATGCACACTTACCAATTTACTTGGGTATATCTGTGCACGCTACACGTATGCTTATACAGCCACTTATTTCTTGTGACTCAGTCTCTTGTCATTGGCATATTCCTGACATCGTCACTTGAGTTGTTTATAATCCCTTTGCACATATATGTATTTATGTTCATAAATTCATCCCTGTGGTGGTGGTGTGTCCATCGAGAGATCGATGATGACCATCGTTGTCATCCAGCTGGGGGATGGGGGGAGGGTGGTGGTGGGGTGGGGGGGAGGATGCTCATGAATCTATCTGTGAATGCGCAGATGGCTGAATAGTCCAATCTGTGCACGAAATGTTCGCTGACAGTTGGGGCAGACAAAGACAGGCATATCATTGTCAGGGAGCTTGTTTGCCCGTGACTTTCTGGCCTGCCTCTTCTGAACAGCTGCAGCAGTCCTGTTGGCCTTCCACAGTCCCTCTCTACTCACGGTGTCGAAGGCCTTAGTGAGGTCGACATAGGTGGAGAACAGATCAGCATTTTGCTCCTGACATTTCTCTTGCAGCTGCCTTGCAGCAGACACCATGTCGGTGGTTCTGTGCTCTTTCCGGAATCCACATTGGCTCTCAGGCAAATGACCTTGGTCAAGGTGTGCTGTGAGGCGGTTTAGTAGGATCCTGGCAAGTATCTTGCCTGCGATGGAGAGCAAGGAAATGCCCCGATGGTTATCACAGGCTTGCCGGTTCCCCTTTCGCTTGTACAAGTGAATGATAGATCCTTTGAAATCCTGGGGGATCGTCTCTTCTTTCCACATGAGTGAGTACAGCTGATGGAGCTTCTCAGTCAGCACAGTGCCTCCATCCTTGTAGACCTCTGCTGCTATGGAGTCTGAGCCAGGTGCTTTGCCACTGGATAGCAGACGGATTGCTTTCTGGGTCTCAAGAAGTGTTGGCGGATCGTCCAGTGCTTCGTTGATGGGGACTTGTGGGAGACGGTCTATGGCTTCATCATTTATGGAGGAAGGGCGATTTAAGACACTGTTGAAGTGCTCAGCCCAGCGTTCGAGAATTTTCTCCTTCTCGGTGATCAAGGTATTCCCATCTGCACTGAGGAGGGGGGATGATCCTGAGGATGTGGGGCCGTAGACTTCTTTTAAGGCATCATAGAACCTCTTCATATTGTGCCTGTCAGCATATCCCTGGATCTCATCAGCTTTGTCACTCAGCCACTTATCCTGCATCTGGCGTAACTTTTGCTGAACAGTCCTGCGGATGGCATCGTACGCATCCTTTTTTGATGTGGACTTTGGGTTGCTCAGGTAGGCTTGATGCAGACGGCGTTTCTCATCCAGAAGCTGCTTGATTTCATCACAGTTTTCATCAAACCAGTCTTTGTGCTTTCTGGTCATGGGTCCCAGGGTCTCTGAAGCTGTACTATAGATCAGCTCACGCAGGGTCCTCCAGTCAGACTCCACATTCTGGTTGTCCAGAGAGGCGGATTCCAGACGATCTTCCAGCAGCTCCACAAAGGACTGTTTGATGGTGATGTTATTCAGCTTAGCAATGTTGAGCTGTTTTGGAGCCTTCTGGCCTTGGGGGCGTCTCTTGGGCTGGATTCGAATATTCAGCTTCGAGACTACAAGGCGATGGTCTGTCCAACACTCGGCGCTGCACATGGTCTTTGTTACACGTACATCTTGCCTATCCCTTTTCCTGACGATGACGTAATCGATGAGATGCCAATGCTTTGAGCGTGGGTGCATCCATGACGTCCTGTTACGGGAATGGAGGCAGAAAACTGTGTTGGTTATCAGCAGTTCATGCTCTGCACAAGTCTGAAGCAAAAGCAATCTATTTGGGTTGCAGTGGCCCACACCGTGCTTTCCAATCACTCCATCCCAGGAGATGTAGTCAGAGCCAACTCTAGCATTGAAGTCCCCAAGAATGATGAGCTTGTCTGCTTTAGGGATAGCAGCAATGACAGAGTGAAGGTCCTCGTAGAACTTCGCCTTCACTTCATCCGGGTTGGTCATGGTTGGGGCGTAGGCACTGACAATGGTGAGGTGCTTCTGGCCAGATGCCAGTGGGAGTTTCATGGTCATAAGCCTATCGTTGACTCCCTTTGGGATTCGAGCTAGCTTGCTGACAAGTGCTGTTTTTACTGCAAAACCAATGCCAGCCTCACGTCGCTCTTCGCTTCCTCGTCCACTCCAGAAGGTGTAACCAGATCCCCGTTCACAGAGCTTGCCTTCGCCTGCAAGCCGAGTCTCACTCAAGGCTGTGATGTCAATGTTGTATCTGGCGAGTTCGGATGCAACTAGTGCTGTTCTCCTTTGGGGTCTGTCCGCGTTATCTCTGTCCAGGAGAGTCCTTATGTTCCAAGCACCAATGGTGAGAGGAACGATCCTTGTTTTTTTTTCTTTTCTTTCTTTTTGTTTCGACCGCTGATGTAGGGTCCCCGCCAGCCGCGGTATGCTGGCCAGGGTGATATGGAGCAGGCAATTTTTAGGGCACCTTTTCTAGCCCCTTCCTCATGCCAGGGAGGTGAGCAGTGAATTCCTAAAGAGGGCTGCTCAGATGCTCAGACGGCTGCCGAGCTCCATCGCTGCTCCTGTCGACGAAGAACGACCCTATGGCCTGAGCCGCCTGCGTGCAGGTCTGCGGCTGCGACTGCCAGTGTACCCACACCTGTCGTTTCGTCGCTCGCCTGTCGCCACAGGACTTGGGGGTGATGAAATGATGAAGGATGAAAGGTCATTTTGGATGACTGATGACTTGCGCGATGAGTTTGTTTAAAGTGAAGAGGAGTTGCGCAACGTCGACCTCACTCTCTCGTCCGGGTCCACCAATTTCCAGTGGCAAGACTAAGTCGAGACGACTGGAGGATGAGCACAGATGCAGTGGATGACCAAGATATCCTTTCGGTGTCTCATCTTGCTCTCTGCACTCCACAGTGCGTTGCTGTAACCGCCTTCCTCTCCGTTGAACCGATAGGTTTCTTCCGCAGATTCTGCCGGATCCAGACTTCGCATGCACGGGTAGACACACCCCGGGGGCCAACTGCGTGTGGCATGCACACAGCACAGTGGAGCTAGATGGCCGTCAGTGGCTCTCCTGAGCCGACGCCCTTTTATGGATCTCCATAAGGGTGTCTAGCCACCCGCCTCACCAGTCCCGGAAGGGAGCAGTGGGAGTGCCGGTTTAGTCGCCGGCAACCCGACCCTGAACAGGTTGTACTGGATTACAGGTTACCAGTAGCAGATCTAATGACCTGACCCATCCCTACCTTGCTTTTGGAGGACGACTGCACTCACAGACAAAACTGCGTCATTCACGCCTGAATGTATGCTCCTTCACATGTCAGTAGTGGCTGGTCCTTAGGGACCCACACACACTCCCTTCCCACCCACAGGGCTAAGGATGCCCTCTCTTGGTGCAAGGAGGGACAAGACAACCTAACTCATTTGCCTACAACAATCACCCACAGGGCTAGAGATGCCCTGACCTGGTACAAGGAGGGATGAGGCAGTCCAACTTAGAGGTGTCACTCCGGACACACATGCCCTTCATTCCTCCAAGTTTGTAAGGCATCCCTTCTTCTCCCCTTTGCCTACAACAACCCTTGGTTTGTATCACTGTGGTTGTGACAACAGCTCCACACGGGCCCTACATCCTAGCCAGCCCTCCCATGTAGGGGTGTCTGTCTTTGCCTTCCAAGTTTTAGCAGGCCCAAAAACTGCCCACTGGGCAGGAGACAAAAACCCTAAGTCCATCTCTTCCACTCCTCACTAGTAGCGGAAGGCCTGGGTAATAATTGTTTTCCGCTATACTCAGGAGAAAGGCATATTGACGAGGACGGATGCGTCTCACAAAGCACAACAAACCGTTCATTAGCCACAGGGGTGTACCTTTCTGCCCACTCATACCAGCACGGCAGATGCCGCATTCAAGCACATTAGTTCGCCCCATCATCTTGCTTGAACAGAGATCCAGCATCAACGTCTCAAACAATTGGCATTCGAAAGCACTTTCTGCACTTGGTCTTCCCTGCCCGATTCTTTCAGCCTCAACACACAACCACTGCTGTAGTTACAGATGGGCATTCCTTCTCAAGCACTGTCTTTCCAATGAGACACTTCCAGGGGTTTCTAGCCTAGACAGGTTATCCCATCATGGAGCCCGGAGTCTGTGCTGTGCAGACTGCGTACGGGGCACACTTTTTTTTACTCATTCTTACTTGTTGAAGGGGGAGGAGGCCCCTCAATGCATTCCCTGTGACGAGCCTCTCACCGTGAAACACGTGCTCCTTGACTGTTGGGATCTGCATGACGTTAGACGCAGACATTACACGGCGGTTTCTTTGAAGACTTTGTTTCGTGATGTCCCTCCGTGGGCGCTGATGGACTTCTTAAAAGAAGTGAACCTTTTTAACCAGATTTGAAGGTTTTAAACTATGGAAGTTTTTTTTTAAACCTTGGAGTGGAAAGTTTGAAGTGGTGACTCGTTTTAATTGGTTGTTTTTTTATCCTTGTAGTAGTTATTGACGCGGCGATAGCCTTGAGATGGCCTTAGTGGTCGGCGAGGCTCTAAGCACCATAATTTCATTTCATTTCATTTCATCATGGAGCCCCAGCCTGTAGTCAAGGGCCTGTCAGAGGATGACTTTGTTGTCACTTTGGGAGAAAGCACCATGTCTTTCAGACAAACGGTTGCCCCACAAGACCCCGTCACATCCTTACGGCTTCCTTACATTCAAGCACACAGCAGCTGTTTCCTGATTTACCCATGTTGATTGATTGGTGTCCTCCTAGGACATTGACCAATAGAACAGCAGAGGAGGCAACTGCTGTCCCGACTATTCGGGCTGGAATCTGATTATACAAATTATAGTAGAGAGTGTTTTGCCCAAGTTGCATCCCCACTCCCTCGATCAAGAGGGCCTTTGGACTCACCATTGGGACGGATCCCAAAGGCTAGTTAGCCCCCAAGTCTACAGCACTAAGTCCCAGTGCAATTTGACTTCTAGTGTGAGAAACATAGTCCTTCATGAAAGACTAAGCTGCAAATGATTTCCCTTTGCAATTAAGAAACCACTCATAATACAGCTCTGACTTTGCTGTTGGCCATACTGAAAACGTATGTCAGATCAGTGATTTGATGTAAATGGCCAGTACAACACATCTAGAGCCACTTTTCTCCCTGCCCCCGTCCCGCTCCATCCCAGACTTAGTGCGCACCACACACAGCCAGAGGCCTGTCATGGATCTCGTCCCCTTTCCCACTAAAGAACCTTCAGCGAAAATTTTCTCCATGGAAACCCTGTTCCATTAGGAATTCCACCACAGAATGAGACTCAGTGACCTGAAGGCAGATGAAGTGCACTCCCACAGCCTGATCCATCCCAGCCATTGACTGCCAACAACTTTCTGCAGGTTGCTCCAACATGCCACACTCAGGTAGAGAAGCTGCCAAGCCTTCCGTATGCCCCTTTGTGATGGTACCTACCAGGGCAGTACCAGGGCAATTACACAGCCTTGTCCCAGAGACACCAGGGACCTCAAGTCTCTTGTTGCCAAATGTCTGCCATTCTGTGCATAGGCAACATGCCAGTGCTGTTTCTTGGCAGTGACAAAAAAGTGGCGGGGAAGCCCCATCGCCTGTCAGCTCGCATGGAGGAGCTCTACAGTTCTGGCTGTCACGCCGAAGGCAAACCCAACATGGTGGCCTACCTCTGTCTCGTGCCACAGTTTCCTTCAAACACATATATCACTTCCACTACCGGCCCACAGCCAATGTGGAATCATCAGATCAAACCACATGTGCACCTTGCATTGACGCTCAACCGCGCTCAAGTGAGACAACCCTATAGGGTACGTGTTTCCTTCCCTTCCTTGGATTCGAAGGGCTCTCAGTAAAGTGTGGATTCAACACACTGACCCGATTTTCTTTGCACTACATTTATCAGCACAGCTGTGGTCCACAGACCTCAGTCTTCTTTGCCCGCACCAATATCCTTAGGTGACACAGTACACTCTACCTTCATTGAATTCTACTTCAGGGACGTCTATCGCTTTAGGGATGATGGCTCAAGAGGCGTTGCTTCTGCGGTGGTCACACAACAGGCCATCGCAGTGCACTGGCGATAGAACAGACGAGCCCTCCACCTTGTGCCATTCTGCACTAGTGGGTCATGGTTAAGTATGTGTAATTAAAAGGAAATTTTCTACCTAAAATTACGTTTAAGTAACATACTTACCGTGACCCACATTTAAGACCCTCCCGTTCCTTCCCGCTTTCTGTTCTCCCAGCACGCTGCGCTGGTTGCGGCGATTTGCTGTAAAAAGAGGTCGCTAGTCAGGGGGGCAAAGGGGAGGTTACCTACTTCCGGGAGGTTATCGGCCGTAGCTACTTTTGTTTTCTCCGCATAGGTGGATAGTAGTTTGCACAGGACAAGAATGTCAGACCCCTGCCAGTGTCTGCACTAGTGGGTCACGGTAAGTATGTTACTTAAACGTAATTTTAGGTAGAAAATTCCCTTTTTATTCACATTATATATTTACTCATGGTCTTTCTGTTCTTTCTTTATTCAGTTCACCTTGTTTAACCATGAAGTCTCCTGTTCTTCAGGCTCAGGAAGCGTCATGATTCTGACTCTCCCCCACCCAGTAAACGTCAGCGTTATGACAACGGACAGTCCAGGGACACAAGGAAGAGCAAGTCAGACCCAAAGGATGCATCTAATGATTACAAGGCAAAGAACGGCAAAACCACTGACAGGTTGGTTTGATAGTTGATCATAAAAATTTTTAAAAAACAATGATGAAAGGCTCCCTGTGTCTTGTTCTTTTGTGATGTTTGTTCCTTTTTGTTATATTCTGGGGTTTACTTGTCACAAGTATCTAAACATAGCAGCTTAAACTATGATACACAAGCGTGCTCAGTAATAATGAAACAGACTTCTTGTATATGTGTGTGTGTGTATTTATTTTGAAGGATAGCTATGTTGGCAACTATTGATTTAAAATCAGTGACAATTTTCCTTACATGAGGATATCTGTACTTTTTAAAAAATTTTTACTTAACCCTTGTTACTGCTAATGCTAAGCGCCCACCAGCACCTGCTAAAATCTGCTTGTTTTGGGGGTTTTTTTGTGTTTTTTTACCACTGAGTGCCTGCCAGCATCTGCAAAACATGTTATTATTTGGGGCTCACCCATTAGTAGTAGTAGGCCTCCTTCGGTCATGGATAGAATATATCCAACCTAATGTCTTAATCAGGCTGTCTGCTTGGACCTAGCAGCGTCACCTGTGACAGTAGAGACCGATGCGAGAGAGACAGTCTCTGTCGCAGCAGTCACAGGTGTAAGCTGATGTTGGTCTGTTGGCTGCCGTCCCTTTTCTGCGAGCTCACTTTTCTGTTGCAGCAGCTGACAGTTTGTCCTCACCAGTCTGTAGCTGATTCTTGAGAGTGCTTCTCCAGCTGTTGCGGTCATCTGCAAGGTCCTCCCAGGGCTCAGTTTGATCTCAAGTGCCTTCATGTCACATTTGCAAATGTCTTTGTATCTCAACTGTGGGCGGCCGATGCTTCTCTGCCCCGTGTCAAGCTTTCCATAAAGGATGTCTTTTGGGATGCGACCATCTTCCATGCGGTGAACGTGGCCCAGCCAGTGCAGCCGATGCTGTCTCAGCATGGTATACATGGTCGGTAGGCCAGCGTGAGTCAGGACTTCGGTGTTTGTCATCTGGTCTTGCCAGGAGATGCCGAGTATGCGCCATAGGCTTTTCAGGTGGAAGGTATTGAGCCTTTTCTCCTGACGAGCATATGTGGTCCACGCCTCACCGCCATACAGCAAGGTGCTGAGGACGCAGGCATTGTATACAGCCATCTTTGTCTTTGTGGTCAGTTTGGAATTTGTCCACACTCTTTGTGTGAGGCGGGTTAGCGTTGTGGCTGCCTTCCTGATCCTCTTGTTGATCTCAGTGTCAAGGGAGAGGTTGTCGGTGATGGTGGACCCAAGGCAAGTGAATTGATGGATGGCTTCAAGCTTGTAATCATCAATGGTGTTGGCTGGTGGAGATGGCATGTCTTGGCCTAGGACGTTTGTCTTCTTGAGACTGATGGTCAGACCGAAATTTTTGCAGGCCTGGGAGAAGCGACCATTAGTGACTGCAAGTCCTGCTGGGTGTGGGTCACAACTGCGGCATCGCCGGCAAAGAGCATGTCTCTGATGAGGACTTCGCGAACTTTTGTCCTTGCTCTGAGGCGGGCGAGATTGAAGAGCCTGCCATCTGATCTGGTCTGCAGGTAGATCCCTTCTTGGGCTGTGCTGAACGCATGCCTCAGGAGAAGAGCAAAGAAGATTCCAAATAGGGTGGGGGCGAGGACACAGCCTTGTTTGACACCGCTGCGTACGTCGAAGGGCATGGAGAGATTACCATTAAACTGCACTGTCCCTTTCAGGCTGTGCAGTTTGGGGGGCAGCCGATCTTTCGGAGAGCCCTGAAAAGGCCGTCTCTGCTGACAAGGTCAAAGGTCTTGGTGAGGTCAATGAATGCAACATACAGGGATACAGGGACATCCTCTGCTCCCTGCACTTCTCCTGGATTTGGCGAAGGGAGAAGATCATGTCTACCGTGGATCTTTTTGCTTGGAAACCGCACTGTGATTCTGAGTAAATGCGTTCAGCCAGTTTCTGCAGGCGGATTAGAAGGACCCGAGCGTAGACTTTGCCTACAATGCTGAGAAGTGAGATGCCTCTGTAGTTGTTGCAGTCGCTCCTTTCGCCCTTGTTTTTGTACAGGGTGATGATCTTGGCGTCCCTCATGTCCTGCGGTACAGCTCCTTCATTCCAGCTCCTTCATTCCAGCACTGATAGAGGACTGTGTGCAGAGGATGCAGAAGAGTAGACTTGCAGTGTTTAATGAGGTCTGGGGGAATTCTGTCACTGCCAGGTGCCTTGCCTGATGTCAGGCTCTTAATGGCCTTGCTGAATTCATCCTCAGTTGGCTCTGCATCAAGTTCTTCCATGATCGGCATGCACTTGATGGCATCGAGAGCTGAGTTGGACACCATGTTTTCTGTGGAGTAGAGGTTGGAGTAGTGTTCCACCCATCTCTCCGTCTGCTGGCTGGGATCATTGATTACTTCCCCAGTGGAGGATCTGAGGGGGGCAGTCTTGCTCTGTGTTGGTCCCAGTGCTTTCTTGATGCCATTATACATCCCTTGGATGTTGCCTCTTTCAGCAGCATTCTGTATCTCTTTGCTGAGCTCTGTCCAGTACTCATTTGCACATCGCCTGGCGTTAAGCTGAACCTTACTCCTGGCGGCCCTGAGGATTTGCAGGTTCTTCTCACTGGGTGACTGTTTGTACTCGGTGAGTGCAGCGCGCTTGGCCTCAATAATGGGAGTCATCTCTGATGATTTGGCCTCAAACCAGTCATAGGATTTTGCGGTTTTCTTCCCAAAGGTGGCCATAGCAATGCGATGCATGGTGTCTCATAGTGTTTCCCATCTTTCTGTGGCAGAGTCTCTGGGCTGCAATGCATCGAATTCTCTCTCAAAGGCCTCTGCGAACTGTTCTACAAGGTCTGGCTGAGACATCTTGCTGATGTCAATGCTTGATCTTGCAGCATACCAGAGAGTGGTCAGTGTCACAGTCTGCGCTGTGGTAAGAGTGAGTGTGGAGAAGATTTTTGATGGCAGCTCGTCTTACTAGGATCAGATCCAGTTGGTGCCAATGTTTTGAGCACGGGTGCCTCCAGGAGACTTTGTGTTGGGGCTTCATCCTGAAGAAGGAGTTGGCGATGCACAGTTCATAGCAGGCACAAAACTCAAGTATTCGCTGTCCGTTCTTATTCATTTTCCCCACTCCAAAGGAACCAAGACAGGAGGGCCATGAATCATTGTCTGCACCCACTCTGGCATTGAAGTCGCCCAGGAGAACAAGTTGTTCTGTCCTGGGGATGTTCCTTATGGTTGATGCAAGATTTTTGTAGAACTCATCCTTGGCGTCTGGAGAGGAGGACAGAGTTGGAGCATATGCGCTGACGAGAGTGACATAGTCTTCAGAGGTGTTGAGGCGGAGAGTCAGGAGACGTTCTGAACTGCCGCTGCCTGGTTCGATCATGTTCAGCAGGCTGTTCCTGACTGCAAAGCCTACTCCATACTCCCTTGGGGCATCAGAGCTCATTCCTTGCCAGAAGAAGGTGTAGTCCCTCTCCTTTAGTGTTCCTGAGTCAGCCAGCCGTGTTTCCTGCAGAGTGGCAATGTCCACATTTAGTCTCTTCAGCTCGCTGTTTATGACGGCCGTCTTTCTGGCATCGCTGATGTCTTGCAGATCTTGGGAGAGCCCAGGCATCATTGTCCGGACATTCCAACAGGCCGGTTTCATTGTTGATCCGTTTCTTGAAGTTTACTTTTTGCCTGGTGCGGAAATTAATGACATGCTTGTCGGATATTCTCCTAATCTTCATACACCCATAGAAGAAGGCAGGTCGTGGCGGGACAGCACCTAATTGGCTGGGGGCTGCCCAGCTTGGGTGGGCAGTAGCTGTCCAGTGGGACACGAGGGTCCCTCCCACCGTCAAAAGCAACCCCTGGCGTCGGCTCTACGCCAATTGAGCGCTAACTTATGGCCGGTAACTGTTGCTTCATGTGTTGTTCCGATGCTAGTGCTAGTAGCAAAGCTGGAGTGTCCTCTCCAGGTTGTAGGTGCAAGGTGTTTGTGGATGTATGGACGGATATAAGCCTTGGCAATGTAATACGGAAGATGGGCTGTTGCCCATGCAGCTTGTCCCCCTCTCCACCTCACTGACAGATCCAAAGGAACAGCAAGGCTGTTACGTTTTGGTGCCAACGTGGCCGCAGGAGCTGCCAAAAAGTGACAAAGTTTGCCATCCAACCGCCTTAGGGGCCCCGCACCGGATTTTCTGTCAGGGTTTACTCCCTTAGCTAGGTGGCCTCAGGTAGCTCTCCAGAGCTGGCGCCCTTTGATGGGTCATTTATTTCCACCAGGGTGTCTAGCCACCCGCCTCACCATCCTCCTGAGAGGACTGGTGGGGGTGCAGGTTTAGTCGCCAGCAATTCGACCCTGTGACAGGTAGTACTGGGATCCAGGTTACCAGCAGCAGATATATATATATATCTATCTGACCTGACACTAGGCTCACCCATTGCTCTTCACATAAATGAGATTCAAATGAGATTGACTTCCTCATTTTTGTCACCTGTCCTGTCTTTCATGGTTTACTGAGTCCAGTTTGGTTAAATTTTACCAAAGTTTACCAAAGTTATGAATTTTCAAATTGCAAGATGAGTTTGATGACTGATGAAAGTTTGGCATTTGCTGAACAACTCAGACGATGATTTTGAAGTGTTTGAATGATTTCTGCATAAGAAGCTTGTATAAGTTGATCTTTGGAAGAATGCAGGAAAATAACTCAGTGCAACAACAGAAGATAACTATATATTGATCAATTTTGATGATTGCTGACTATCAAAAATTGCAAGAATTCGTTTCCTTGACATGAGAATTCATAGGTGATTAGGGTGGGTGACCTGGGTTAAAACATGATATTAGTGATGCAGGGTATAAAATTGCAGCATTTCAATTTTCAGGAGGACCCCCCCCAAAAGTAGCTCAGAGAGTTCCAGTAGCGAAAGTGACAGCGAGGGTTCTGACAGTTCTGTGAGTCCACCTGGCCAGCGACGTAAACGGTCACCTGAACCTAAGGAGAAACACAAATCTAACAGGTGAAACAAACTGCTGATCATGTGATACCGATCCTTTCGTCAGGGGTTTTGGGTGTTTTTGTACCACGTATTGTGTTGTTTATCTTTTAACTTTGCATATTTTAAATATTCAGCATTGGTATGCACACAGAAGTGGTGTATACACAAAAAGGGTTAAGCATTTCACTCCCAAGCAATATTTGACAAGTTTTGCCTCTATTATGATGCAGTTTTTTTTTGTTTGTTGTTGTTGTCTTTTCCATTTTGCAAAGTGAAAGGTTTTTTTTTGTCTGTCAGCATGGCTGTGGTTTGTCTGTTGGGATCGACGAGGACCATCTAGTCATCCTGGGGGTGGGTGGGTTGGGCTCTGTGGGTGCGCAGATGACTGGTCAGGCCAATCCGCGCCCAGAAGGTTCTAACGCAGTGTGGACAGGGGATGGTGGCGGTTGTCGGGGACTTGCTGGCACTGCTTTTCCTGGCCTGTCTGCGTTGCTCTGCTGCAGTGATTCTGTTGGCCTCACAGGATTTGGCGCCTCTGTGGACAGCTGAACGCCACTTTGGTCTGTCCATTGCATTCAGCTCCCATGTGTCATGGCTGATGTTGAAGGCCTTCAGAGAAGCTTTCAGAGTGTCTTTGAAGCGCTTCTTTTGGTCTCCATGGGAGTGCTTGCCATGTTGGAGTTCGCCATACAGCAGTTTCTTTGGGAGCCGGTGGTCTGGCATGTGAACTACATGGCCTGCCCAGCACAGCTGGGCCTGCATCAAGATGGTGTAGATGCTGGGCAAGGTTGCACGAGTGAGCACCTCTGTGTCAGGGATCTTCTCTTGCCACTTTATGCTGAGAAGTTTTCTGAGGCTGGTGGTGTGGAAGTGGTTCAGCTTTTTGGTGTGGCGTTTGTAGACCGTCCATGATTCACATCCATAGAGCAGTGTGGTGAGAAATATGGCCTTGTATACTTTGAGCTTCGTCTCCAGGGTGATGCCTCTCCTGTTCCAAACGTTCTTATGGAGCATGGCTACCAAGACTTAGAATACAGGAGAGGTCGCTAGAATTTTATTTGATTTGCCAAACACTGATGACAATAGCAACCACAGTAACATGATAGGATGAAAATAGTAGTGTTGCTGATCAACTGAAGTGATTCTGATCATCCTGATGAGGATTACATGCTTCAAGGTACATCAGCAGTAGGGTGTGGGGTCATTTTGGAAGTGTGTGTAGAAAAAAATCCAAAATGTTAGCTTGAATCTTTCAATTTAGGGTTTTCATCTTGCATGAAATGCTTCAGATGAAAGCTTCAAGCTGAAATACTGTTTACAGTGACTTTTGTGTTAAAATATTATATAATTATATTTGTGGCTTGGTGAATGTTTATGTGGGTGTGTGTGAGTGTTGATGTATAGTGTTTTTAGTATAGAACAACATGGCAGTGGAAGAAAACAACATGATTGAACTTGGTTATTGCATCTAATACATTTGCAAATATTTTAGCACCATTTTCACACATAAAATACACTGACATTATTGGGAATTGTCCAATCCTGTCAACAGACATATAAAATTATATTTTCCATTCATTTTCCTTTAATAAAACATATACTTTACATACTTTAAAGCATTATTTTAATTTTTGTGATCTTTTAAATAATTTTATATATTTTTTAGAGGTTGGTGTTTTGAAGTCAAAAGGGTAAGCAGCTTGCATGTCTACATTTTAACCCCTAGGCTGCCTGTATGACGAGATAACTCGTCATGGCAAGCATGTACGCTTCACTGCCACAGTGACGAGATAACTCGTCATCGAAATATTCTGACTTTTCCCTGCTTTGCATTCAGTTTGTTGACAAAAATGCTGGTAGCTTTAGCTTGTGGAATCTTTCTAGATTCTATTCATAGCTAGAAATACCATCAACGTCATGGGGCAGTCCTTTATTTGAACGTTTTGGTTTGGTTACTGGCCGCAGTGTTTGTCTGGCTCCTCTCCTCGCTTGCTCAACAAAATGTCAGACCAACGCCCTGCTCAAGACATGCGATCTTGGCGAACTAAATGAACCAAGATTGTTTTCTTTAGCTGATGCTCAGAAAGAATTGAAGTGTAAATTCAAAGAAGACAGTGATGAACATTTATAGGACGATTTGATAGAAAATAAAATGAGCAATCAAGAGAGTGGCCAAGATACGACTATCAGTGAGTGATGCCGGCTGTTAAGCTCTAGCAGACGACAGAAGTCACCTGAATTTTTAGCAGGACACAGAGTGAGCGATTTTCTTGGCACTCAGTCAACGCGGTCTGTTGAGAACTGGATGAAATGACCTTGTGAGAGGGGTGAAGAAAGGTGGGGGGGGGGGGGGGGGGACTGAGGGGGTGTGGCCTCACATCCATATTATCACTTGGAGAAGTTACAGTGCTTTGTGTATCTATTTCTTTTTCTTTTTTTTCTTTTTTTTATATTGTGGTTGTTCTAGTATGATTTTGTGTGTGCAGATATCCCTTTGTCCACAAAATGATATTTTAGTGCAAATTACCTGACTGATGTTTGTAATGAACAAGTTGAAAATGTGACAAAGAAACAAAACATTGATTTCAAAACAACAGCATGTCACTAAAAATATATAAAATGAGAAAACATCATGGGTTTTTGATATTCTTTAGTCATTTACCTTTCAGAAAATAGATACTTTTATGGGTCTTTCTCCAGTAACAAAGAGCGCAGAATTTTTTGAAAATTTATACCCATTTTTTGTGAAAAAAACCCTGGCAAATAGATTTCACTTAAATCTTATTTTCCTGGCAGTGAAAGGGTTAAACTTGCTCCAAGAGATCAACAAGAATTTCTGTGCACCATTTCAAGTTGTGTACCTCTGTGTATGGGTGTTTGTGAACACACATGTGCATGTTTTCTCAAGTATGTGTGTGCATGTGTGTGTGCGTGTGAACATACCCATGATACTGCATCACTTTGTTCATGTCAGGTAACCTTTTTGGCAGAATTGGAGATAGTTCAAAGAATGAGACATGCAAAATGTGAATGTGACAGATTTTGTTTTGGGCTGTTCTGACAGGTACAGATCTAGCTCATCCTCATCACCCAATGACAAAAGCAGCACTCGACGAGACAGAACCAGATCTGATTCCCATTCACGCAGCAAACGCTCTCGTTCCAGGTCTCAGTCCCCTAACACTTCTCAGCGAAACAAAGACAGATCCCAGTCTCCATATGCTATGCGTCGAAATAAGGACAAGTCACAGTCTCCTTACAGCTCTCATCGAAACAAGGACAGGTCGCAGTCTCCTTACAGCTCTCGTCGAAACAAGGACAAGTCACAGTCTCCTTACAGCTCTCGTCGAAACAAGGACAGGTCGCAGTCTCCTTACAGCTCTCGTCGAAACAAGAACAAGTCACAGTCTCCTTACAGCTCTCATCGAAACAAGGACAGGTCGCAGTCTCCTTACAGTTCTCGTCGAAACAAGAACAAGTCACAGTCTCCTTACAGCTCTCGTCGAAACAAGGACAGGTCGCAGTCTCCTTACAGCTCTCGTCGAAACAAGGACAGGTCGCAGTCTCCTTACAGCTCTCGGCAACACAGAGATAGACATTAAAGCTGCTGACCTGTAATGAAAATGGGTCTTTTTTCCTTTGTTGCATGTTCGTCCATGACATCTTCAGAGGTGGAAAGATCATTTACTTTTCTTTTAGTGAGGTCAGTTTGTGACATCTCCAGCAGTGTCAATGAATTTTCAAAGTCTGTTTTCAGTGACAGTGCTGCAGTTACATAGAATCTGTGCACTGAACCCCACCTTTCCTCCTTTGACTGTCCAGCAGCTGTGCCAAAGAAAAGGAATCTTTTGAAAGGTGGTGGATTAGTTGTATTATCGCCCTTGTCTTATGAGGACTTTATAGACCTATGTATGGAAGAACAATATGGTCAACTTGAAGAGTGTGGGTGGTCTGGGAACTGCTCCAGTGGCAGCATGATATGCAGCATGTTAACTCCCTTGAGCAGGTTTTAAAATGATTTTGTAAATGACGGATTTATTTGATGCCTTGTCTTTTGTCTGTCTGTTGCACTTTTCGTTTTTTTCTTTTTTTCTTTTTTTCTTTTTTTTTTTTTTTTTTTTTTTTGGTTGTTGTTGTTTTCTGAAAAAAGATACAGGTCTGTTTTACCTTTGCATCAGAGAGGACAGAACTTTGAAAGGATTATTAGCATGTCATGTTCATTAATGATTTATCACAACAGCAACCATGATCTCCATGGTGACTACATATCTAGGGATTATCACCATTAAGGTATTAAGGGATTGTGACCATTATCATAACAATTATATTAAGGGATTGTGACCATTATCATAACAAACATTATTGGAGAACAGAGATGATCATCATCTTTTGGACATGAATGAATCACTTCAGTTACCATAGAATTAGTTTTACGTTGTGCACAGTGTGCTCTGTCTGTTGTGTTTTCTTGTCTTTTCTTGTGGTATATGTGTACAGTATATATAAATCCAAATCAGACATTACTATTATTATTCAGGTTGTAGACAAATGACATTTGTAGGTCACTTTACATTTCAGACGTTAACTCAGTTCACAAAGCTGTGCGTCCATAAAACAGTGTGGTCTACAGCTATTGTGAAATAGAAATTGTCCCTTTTTCAGATTCAGGATGACAGACAATGGAGCAAATTTGATAGGGACAAGTGCCTGTGGCAACAAACACATACTTTAATAAACACTTTGTGTATGGACAGGCTGTCTTACTGGTTTGCAATCATTTGTGAACTAACTCTCTCTACATAGAATTAGAAATTCAGTTGTTGGATTTCGTCTTCTTTTTGTGTGGACTGATTCCTGCTCAAACCATAGGCTTTGGTTTTATGAGAGATGAAAAGAAATAGATAGCCAGACAATCGGCCGCAAAGGTAACATAAATGTTTGCGGACATCAGGACTGAACAAGAAGTTTGAAAGTCCAGTGATGTCACAGCCAAGACATGTGATACGCTGGTGAAAACAGCATTAACATACATCGTTGATTGTTTTGAGCATGTGTATGATTTGGTTTTAGCAATCCCCGCAAAAATCTGTAACAGTTAAAATATTATTCTTTGGCCTCATTTATCAATTATTGTTTCTTTTTTAATCAAAAGTGTCTCAGTCCATTATACTGGCCCATGAATAAAGACCTTTCATGGCTGCTTGATACAGTGTCTACATTTCTCTTTTGTACATGCAAGTAAGAGAGCTTGTATGTGTAAGAGAGTCTTCCTGTGTGTGTATGAATATGGAAAGACCTTGTGGATTGTGTGTTGTAAAATTAAAGAGAGTATTTATGTAGTGTCGGTCATGAAGAGTTTTAAAGCAATTATTTTTTTTTACCAGGTGGTTTTGTAAGCCTGCTTTGTATTACAATTTTTTTTTTTATAATGATTGAAAAGCATAACCCTTACATTTGTTGACAGTGTGGTCTGTGAGTGTGGTAAATAATCTTGCTGGTTTATTCTGGTACTACCAAGGTGCACAGCTGTTTTCATAGCTGAGCCACCAACTTTGTATTGTGTGTGGAAGGAAAGAAACATTGTAATGTTTCCAGTGACATTGAAAAAGGTACTTGATCACACTTACACAGATAGCACAGTAAGAACATAGTAAGATGTTTGTGGAGAGAATCTGTGTGCATGTCTGCAAATATTTTTAGTACATGAAAATAGACTGAAATTGTGTATTTGTGTCTGTAAACATTTTTTTGTTCATGAAAATAATGCTGAAGTGTAAAATGAATTCCTGTTTGTTCAATGTAATGTGGGATTTTAGATCCACATTTTATGTGTGAGGGTGCATGTATGTGTGTACAGTCGTTTATTATTGTTTTTAAAGTATTGTAGGGTGTTAATCCTTGAGAGCTGTGCACTCAATTTGTTCGAGTGACATTTTATCTTTGGAAAGGTTGACCATTTTCTTTGTCACAGTTTCGTTCATTGAACATGTACTGTGTCCTGTGCTGTGTTGTACATGTACATTTCTGATTCAACTGATGAAACAACATGCATATTTTCCTGTTGAGGAAATTCATGAAGACTATTGTTCCCAACATGCGTGTGTGTGTGAATGCAAAGTTTGATCTAAAGGTGTTTCATGTGTTATGGATTTGTGTGTAAATAAAGGTGAAAACAAAACTCATTGGACTTCTTGTTGATTTTGTTATTAATATATATTCTTATGATTGTAAACAGCACACACACACACACACACACACACACACACACACACAAAATCAAATCCTTCCAGAGATCCTGAAGAAAATACACATGTATATGCCAAGGTCTTCACAGACAAGAGAATAGCATAAGAAGTCTACAAGGAACTTGTAAGTATGTGATTTTTCACAACTTATTTTGAGAAATAAAACAAAGGTTTTCGTAACTACAATTGGTGGATTGATTTCAGGGTCATGGTCAGTCCTCAGCTGTCTGTGTTGTTCTGTTCGTGTACTGCTGTCTACCCCTCTGTGTTGTTTCCATCACTTTTCCTGTCAGTCTGTTGGTAGCAGTTTCTGTGTTCTTGGTTTTTAAGCTGCCTGCATCATCACTCTGATGGCATCATAAACGGCATTTGTTCCAGTTTCCTATGCATTTTCAGATTTGTTTAGTCATTGTTTATACCTTGTTGGTGGTGTTATTTAATTAACTTGAATTTTATTGTGATTGTCACCATCTTGTTTGACATGATCAGGAGAAGACCGTGGTATTTATTTCTTCAGTTTTTGACCTTGGACTACCGAAATACATGCGAATTTCTTCGGTATCTCTCTCTTCTCTGTTTCATTGTGAGAACGCCAACAATGGAGAATTACCACTTCGTACGGTATGGCTGTGTTGGAGTGTCTTCTTGTCGGTTCACGTGCTCTCTTCCAGCAGAAGTGCACCCCGAGGCTATTGACAAACGCAATGTTTCCTCCGTGTTTCCTCTAGTGACCAGCTCCTGAATTTTAACCACTGTTCATTTTCTCTGACAACGGCCAGCGTCCCTCCAGTTTCCTCCGACTGCCATCCCATTGCGCCCAGTGTGTCATCCAGGGCTGTGCTCTCTGCCCCTCACTGTGCCAGCGCCTGCGGGGACTGGGGATTCATTCCCGCTGCCTGCCCTGTCTCAGGTAGCCTGTCAGGAACAAGTGTCCTCACAGAAGAGGTCGTCAGAAGCAGGGCATTTTGTAATCTTTCCATACTTCCTGCCTAGTCGGTCTATTCAAGTATGATTATGTGTAATGTTATTCCCTCTTCATGTATATCTTTTTCTTCCTCTTTTTTTTTCTCTCTCTTCTTTTTTTTTTTTTTTTGTTTGTTTATTTTGTTGTTGTTTTTCATTGACTTCTTGTTTTACTAACCCTTTTCTGCTGTCTGTTGTGAACAATGAATCTAAAAATGGTAATGTTTATATTTATTGTAAATTCTTTAAGTATGTTAATCTCCGCGGCTGCTCAAAACCGGAAACAATGTCTGCAGTGACTGTCATTTATATGCAGTTGGAAAAGGTGTATTTCAACATAATTGCATTTGTGTAGCGTTCACCAGCCGTCAATGAAACCAACGAATTTAATCAAATTCCTGAGCACGATATAAGCTGTTAGCTTGTTGTTGCTCCGCTGTCTTTGTGTACATGTATACTGAACATGTTTACTGAATAAAGTTTTGTTTAAATCAGAAGCAGGGCAGGGGGATTCCTGTTCGGATTACCGATCGTACCCCGCCGTCCGACAGTAACTGTAAGTCTGTTCCATCTCTCTCATTCAGTTATCCTAAAAAAAAATGTTACTTCTCAAACCTGACCAAGGTCGATATCAGTATTTCCACCCAATACCTGGGGGGAAAAAGTGCCTTAATACCCAATCATGCAGAAACAAAACAGATGGTGTGTGTGACTTGATCGTGGAAGGAAATTATGACTTGGTGTTTTTTAACTGCGACATGGTTTAAACCCACTGGTGATGAATGTGACTGTGAAAGTGACCCCTCCTGGCTTCACTCTGAAATCTGTTCCACCAGAGACTGGCGCTGGTGGTGGACTTGCTGTTTTGTTCAGGAACAGTTTGACTGGCAACGTCCACGTTCGTTCCAAAGATCTAGGCTTTAAAGTCTTTTGTAATGTGTGAAACTCGGCTGTGTTACGAGAACCAGTCTGTTACCTTCCTCACAGTCTGCAGACCACCATCAAACAAAAAGAACAAACTTTCAAACAAAATGTTTATTGATGAATTTTGTTATTTTTTGGGTTGTTATATTTCTCGTGATGATATTTGTATTGTTTGTGATTTTAATTTCCATTATGATTTATCTACTGATCCGAATGTTATTACTCATTGTTTACAGCAGCTTGTAAAAAGTGCCACCCACCGTCACTGTCACACATCGGACTGGGTCATGACTATCAGTGAAAACGATGTGATGGGTCTTGTTGTTGACAAACGTATCTCTGCCCACTCTGTGATCTCATTCAATCTTAAACTATAAAAAACAAAAAAAAAAAAAACAAAAAAAAAACCCAACCCTGTACAGATGAAGGAAAACGTTTGTTCACGCAATTACAAATCTCTTTAATGTCAATCTTTTTAAAGTTGATTTCACAAAAGTATTTAACACCAGTCTATACACCAGTGATCCCACTACTTTTTATAACACTTCCCTCCAAGAGCTGCCTGATAAGCATGCCCCTCTGACAGTGCCCGTTGTGTTCGATTGCATATGCGCGCCTTGGATGTCCCTCGAAATCAAGCAGGCAAAACAGCAGCGTCGTTCTGCTGAGCGACATGGCGAAAGTCTGGCCTTGACGTTTTTAGACAGATCTTTGCTCACTTACGTAGTGTTGTGAACCAAATAGTCCGTTATGCAAACAAGAAACATGTATGTGACAGAATTACGATCGCTGATTCCTCCAGAGTGCTATTTCGCTTGGGCGACCAGATGATGGGGAAGGATGTTCGAACTGTTTTCCCCAGTTATGTATCATTGATGACCTAGCTGATAAGTTTAACGAGCATTTCACTAGTAAAATAGAGACGATTAGATGTGGTTTAGTTTCTCCAACTGATTTTGAAGATATAGATACTTTTTGTGGAAAGCATTTCACGACTTTTCAGACAGTCACAAATGAACACGTAAAAGATATAAATCTCAATATGCCAAAGAAATCTTGCATCTTGATCCTTTCCCACATTTAATTTTTCATCACTGCCCCCATAGATACTCTCATTCCACTAGCTACAGCTGGTGGCCTGCTGAATGCTGATCTTTTTGACAATATGATAAACCGAAGTCCCGTCTGCAGCATGCACTTAGCGTGCGCAAAATAACCCAAGGCAACAAAAGGTTTGTCTCTGGAAAATTTCCAAAATTCTTTAGCTATAGTGAAACAATCATTCTTTATACTAACGTATAAGAAATGCTTAAAAAACAACAACCCAAAAACCCAATACATACAGAAAAAAAGCACCGAATTCCACACAGAAATGTGATAACTGGAAAAAAAAGTAATACAATTCTCTCTCTCTCTCTCTCTCTCTCTCTCTCTCTCTCTCTCTGTCTGTCTCTCTCCCAACTATTATAGGATATGTTACTGAATGACAGTTTGATAGATATACATGAATGTGTGTATGTGTATGCAAGAATGTTCATTCATCATGGATGGTCGAGCTGACATCAGCTGTTTTATGTTTGTCTCATTTTCTGTATTTGCATTATTTGTGTGTGTGGTGAGAATATTAATTTACATTATGTTTGTTTGCCGGCTCTTATGTCTCTTGAAAATGTATTGATCCCCCCTGTCACAAGGACTCTGCAGTCAATGACAGTAAAACATCAAAGCGTCCCCCCCCCCCCACACACACACACATCTGTCATACACATAAAATGTTACATGTCTGTATGAGTGTGCATGTGTGTGTAACTGAAACCTGATTGAATGACACAGGAAACGAATGACGAGCACCCAATTGGCAGCTGTCAGTCGGCTCCACCAAAGCAGGCAGCCTGCTGTGCAAATGACTCCGTGTTTGTAAAACGCTTAGAGTTTGGTCTCCGGCCGAGGATAGGCGTCCATACCATCACCCACCACACGCACAGACCATTCACTGACCTTCAGACCTGATCCTTGGCACACCGAACGTGTGACGGAACACGAGTACAGCCTGATTAACGTTGTATCGGTCACACCGGCTGATAGACTGACCACTCACCCATTCAGTTCGACTATTAGCACAGAACAGTACAGTACAGTACAGACCAATATAGTGCATAGCAGCACAATATAGTTATGTACAGCACAATATAGTACAGAGTAGTACAGTTCCTTGTGTACAGTATAGTACAGTGAAGTGCAGAGCAGTAAAGTAAATTGAGCGAGCAGTGGTAGACCATGTCCGGTCTGTTTAATTGAAAACATCTCTCGATTTTTCAACATTTTAATGAAAATAAATGGTATACCTGCTTATATGCTGTTTGTGAGGATAAAGATGCTAACGCCACAAGCAGTCAATGATACGACTGATCGCAAAGCAAACAGTTTAATAAAATAATGTATTGCTCGGTAAAAATCATGAGAAGGACAAGGTTGAACAGTCATACTGCCACTGCATCCTTCATAGTTCACACCTGTACACACACACACACACACACACACACAGAGAGAGAAAGAGAGAGAAAGAGAGAAGCTGTACCGTGTTAAACCGATGAACAAAAAATGATCTCTCACTGTAAAAACGGCGGAACGTGGACAGAACACGAGGAAGGGTTGAGTGTTGCAGGGCCTGACAGGTGTTGGGGAGGAGTGGCGGTGCCTGTCCGTGCTGTCAGCCTATCCGGGCCACGTCACGGCCTGCAGTACGTCACACAGTGCACGGGGGTCACGATGGATGGGTGGAGTTACGCTGGATGGGTGGGGTCATGCTGGATGGGTGGGGTCACGTTGGATGGGTGGAGTCATGATGGATGGGTGGGGTCACGTTGGATGGGTGGGGTTGCGGTGGATGGGTGGGATCACGATAGATGGGTGGAGTCACGTTGGATGGGTGGAGTCATGCTGGATGGGTGGGGTCACGTTGGATGGTGGGGTCACGATGGATGGGTGGGGTCACGATGATGAGTGGGGTCATGTTAGATGGGCGGGGTCACGGTGGATGGGTGGGGTCACGAGGGATGGGCCCCAGGCGCCTAACGGCCGTCGCCTCAAAGTAAGCGTGTAGGTCATTGACCTGCTGGCTGTCTGTGTGCCCTTGGTCTGCTTGGCCATGCCGTACTCCTTACTGAGGCTGCCGGAGATGCAGAGGCTGTAAAAACGTCAGCACTGACTCGCCACTGTCGCTATGTAGAATAGCTCTGGACAGCAGTCTCGAACACACCACACACCACGAACCTATAAATAGATTTTTATAGACATACAGACCTGTGTGGCCCCACACCAATTGTGTTCAGCCTCGTCAGTCAGGAAGCGCTGCCCTTCTTCGGCAGGTTGGCTGACCAGTCCAGCTTGCTGTTGGTGACCGAGCCCAGGTCGCTGTACCGACCACCAGCTCCACTTCCTACCCCCTGACGGCCGTGGGGTGGGCGTGGCTGGGTCCCTCCCACATCCATCTCCTCGGTCTGGGCCACGTGCAGCCAGATGGTTGTCATCGCATCAACTCACTAGTGCCTCAGTTTCAGCTTTAGTTTCTCAAGGGGGCGTCACTGCGTTCGGACATGTCCATATGTGCTTCACGACATCTAATAATAATGGTATTTATATAGCGCTGAATCTTGTGCAGAGACAAATCAAAGCGCTTTCGCACCAGTCATTCTCACACGCGTGCATAACTCTAAAACAGTAGAAACTAAAGACAAGGAAGGGCAGACAAGGGAGGCTATTTTGGGAAGAGGTGGGTTTTAAGGCCAGACTTGAAAGAGCTGAGTGTGGAGACTTGACGAAGCGAAAGAGGAAGTTCATTCCAATCACAAGGTCCAGAGACAGAGAAAGAACGACGGCCAACAGTCGAGTGTTTGAATCTGGGTATGCGTAAACAGAGTGGATCCGAAGCCAATTGTAGTGAGCGAGATGGAGTGTAGAGGGGAAGGCAGCCACAGAGATAGGAAGGGGCAGTTTTGTGAATACATCTATAACATAGAGTGCTGATCTTGTACTTTATTCGGTGTGAGACAGGGAGCCAGTGGAGATGTTGCAAAAGAGGAGTGATGTGCTCAGGTCTTTTCTTTCTGAGGACGAGTCGGGCAGCAGAGTTTTGTATGCGCTGAAGGGACTGAATAGATGAAGCAGGCAAACCAGACAATAGAGAGTTACAGTAGTCAAGGCGAGAGAGAATGAGAGAAACGACAAGTCTAGATGTTGCGTCAGTGGACAGATATTTCCGGACGGCACTGATGCGCCGCAGTTGACAGTAGCTGGACTGACATGTCTGACTGATAAATTTTTGCATGGACAGTGTATTGTCAAGGACAACACCGAGGTTCCTGACTGACGTGGAAAGAGGGATGGATGTACTGCCAAGTTTGATTGTGTCAGTTATGATGGAAGAGAGTTTTTGTTTCGTTCCTATGATCATTGCTTCAGTTTTGTCCGCGTTCAATTGTAACTTTTTTCGAGTCATCCAGTTTTGAATGTCCAGGAAGCAGTTGGATGTTTCTTGCAAGAGCGACAACAATTTTTCAGGGGTATCACTCTTCTGGAGTTGAGTGTCATCAGCATAAGAATGATGACTGATATTATGGTGGTTGATAATTTCAGCGAGAGGAGCAGTGTACAATGTGAAGAGCACTGGGCCTAAAACAGATCCCTGTGGGACTCCATGTTCGATTTTAACGGGTTCAGATTGGAAATGATCAACAATGACAGACTGAAATCGATCAGTGAGATAAGATCTGAACCAGTTTAGAACAGTGCCGTTGATACCAAAAGTAAAATGAAGACGGGAAAGAAGGATTGAATGGTCTATTGTGTCAAAGGCGGCTGACAAGTCGAGAAGAGTGAGAAGGGAAATTTTTCCTGAGTCGGACGCTATCAGTAGATTGTTCAGAATGTGGAAGAGAGTGGTTTCGGTGCTGTGGTCAGCGCGATAGGCAGACTGAAATGAGTGGATGAGATTGTTGGAACAAAGGTGGTTGTTGAACTGCTTGAGGACAGCTTTTTCAAGGAGTTTGGACATGAATGGAAGATTAGAAACTGGTCGCTAGTTTTTCAAAATGTTCGTGTCAAGGTTGGATTTCTTCAGAACAGGCCGGACGATTGCAGTTTGAAAGTGGATGGAAACGTTCCAGTGAGAAGGGATGAGTTGACAATATTGGTGATTGTGGGGAGAAGCTGAGACACACTGGGAAAAGACCAAGGCTGGTATAGGATCGAGCTCACAGGATTTTACTGTCATTTCTTTCAGGATTTCATGGACTTCTGTTTCAGTCAATGGATTAAAGGAATGGAGAGGAGTGCCGCTGAATTGAGGATCAGGATGAACAGGTTGGAAAGACATTTGGTCTAAGATGGTACGAATATTTTGGACTTTGTCGAAAAAGAAAGAGAAGAAGACATTGGGGAGTTCAGATAAAGTGTAGGTCATTAGATCTGCTACTGGTAACCTGTAATCCAGTACAACCTGTTCAGGATCGGGTTACCGGCGACTAAACCGGCACTCACACCGCTCCCTTCCGGGACTGGTGAGGCGCGTGGCTAGACAACCTTATGGAATTAAAAACGAGATCCATAAAAGGGCGTCGGCTCAGGAGAGCCACCGACGGCCATCTAGCTCCACTGTGCTGTGTGCATGCCACACACAGTTGGCCCCCGGGGTGTGTCTACCCATGCATGCGAAGTCTGGATCCGGCAGAATCTGCGGAAGAAACCTATCGGTTCAACGGAGAGGAAGGCGGTTACAGCAACGCACTGTGGAGTGCAGAGAGCAAGATGAGACACCGAAAGGATATCTTGGTCAACCACTGCATCCGTGCTCATCCTCCAGTCATCTCGACTTAGTCTTGCCACTGGAAATTGGTGAACCCGGACGAGAGAGTGAGGTCGACGTTGCGCAACTCCTCTTCACTTTAAACAAACTCATCGCGCAAGTCATCAGCCATCCTTAATGACCTTTCATCCTTCATCCTTTCATCACCCCCAAGTCCTGTGGCGACAGGCGAGCGACGAAACGACAGGTGTGGGTACACTGGCAGTCGCAGCCGCAGACCTGCACGCAGGCGGCTCTGGCCATGGGGTCGTTCTTCATCGACAGGAGCTGCGATGGAGCTCGGCAGCTGTCTGAGCGTCTGAGCAGCCCTCTTTAGGAATGCACTGCTCACCTCCCTGGTATGAGGAAGGGGCTAGAAAAGGTGCCCTAAAAATTGCCTGCTCCATATCACCCTGGCCAGCATACCGCGGCTGGCGGGGACCCTACATCAGCGGTCGAAACAAAGAGAAAGAAAAGAAAAAAACAAGGATCGTTCCTCTCACCATTGGTGCTTGGAACATAAGGACTCTCCTGGACAGAGGACGCGGACAGACCCCAAAGGAGAACGGCACTAGTTGCATCCGAACTCGCCAGATACAACATCGACATCGCAGCCTTGAGTGAGACTCGGCTTGCAGGCGAAGGCGAGCTGTATGAACGGGGATCTGGTTACACCTTCTTCTGGAGTGGACGAGGAAGCGAAGAGCGACGTGAGGCTGGCATTGGTTTTGCAGTAAAAACAGCACTTGCCAGCAAGCTAGCTGGAATCCCAAAGGGAGTCAACGATAGGCTTATGACCATGAAACTCCCACTGGTATCTGGCCAGAAGCACCTCACCATTGTCAGTGCCTACGCCCCAACCATGACCAACCCGGATGAAGTGAAGGCGAAGTTCTACGAGGACCTTCACTCTGTCATTGCTGCTATCCCGAAAGCAGACAAGCTAATCATTCTTGGGGACTTCAATACTAGAGGTGGCTCTGACTACATCTCCTGGGATGGAGTAACTGGAAAGCACGGCGTGGGCCACTGCAACCCAAACGGATTGCTTTTGCTCCAGACCTGTGCAGAGCACGAACTGCTGATAACCAACACAGTTTTCTGCCTCCCTAACCGTAACAGGACGTCATGGATGCACCCTCGCTCAGAGCATTGGCATCTCATCGATTACGTCATCGTCAGGAAAAGGGATAGGCAAGATGTACGTGTAACAAAGACCATGTGCGGCGCCATGAGTGTTGGACAGACCATCGCCTTGTAGTCTCGAAGCTGAATATTCGAATCCAACCCAAGAGACGCCCCCAAGGCCAGAAGGCTCCAAAATGGCTCAACATTGCTAAGCTGAAAAACATCACCATCGAACAGACCTTTGTGGAGCTGCTGGAAGATCGTCTGGAATCCGCCTCTCTGGACAACCAGAATGTGGAGTCTGACTGTAGGACCCTGCGCGAGCTGATCTATAGTACAGCTTCAGAGACCCTGGGACCCATGACCAGAAAGCACAAAGACTGGTTTGATGAAAACTGTGATGAAATCAAGCAGCTTCTGGATGAGAAACGCCGTCTGCATCAAGCCTACCTGAGCAACCCAAAGTCCACATCAAAAAAGGATGCATACAATGCCATCCGCAGGACTGTTCAGCAAAAGTTACGTCAGATGCAGGATAAGTGGCTGAGTGACAAAGCTGATGAGATCCAGGGATATGCTGATAGGCACGATATGAAGAGGTTCTATGATGCCTTAAAAGAAGTCTACAGCCCCACATCCTCAGGATCATCCCACCTCCTCAGTGCAGATGGGAATACCTTGATCACCGAGGAGAAAATTTTCGAATACTGGGCTGCGCACTTCAACAGTGTCTTAAATCGCCCTTCCTCCATAAATGATGAAGCCATAGACCGTCTCCCACAAGTCCCCATCAACGAAGCACTGGACGATCCGCCAACACCTCTTGAGACCCAGAAAGCAATCCGTCTGCTATCCTGTGGCAAAGCACCTGGCTCAGACTCCATAGCAGCAGAGGTCTACAAGGATGGAGGCACTGTGCTGACTGAGAAGCTCCGTCAGCTGTACTCACTCATGTGGAAAGAAGAGACGATTCCCCAGGATTTCAAAGATGCATCCATCATTCACTTGTACAAGCGAAAGTGGAACCGGAAAGCCTGTGATAACCATCGGGGCATTTCCTTGCTCTCCATCGCAGGCAAGATACTTGCCAGGATCCTACTAAACCGCCTCACAGCACACCTTGACCAAGGTCATTTGCCTGAGAGCCAATGTGGATTCTTGAAAGAGCGCGGAACCACTGACATGGTGTTTGCTGCAAGGCAGCTGCAAGAGAAATGTCAGGAGCAAAATGCTGATCTGTTCTCCACCTATGTCGACCTCACTAAGGCCTTCGACACCGTGAGTAGAGAGGGAATGTGGAAGATCATGGCCAAGTACGGATGCCCTTGGAAATTTATTTCCTTGGTCAGCCAATTCCATGAAGGCATGCAGGCTCGAGTCCAGGACAATGGCGAAACATCAGGCTCCTTTTCCTGTCACAAATGGTGTCAAGCAAGGCTCCGTCCTGGCTCCAACACTGTTCAGCCTCATGTTCTCTGCAATGCTTACTGATGCCTTCAGAGATGGCGATGTTGGAATCGGCCTAAAATACCGAACAGATGGCAAGCTGTTTAACCTCAGAAGGCTTCAAGCAAAAACGAAGGTCATGACAGACATCATCAGAGACTTTTTGTTTGCTGATGATTGTGCCCTCAACGCTGGACCTGAAGCTGACATGCAACTCAGCGTCGACAAGTTTGCCACTGCCAGCAGGAACTTCGGCCTTACCATCAGCACGAGGAAAACTGAAGTTCTCCATAAGCCAGCCCCAGGGAAACCCCACGTTGAGCCCAATATCACAGTCAACGGTCAGAGACTCAGTGCGGTGGAGCGGTTCACATACCTTAGCAGCACACTGTCACGAAATGCGACCATCGACGATGAAGTGAACGTCAGGATTGCAAGAGCAAGCGCAACTTTTGGTAGACTCTGTGGAAATGTCTGGAACAGAAGAGGCATTGGTCTTGAGACCAAGCTAAAGGTCTACAGAGCAGTAGTTCTCCCCACACTACTGTACGCCTGCGAAACTTGGACAGTGTACCAACGACATGCCAAGAAGCTGAGCCACTTCCACACAACATGCCTCAGGAAGCTACTGAACATTAAGTGGCAAGACAGGACCCCAGACACGGAGGTACTTGCAAAAGTCACCCTTCCCAGCATCTTCACCATCCTGATACAGTCCCAGCTTCGCTGGGCTGGACACGTGGTGCGCATGCCAGACCATCGGCTGCCCAAAAGGCTCTTCAATGGCGAGCTGCAACAAGGGAAGAGATCACACAGAGGTCAGAAGAAGCGCTTCAGAGATACTCTGAAAATCTCTCTGGTAGCGTTTGATATCAACCCTGACTCCTGGGAGGAATCTGCAGTGGACCGCGACAAATGGCGCGCTGCTGTGCACAAAGGCGCCAAGTTGTGCGAGGCCAACAGGACTGCTGCAGCTGTTCCGAAGAGGCAGGCCAGAAAGTCACGGGCAAACAAGCTCCCTGACAATGATATGCCTGTCTTTGTCTGCCCCAACTGTCAGCGAACATTTCGTGCGCAGATTGGACTATTCAGCCATCTGCGCATTCACAGATAGATTCATGAGCACCCCCCCACACCACCACCCTCCCCCCATCCCCCAACTGGATGACAACGATGGTCATCATCGATCTCAATGGACACACACCACCAGGCAGAAGGAAGAGGAGTCTTTTGCAGTGCAAGAAGATTTGACATGACAGAGTAAAGAGATTTGGTTGATGTGGCATCGAGAACTTGAGAAGAAAAGAAGTTTGTTTTTGCTGATGAGATCATATGTTTGACTTTATTTATTTGTTTTCGGAATATTTGATTGTGGACTTGCAGTTTTGTTGATCGCCATCGTCTTTCCAGTTGGCGTCGTTTGCGTTTTACAAGTCGAATGTCTTGTGTGTAGCATGGGGCGGAGGGTCTGTCAGGGAGCATGCGGGTAGTGGGGGGTGCATGTTCATCCAGCAGTTGAGAGAGGACAGTGTTGTAATGTGTGGATACGTCGGTACGGAAAGAAATTTTGGAAAGGCGTTCAGCAGCTTGAGAAGAAAAACTGTTAATGTTGATGGATTTCAGGTTGCGACGAGTAACAGATTTTTTGGTTCTGGTAGGTTTTGAAATATTAAGCAAGAATATAACAGCAGAATGGTCGGAAGAAAGTTTGTCAGTTAGTCACTGACGCAACCATGGCATCAGAGTCACGTGCAATGAGCCAGTCCAACGTATGGCCAGATCTGTGTGTTGGTTCTGTAACGAACTGAGAGAGAGAATGAGTGGACAGAGACAGACATAGGCGTTTGACATCAGTGGAAGTCTGGTTGTCGAAATGAAAATTGAAATCTCCAAGGATAATAAGTTTGCCAAAACGAAGGTTGTAGTAATCAAGTAGTGTTCGGAACTCATCGTGAAACTGAGAAGACGTTAGATTATTTTTACGACTAGGAGGAGGACGATAGAGACAACAAGATGATTGAGTGACCGGGAACACTGAGAGTGACTTCTAGCATTTCGAAGGTATCATGTGGAAAGGCGTGGTTATGGGAGAAGGAGAGGGAAGACTCCAAGATATCTCTGTAGACGGTGGCGATGCCACCTCCACGAGACAATCGAGGAAGTGACAGTTTTGTATCCAGGGGGGTCAGTTGTTTACGTTTGGGTTCGTGACCTTGTGACTTTAACCAGGTTTCGGTAAGAAATACGATATCAAAGGTTTTTTTTCAAAAATAAAATCAGAAATATAGTCAGTCTTTTGATCAGGGCAGACAGATTGAGCATTGAACAGACAGGCATGAAAGAGATCAGAGGTAAGGAGAGAGGAATCTAATGGTGAAGCAGGTGAGTCAGGGAGACAGACAGTGCAAGAAGATGGTGACTGAGCAGTGGAGGACAATGGGAAGGAAGAAAAAGGTCCGGGAGTTGAGACAGGTGTGGCAGGAGTAGGAAGCGGAGCAGAGGCTATCACTGGCACGGGGGACACATTACAGTTCGGAATATTGTCATCAGAGGGGACAATGTCACGGGGAGTAAAAATGTTAGCAGGAACACGTGTGTTGAGGTTGGAAGCTGCACAAACAGCGCCACATGAAGTGGATCTGTCAACACACACAGGTGACACATCAGGGGTACTGTCAGTAGTGCTGTTGGGGGTCCGTACGGAAACGACAGTTTTGATGGGCTTTTGTTTTCTCTTTCCTGCACGGCGAGTTCGTCTTCGCGGCAGGCAAACGCCTATGCCTGTCCTCGCAGGCGCACAACTAGGTCAGGGGTCAAAGGTGCAGGTTCGATCGCAAGCAGTTCAGCGCGCGAGTACAGAACAAAGGGAGGGACGTTGCGCTCACCTTGACAAAAGCTGCCCACCTGTCCACAACCACTGCACGTTACGTTTTGCACATCTGTTGGCAAATGCCTGACAGCAGCATAACCCAAGTCAGGACTTGAGTGCATATATATACATGTTGTATACAAATATATTTACATACACAATGTGTGTGTGTGTGTGTGTGTGTGTGTGTGTGTGTGTGAATGCGGATTTCTTTTACAGAATTTTGCCAGAGAACAACCAATATTGTCATCGCTTCTTTTTCAGTGCGCCAAGTGCGTGCTGCACACGGAACCTCGGATTGTCGTCTCATACGAATGACTAAACGCTCAGTTTGATTTTAAAGCTGGGACAAAGGGCGTGACCGGGATTCGAATCTAGACCCTCACGGACTCTGTATTGCCGGCAAATCAGCGTCTGAACCATTCTGCCGCCTTCCATCACAGGTGGAAATGTCGTGGATTTATGATTTATTATCAAACGAAGAAGCATTGTGTGTATATATTCCAACTAATTCTCACGAATTATATACTCTTATACAACAGTAGAAGACCAGGAATTTATAAAGCTCGGAATTCATTTACTCGTAACTGTTATAAATATGAAGGCTTAATCAGTCACAGGATTGTGCATGGAATTTATTTTCCGAAGTCATCTTCTTTTAGAAATCATATTTTACTAATTCTATAAACGTATGGCCAACTAGCGCCTAACTTACAGAATTATAGAAAGATGAGTCAAATTGAAAGATTGAAACGAGGAGAGAGAAGATGACAGATGTCCATGTGATTTGCTGTCCACACATAGACAGCACGTGGCAAGAAAAAGACGAGCAGAGTCCCGTCAAGTAAGAACCAGCTGGGGACAGCGTGGGAAGGGGACTGGCCGGAGTGACTGAAGACATCAATCGTGCTGGCAAAGTGACAGCTCGAAGGCACAGCAGCATTCATTGGAGAAAAACACACACAAAAAACAAACCTGGTTGAATGCACAACTGAATTTATTAAGATTATACATTTCGTATCCAAGCAACATCGTATATAATAATTTCTAAATCAACCACATTCTAGGCAAAAAACCAAAACTGGTTGACTACACAACTGAATTTATTAAGATTATACATTTCGTAATCAAGCAACATCGCATATAATAATTTCTAAATCAACCACATTCTAGGTTTTAGTGGTGGGGAATGAACTTTGTTGGCCTGGCAATGTTTGGTTAAATGCAGGTTCTGGTCTTTACCGGTTGCAGCCTGACACGGCCAACCAGATTATTGCTCCAACTGAGCCCGATTTTACAATCACTTTGTACTTCAAACAGTCTTTGCCGTTATAATTAAGCATGTCAGCTTGTGGACGCATATTTTCTTTACTGTGATACTTCCTTCAACAGAGAGTCAGCAGAGCTCAACAACAGCCAATGAACAACAGCAAAAAAAAACCCTATCCCACAAGGTTACAATTTTATAGTTCACCTGGGTGCGCCTTCGCGCATGTGCGTGTATGTATGTGTGTGTGTGTGTGTGTGTTCGTGGGCGCGCGCGTGCGCGCGTGTGTGTGTTTGGTTTCTGGTTACATCACTGAAAACAGCTGATCATTTAGGAAACGGCTTTGAATCACACCACAGCCACACCACTCCACCACCATACACGCTCCTGAAACCCAGTGACTCGTGCAAACGTTGCGAGGGCAAGTTGTTTTCTTCAACAAAAACATAGGCATCTTCCCCACGGTCAAAATATTTCTGGGCCAGCTGGGATACGATGACCTTGGCGTAACCATTCCTGCGGAATTCGGGATAAACGTAGAGCATTCCCAGAGTTCCGTAGCTGGTGCCCACCATGTGCCCCACGTGGTGCCCACTGCCTGTCTGCAGGTACACTGAGGGATAGTGACGGACACTCTCCTGCATGTACGTGTCAGAGCCTTCAAAGGAATACTCCCACGTGGAATTCATCCGCTTGATATCAGCACTGGAGACAGATCGAATCTTTATTCCATCTGGAACAGATCTGTCACACACACACACACACACACACACACACACATACGCACGCACGCACGCACGGACGTACACACACACACACACACGCGCGCGCGCGCGCTTTTGTAAACTTGAACACGACCATAAAATCCAGGCAGGTAATAAATACAATTATGCATGATATCAAATAACAAGGGAAAAGGAATGGATGTAAAACACGCACATATTCACACACATGTCGTGAGACAACATTTATAAGATATAGGCTTGATTTTTTCTTTTCTTGCTTCATCTTGAATGCTATTATCATGACATTGCCTCTACGCTGCTCGTCCCATTTATCCATACTGAACAGACACACACACACAGACAGATACAGACAGACAGACAGACAGACAGACAGACAGACAGACACACACACACACACACACACACACACACACACACAAGCGCGCACATGTACATCTGAATATCGACACAATGCAGAACACTCACGCAGGTGTGATATCTTTCGGTGTGGCCTTCAGCAAGACACTGGTGTACAGTGT
Organism: Babylonia areolata; assembly: GCF_041734735.1. Lineage (NCBI taxonomy): Eukaryota > Metazoa > Mollusca > Gastropoda > Neogastropoda > Buccinidae > Babylonia > Babylonia areolata. The sequence continues at coordinate 25,484,564 of NC_134887.1, forward strand.
GACAGATTTCCCCATTTCTTCAGCCACTGTCAGAAGCACTGGCTTCAGGCTCTTCGTCACCGCTAAGTATTACAAAAAAAGTATATGAAAAAAGTTAACATAACAAGATGTTGACATAAATCGTCAATTTTGTTTTTCACCACCCTTCACTGGCAGTCTTAGAAGTGGTGGTGTTGCGTGTCTCTCATTCTGGAGACAGATCCCTAGTCATGACAAACTTATGGCTCTCTCCATTGGAGGGAAGCCACTTGACCACCGGACTCTCTTTTTGGAGCGTGTGACATTCCTCCCTCCTCCCTCCCCAACACCACTTCTAAAGGCGTTCCTCACTTGCACGTATTTTCTTCCACGAATTTGTTTCTCAATTTGATATTTTGGCCAATCACATCGTTTCTGAAAACCTGCTTGATTATTGTATTGTACTATAGTGTACCGGATTGCATTGCATTGCACTGCATTGTGTTGCATTGTATTGTCACAACAAAGTCCCGGTCTGTGTGAAATTCGGGCTGCTCTCCCCCAGGCAGAGCGTGTCGCTACACTGCAGCGTCATCCTTTGTTCTGCCTGCAGGTCCAGTTTGCTTTTCCTACCAAAGTAAATTTTTTCTACAGAATTTTGCCACGGGCAGCCCCTTTGTTGCCGTGGGTTCTTTTACATGTGCTAAGTGCAAAAAAGACACGGGGTCTCGGTTTATTGTCTTACCAGAATGACTAGCGTCCTCACCACCACTGCAATGGAGGGGGAGAAAATAATGGACAGTGTGAGATTTGATCCCGTGGCTTGCTGGGCGGAGGGGTTACCACTCGGCCACCACTCCACCACGGTGTTCTATTGTTACCACAGAAACGAGATCAGCTTTGAACATGTTTCTATATATTTTTCCGACATGAGATGTTAACGTGAGTAGTCTATTTCTTTCTGTATTTTTTATAGGTTTTCCTTGCTTCAGAAATTGAACAATGATTGACCGTGGACGTAACTTCTTACCTACAGCATTTTTGAAAAATGCTATGCAACAAAGTACCCATTTTATCTTGGTTAATGTTTTTCATTCAAAATTCCATCCAGTCCAACTGATGACCTTTAACCTTTAACTAAAGTGTTCAACGGAGCAATGATGTAATGATTATTATCTGGGACTGAATCTTTGTACATATCTTTACATTCTTCATCATTATGCTTTCTGTAAAAGAGGGTTGCCCGCAACGATCATGGATTCAGAAAACATTTCCGCAGATGTTTCTGACTTTCAAAAAATCATTGACAACAAAAGGATAACCAGTATTGTATTTTTGCTTCAGCTATAATATTGTTGCTTTTTTGTGATTTCTTTCTTTCTTTCTTCTTTATTATCATTATTAGTATCAATGTATTATCATTATTATCATCATTATCATTATCATCATTATTATTTTCTTCATGGCTTTTTGAAGATTTCCATCTCACATCTTGTGTTTTAGCTTTTTGTGATCAACTGTTTCGTCACAAGCTGGTGTCCACCATATATGCCCTGCATGTTTGCTAACTGTAACTGAACTGCACTGTGGTATGATATTGGTGCGTTGAGAGCTGTGTTCCCAAATACAGAGTACATCATGTAGCTTACATGTAGGCCTGTTCACTTTCTAAAATTTGATTGCAGACGTTGTAACGAATCATATAACTTTCAAACACTACTGTTGTCTTCTTGTCTACAGCTATATTTAGGATTTTGTCCTTTTTTGTCTCATAAAATTCTGATTTTTCATCAAACCTAAATATGGTTGATGTTATGGTCAATAGCATTTCACCCTAAGTAGTGTGTGTGTGTGTGTGTGTGTGTGTGTGTGTGTGTGTGTGTGTGTGTGTGTGTGTGTGTGTGTGTTTACGTATGCGTTCGCATGCTTGCGAGCCCGCACATGTATTTACTCACATGCACGGTTTTCCCCTGATCCGTTCCCTGTCCTTCAGCCCCAATCATGTCCCCCACCCCAACCACATGTATTTTCCTCTACACTGACCACCAAGCAGACACTGCACTGACCACCAAGCAGACACTGCACTGATCACACTGCACTGACCACCAAGCAGACACTGCACTGACCACCAAGCAGACACTGCACTGATCACCAAGCAGACACTGCACTGACCACCAAGCAGACACTGCACTGATCAAACTGAACTGACCACCAAGCAGACACTGCACTGATCACACTGCACTGACCACCAAGCAGACACTGCACTGACCACCAAGCAGACACTGCACTGATCACACTGCACTGACCACCAAGCAGACACTGCACTGATCACACTGCACTGACCACCAAGCAGACACTGCACTGACCACCAAGCAGACACTGCACTGATCACACTGCACTGACCACCAAGCAGACACTGCACTGATCACCAAGCAGACACTGCACTGACCACCAAGCAGACACTGCACTGATCAAACTGCACTGACCACCAAGCAGACACTGCACTGATCACACTGCACTGACCACCAAGCAGACACTGCACTGATCACCAAGCAGACACTGCACTGACCACCAAGCAGACACTGCACTGATCACCAAGCAGACACTGCACTGATCACCAAGCAGACACTGCACTGATCACACTGCACTGATCACCAAGCAGACACTGCACTGATCACACTGCACTGATCACCAAGCAGACACTGCACTGACCACCAAGCAGACACTGCACTGATCACACTGCACTGATCACACTGCACTGATCACCAAGCAGACACTGCACTGACCACCAAGCTGACACTGCACTGATCACACTGCACTGATCACCAAGCAGACACTGCACTGATCACCAAGCAGACAAGCGACAGGAAATGATGAAGAAAGATACCCACCAGTCAGAACGACCCGTGTGTCCCACAGTGCGATGGTGGGATCTCTCAGCAGGTCACCCACTGCCCCCTCCGTCACTCCGAACACCCCCTCCACCACACTCTGCTCAACGTGCTCCCTGCGCACCTGCTGTCCAGAGAACCACGGCACTTGATCTTTGTCCTGACACACTTTGCAGGGAACTGTCTGGGTGTTTGTTCATTTAGTTTATTCATTTATTAATACTTTTTGATTACTTGTTTATTTATCTAATCAAGCCTATTAGTCCAGGGCAGATACAAAAATGGTCCAAATGTCTGCAACAAAACCGTTCTTTTCACGATAAAATAGAATAAATCATACTGATCACGCTGATATAAAGTTGACCGCTGTAGGTGGGCGGGAACATGATTAGATTTTGATTTTTAATGATTTTTTTTTTTTCACACATCTGGCCATGAGAGATCGCCTTACAAAGAGTGGCAAGGCAAGAGCAAGCCAGGGTTAAGCAAGCGCGGTATAAATCGTCGCCAGAGGAAAGTGTTTAGCGCGGTACAGTACTTGTGACGGACTGCTGCCGCGCTGATGCTTTCCTATACCTCCGTTAGTAGGTCACTGCGGCAGATGACAGATACCGTACCGAAAATATGAGAACTCTTTGGAGTCAAAAGGAAACAAACATTTTCAATTTCATGTGTTTTATACTAAATCGATAAAAGACACATTCGCTTTTATGAATGTATTCCAGTTTCTTACCAGTCATGACATTTCATAAAGAATGAAAACAGTATTATACTGACTGCAAAGGTGAATTTAAAAAGGCAGCACGGGATCATTTAGTTCGTAAGTAATACTTCATGCTCTGCTTATTAATCAGCAGTGTATAAATATCTAAATATGTGTTAACCAGGTTTGTTTGAATGAACATTGTGGGAACACTGTCCAGAAAATTAATTCAGAAAGCATGGAAGGCAGATGAATGCAAAATCGACCAGCATCATGTCTTGATGTGAAAAGAACGATATGAAATGAAATGAAATTATGGTGCTTAGAGCCTCGCCGACCACTAAGGCCATCTCAAGGCTATCGCTGCGTCAATAACTACTACCAGGATAAAAAAACAACCAATTAAAACGAGTCACCACTTCAAACTTTCCACTCCAAAGTTAAAAAAAACCTTCCATAGTTTAAAACCTTCAAATCTGGTTAAAAATGTTCACTTCTTTTAAGAAGTCCATCAGCGCCCACGGAGGGACATCACGAAACAAAGTCTTCAAAGAAACCGCCGTGTAATGTCTGCGTCTAACGTCATGTAGATCCCAACAGTCAAGGAGCACGTGTTTCACGGTGAGAGGCTCGTCACAGGGAATGCATCGAGGGGCCTCCTCCCCCTTCAACAAGTAAGAATGAGTAAAAAAAAGTGTGCCCCGTACGCAGTCTGCACAGCACAGACTCCTCCTTTCTGTTCTTCACCCCTGAAGGAAGGGTCTCTTTTAGGTCCGGACGGATCTGGAAGAGCTTGTTGTCCGTCTGGGTGTTCCACTCCTCTTGCCAAAGATCCTTAACGTAAGTGTTGACCTTCCGCTTCATGTCTGTATAGGGTACCAAGGATCTGGACAATTCTTTCTTTACAGCGTTCCTGGCCAGCAGGTCCGCCCTTTCGTTACCACGAATGCCAACATGTCCGGGAACCCAGGCCAACACAACCTCGTATCCTTTCTTCGTTGCGAGAGTAAAAGCTTCATAAAATTCCAGCAGTTTGGGATGAGTGATATTCCTGCAGGCGACCGCCTCCAGGGCTGACAAGGAGTCAGAAAAGATCATGAATCTCTTCTGTTTCGAAGAGAGAACCATTTTTACCGCGGTCAGTTCCGCAGTGTACACCAAGCTGTCAGACAGGATGTGTTCCGTTGAGGGCCGGTCAGAAAGGCGGGACAGAACGCAGATGCAGCGACTCCGTCCTCTGACTTGGAACCGTCAGTGAAGATTCTTTGAAAAGTGGGAAATTTGTGGCAGAGTTCCGAAAAGTAAGTTCTGTAGGCCAGAGAACTGGTGGAGTCTTTACGGTACGAGGCCAGATCAAATCGGACCTCACGTGTTCTGAAGGTCCATGGAGGGCTGTCCGGGAACTTGGAGAACTCTGAGATGCCACTGACATCCAGATCGGCATTTTCTAAGTGTGGCTGAATGCGGAGTCCAAGAGGAGGGATGCAGTTTGGGTTGTCTTTAAATTTCTTATCGAAAGGGTTGTTGAATACAGCGTTGAATACAGGTTCAGAAAACAATTTCAAATAATAATTTAGGGTCAGCTTCAGTCTGCGGTTGGAGAGAGGTGGTTCCCCCGCCTCTGCATACAGGCTGTGCACAGGGGTGGTGCGGAACACACCTAAGCTGAGACGGAGCCCTTGGTAGTGTATAGGGTCCAACAGTTCAAGGTAGGACGGTCTGGCCGAGCCGTATACTACACTTCCATAATCTAGTTTGGACCGGTCCAGAGCTCTGTAGAGGTGCAAAAGAGTTCTCTTATCAGCACCCCAGCCCGTGTGTGCTACAACTCTCATGATGTTCAGGGCTTTTTGGCAAGATATTTTCAGCTGTTTGATATGGCTGAGGAAGTTCAGCTTCTGATCAAAGACGACCCCTAAAAATTTGGCTTCCTTGACCGCCGGGATGGTGGATTTTCCCAGACGGATTTCAGGGTCCGGATAGGACTGGCAAAAGTTATGAAAATGAATACATTCGGTTTTGGAGGACGAAAAGGTGAAGCCATTCTCCTCTGCCCAACACTGGATTTTGTTGATGCAGAGCTGAAGCCGTCGATGGATGCTGGCATACGTGCTGCCAGTTGCACACAAGGGGAAATCGTCCACGAACAGCGAGCTTTCCGATCCCTTCTGAACGGATTGAACAATGTCATTAATTTTGATGCTGAAGAGAGCCGGCGACAGAATGCTCCCTTGCGGGACACCCAGCTCCTGCTCGTGAATGTCGGACAGGGTGGTGCCGACCCTCACCTGGAATTGTCTGTCTTGCAAAAAGTTGTGGATGAACTGAGGCAGGTGTCCTCGGAAGCCGAGCTTGTGCAGGTCCGAGAGGATTCCAAATTTCCAGGTGGTATCGTAAGCTTTCTCCAAATCAAAAAATATGGCCACCACATGCTGTTTGTTTACAAAGGCATTTCTTACAGTGGTTTCTAGACGAACCAGATGGTCAACGGCAGAACGATGCTTGCGGAAACCGCACTGTTCTTTCGCCAGAAGGCCGTCAGTCTCTAGTTTCCACATCAGTCTACCGTTGACCATCTTCTCCATCAATTTGCAGATGCAACTGGTCAGTGCTATTGGGCGGTAGTTGGAGGGGTTCGAGGGGTCTTTTCCCGGTTTCGGCACCGGGATTATGAGGGCTTTCCGCCAGGAGGGTGGAAAAAAGCCTGTGATCCAGATGTGGTTGTAAACTTTGAGCAGGGTGTCCAGACAGGTTTCGGGAAGATGTTTTAAGAGTTTATAATGAACCTCGTCCATTCCTGTAGAGGAATCCGTGCAGGTCTGAAGGGCAGATTTTAGTTCATTCATAGTGAAAGGAAGGTTGTAGCTCTCTGTGTTGTCGGAAGAGAAGTTGCAGGGTGTTTTCTCTTTCAGGTTTTTGGTTTTGAGAAACCGAGCAGATTTGTTAGCAGATCTAGAGTATTGTTCGATTGTGGAGGCAAGCAAATTGGCAGCTGCTTTCTTCTCTGTGACCAGAGCGTCTGAAAGTTTAAGGTGATGAAAAGTTGGGCAGACGTTCTTGCCCTTAATTTTTTTAAAAACCCTCCACACTTTCTTCTTGGGTGTGTTGGAGGTTAAGGAAGAGCAAAAATCTCTCCATGATTTTCTTTGGCTCTTTTTAAAAACATACCTGGCTTTCGCCCTCAGCTGTTGATGGGTTCGAACGCTATCAGTCTCCGGTCTCCGAAAGACACGTCGTTGCGCTCTCTTCCGAGACTTACGGGCCTCCCGACATTCTGCGTTGAACCAGGGCGTTCTTGGCATCTGAGGCTTGGAGGTAGACGATGGGACTGCTGCTTTGGCGCAATCTAAAATGATCTGTGTCAGTGTCAGCAGGATCCTTGCTTTTTAAGACTGTTTCTTCCTGCAGCTCCGCTCTTTACTTCGTGGTAAAAATTCCCCAGTCGGCTTTGTCATAGTTCAGGCGGTCAGGCAGAGAGTTACCTTCCCCATCTGTGGGGCGGAGGATGACAGGAAAGTGGTCACTCCCGTGCAGATCGTCGTGCACTTTCCACTCGTAGTCCAAGACCAACGATGGATCACAGACCGACAGATCTAAACACGAGAAGACAGATGAAGGTAAGTGGGTGACTTGTCGTTAAGACAGCACAAGTCCATATCTGAAAGAGGTTTTCCAAAAGAAGACCTTGGGCTGATGTCATCTCACTTCCCCAAAGCGGGGAGTGGCCATTGAAGTCGCCCAACAGTAGAAACGGTCGTGGGAGCTGGTCGACCAGGTTCATGAGGTCCTGCCTCAGAACACGGACGGAAGGAGGAAGGTACAGAGAGCAGACAGTGATGGTTTTCTCAAGTGTGACTCTGACTGCCACCGCCTGTAAAGGGGTGCTTAAAGGAACTGTACTGTATAAAAGGGACTTACGTATAAAAAGAGCGACACCTCCCGTCAATCCCTCTTGCTTCGGTTGAGCAGGTTTAAAAATGGAGTTAAAACCAGAGAGAGATAAAACCTTGCCATCTCTTTGCAGAGTCTCCTGCAGCGCCAGCACTGAAGGTTTCAAGGCACGACAAAGCAGCTGAAGTTCCTGGAAATTGGCGTAGAACCCACGGATGTTCCAGTGGATCACTGCCATTAAAAAGTTAGTAAAAAAAAAAGAAAGCAGCAGCCTAATCCGTCGCTACCCCCTGCCCATTCGCCCCACTGGTTGATATATTGTTTGAAAATAAATTGTTTATGTTAATTTCGACGTTGTTAAGGTTTGTTTATGCATTTTTCTCTCATCCGATTAAGTTTAGACACAATAGGAGGAGTTTGTATTATACTCCATGTTTGATACATATACTTACCATGTCAAACTGATGCAAACTAGGCCTATCGGTTTGCTCTGCTTGGCCAAATTTCGCGCGGCTAACAGTGAAAAGGTGACCCGTCTAGCCCGGTCTGCTCTTAGCCAATCAAACGCCTCTAAAAGCTATAAGCGCTGAATCATTCCATGGCCATCAAGAAAAATGCCCCATGAGAACCACGGCAGAGACGTGGGGACGGGTGGGCGGGCATTCGAGTTTGACATGGTACATATGTATCACCAAACATGGAGTATAATACAAACTTCTCCTTTTGGTGTCATATACTGTACCATGTCAAACTGATGCAGAATTTAAAGCAAATGGAGGAGGGCAACGCCTACTGGTTCATATGGGGAGCCCTACGAATGACTTGGGAAACCCCGCGGGAAATGGTGCCTGCAGCGATGTCTTTCTTGTAATTCTCATTGAGGGAGATGAGAAGACGCCTCTGAGAAGAACGCCTATGGCGAGACCTATCCCAATAGTATCTGAGACACTGAACAGGGCAGAGATGCTTATCCTCATCATCTTGGGCAAGAATATCAACAAAGGTCTGACCCTCAGAGAGGGGGAAGGGACCTCGGGGTCTTGGTTCTTAGCCAGAAACTCTGGAAGGAAACGAAGAGTGATGGAACCATCTCTGTGGAAGGCCAGATCTTGTGGCATTCCACTAAGACCATGGATCTCGCTTCTACGACGGCCTGTGGCCAGCAACAGAAGGAAAGTGGTCTTGAGGGTGAGTAAGTCGAAAGGAATAGTCCCCAATGGCTCGAAGGGTTGTTTTCGAATGAAATCCAGCACCAGGAACAAGTCCCAGAGGGGCACTCTTCTGGGGTTTCTAGCTTCCTTCAGAGAGGCGCCCCTAGCCACCTCTCCGAGCAGGAAATCCACTTCAAAGGCGGAACCACCTAGCTGTTTGATTGTGGTACAGATGGCAGACCTGTACCCTCGCACAGAACTAGCAGACAGGTTGAGAACCAAGGAACAGTGAGCCAGAAAGTTGGCCAGCTGCATGCTCATAGGGTTAGTATGGGGAACGTCCTGAGCCATACACCACCGCAACCATTTCTTCCAGCGAAAGTCATACAAAGTCTCCCTCCTTGCTTTGGTGACTATGGAGAGGAGGTCAGAGAAGGCACCACCCTGGGTAAGCGCAGCCGACACAGAGGCCGACCGAGGGGTCGAAGACTTTAATGGTGATGCTGACAGTTCCAACCGCACAGCAGCCATGTGTGCAGGTGGAGCAGTTGAGGATTGGAATGAGGAATCCCCGAACAACGCTGCCTCAGCAGATGAGGTTTGGTTTCGAGTTCTAGGGGTGGAACATGTGTCAGGGACTGAAAGTCCAGAAACCAGGGTTGGGCTGGCCATTTCGGCGCAATGAGAATCAGCTGCGGGCATTCCAATCTGGCTTTCCGTATCACCTTGGACAGAATTGGAAAGGGAGGAAACATGTAGGCAATCAGACTGCTCCAGTCTAGAGAGTGAACATCCACTGCCCACACTTCTGGGTCGGCGACCGGAGAGACATAAGTGGGAAGTCTCTTGTTGAACTTTGTGGCAAAGAGGTCCACCATCGGCCGAAACAAACGTTCCCACACCCCCTGAAGGGTGTCCTTGTCCAGGGTCCACTCTGTGTCAATGACACTCTTGGACCTGCTGAGAGCATCTACCAAGACGTTGGCTTTTCCTGTTATGTGTCTCGCTGAAAGTTCAATGCCCTTGCTGTGGCACCAACGGAGGAGAGCCTCGGTCCGCATGGAGAGGTCTGCCGAGTGCGCTCCCCCCCCTTTGTTCACGTAACAGGCGACCGTCGTATTGTCCGTGAACAAGCGGATAGTCTTGCCAGTGGCCTCCCCCCTGAAATGCAGGAGAGCCCTGCGAACTGCCTCCAGTTCCAGAACATTGATGTGGCACAGGCGCTCCTCTGGGGACCAAGTCCCTGCTGCATGGAGTGAGTCCATGTGGGTTCCCTAGCCCAGGGAGGAGGCATCTGTGAAGAGTGCCACCTGAAGAGTAGGTGGGGTTATGGCCACCCCCTGTGTCCGAAGAGGGGTGGTTAGCCACTCTGATGTCACCTCGAGGAACCACTCGCCCAGACATATCAGGGTATCCCATGGCTGAGTGCTCTGGGACCACCGTAACCTCAGTGCCCTCTGGAGAGGGCGCTTGAGAACCGTGCCCAGGGGAATGAGAGGTGCCATGGACTCCATCATGCCCAGTGTCACATGTCAGTGTATGTCGGCAGGTTGGGAAAAGGTCGGATGGAAGATCCGATAATTGAGTTTTACATAGGGGTGTCAGGTAGATTCTGATCTATAATTGTAGTGTGGAACCATGTTTGTTGTGTGTTTCCGTCTTCCCTGCTGGGAGAGTTCATTGTGATGGGACTTGCGGGAGGGGCTTCCGGTTTTGAACTTAGAGAGAGAGGGACACTTCTCTTCCTTGGATCGCGGGAGTCCAAAGCTTGTGTTGCTAGTCAGAGGCATCGTTTTCTTTTCTATTGTCGGATTTAGTGCTGTAAAAGTTGGTTTCATGTTGATTTGTTGCTGGAGATTCTTGTGGGTTTTGTGCTGTACTGGAGTGATTTTGCTGTTGTGCGAAGTGCCTTGTTATCGAACAGGACTTTTTTTTTTCTAGTTCGGAAGTTCGTCATTTATGTTTATAGTACAAGCCATCCAGGGATTGCCTGAAGATCTTGGATTAAGCTGAGTGCTAATCTCGTATTATTGTTGACTGGTCTAGAGTGGGCCAAGTCAGGGGACTGCAGAATCAATGTAGTCGAAATTCCTTCTTCTGGAGTGTTAGATCCAGGTTGAAGTCGACTGTTAGTTTCCCAGTACAAGTTTTGGTTGCTGGAGTGCGGGTCGACAGGTTACTGGTTTTGGAGCCAGTTTAGTTGCTGACGATTGAAGTCGTGATTTCTGCGGAGTCCAGTAGTGGATCTGTAGATAATCTCACCAGACAGCCTGGTAAGGATATTTCTATTGTTGTGAGAATGTATGGTGGGTGCATGTGAAAGACTTGGGTATAATGGGGTTGTAATTATTAATGGTGAGATTAGGGGTGTAATGGAGATAATACATTTGATAGTATGTTCATTATAGTAAAGATATTTGTTATATTAGTAAAAGAAATGATGATAAATGGGTGTAGTGTGGCCCAGTTGTCTGCCTGGGAAAAGCATTATGTTTAACCGTGGTTTAAGTTGAGTTTAGGTAGTACGAATTATGTTGGAAATATTTTTGTTAGTGGGTTGTTGATATCCCAGTTTTTGTTGACTGAGCCGACGTTGGTTCAGTCCATATGGGGGGGGTAAATTAAAAATATAGGTGGCTACATGGGGGAAGCACCTGTGGTTGCAGATCTGTGTGACTGTTCGGCCGTGGATCTGATGCGGTCTGATCTGATGACCTGGCGTGACTGTGGCTGGAGGGCGGACTGTGTTAACGCTACTTTCGGACGACGTGGGAGGCTGTTTCGCTGACTGGAGAGGACGGGACCTGCATGTGTACTTCACCACGACAACCGTGCGCCGCATCGTGAAGATGAGTCCTGTGATTTTACCCCCCGGACATTAACTAAACTAGTCGGCAATGATGAGTGCGGCCGTGAGTCGCTAGACTTTTATTTGTTTTATGAATGTTGGGAAAAGGGGAGAGTTAAAAGAAAAGAAATGATTTAATAAATGTTCTAAAGATTAAAATTTGGTGTGGTCACCCTTTTTGAAAGGTGTTTGTATGAATGTTGTCTTGTTACACGTTTCCATTTAGTACTGGATAAGTAAAATTAATACAGGTTAAGTAAACCACCCCTAAAATTGTTAGGACAATTTTGCATAAGCTCTTTTGTATAAACCAATACCCTAGACTATTATTGTATTAAGAGAGTTTGTGACACCCAGGAAGGAAGAAAGTGGCCACGCTGTTTCTCGGCAGGAATGGCGCAAGAGGCTAAGGAGGCCTGCCAGTCAGTCCCAGCGATCTGGTGTTGGAGAGACTATCATGGACTGCATGTCGAATCTCATCCCTAAGAAGTCAAAGGACTGACTTGGGGACAGATCGCATTTCTCCTGGTTCGTGAGGAAGCCTAGTTGGGAGCAAAGGTCTAGAAGTCTGGCCGGATGACTCTGGCACAGGGCCTGCGACTGGGCCAGGATAAGCCAGTCGTCCAGGTACACACAGAGACGAATGGATTCCGACCAGACGATGGACACCAATTCCCGCACCACCTTGGTAAACAGGAAAGGGGCAAGGGACAGACCAAATGGGAGGGCCGAGAACTGGAACACCTTGTCCCTCCACACGAACCTCAGGTACTGACGGGATGCAGGATGGATGAGGATATGAAAATAAGCATCTTTCAGATCGATAGAGGTAGCCCAATCACCTGTTGAATGGTCTCCCGAATCTGTGCTTGTGTGTCCATCTTGAATTTGATTTTGAGGAGGAATTTGTTGAGGGGGGACAAGTCTCCAACCTCCCTCGTGGAATCACGAACAACCGGCCGTAAAAACCGGGGCCCGGGTCCGAGAGTTAAGATATCGCAGGGCACATAAGGAGGAGGAGTAGATCTTAGAGGGGGGCGGTCCTCCGCTCAAGGCAGCATGTACCCCGACTCAATCCAGTTGAGTCCCAGAGCATGCCACTGCTGTGCATGCCTACTTGAAGGGGCTGAACGACTGGTGGTGCTGAATCGGGGCCCAGTCATTGGGGGTGCTGCCTTCTGGCCTTGGGCATGGCCGGTCGGCTTGGACGGACATGAGGTGGTTTATTCCTCTGCCACTGATTCTGCGCACGCCGCTTCGACTTAGGCGGCGTGGTATATGGAGGGGCCCTGGTGGCCGGTCTCTTCAATGGCATAGAACCCTGGCGCCCCTGGGAGGTGTGGGCTAAATATGAGGCCACCTCCCTGTTTGTCTCTGCCCTGTGGCTAACAAAATGGGGTGCATACTGGCCGAAGAGGGAGTGCTGCTGTGCTGTGATGGACCGCAGGGCAGCCCTCTCCTCTACTGGAATATTAGAGAGGCGGAGAACGGCATCACGCCGAGCTAGCACAGTACTGAAGTGAAGGCTGGTAGCTGTGTCTGCAGCTGCTGTGAGACCAGATGCTACCCTATTGCCAAAAATGTTTAACCTCTGGTTGGTGAAGAGGCCAGGCGGGACAGAGGAAGGAGACCCTGTGTCCTGATTAACAGCTCAGTGGCCCTGTGGAGGAATGTGTCGAAGAAAGTATAAGCCACGGAAACCTCGAGGAGGCAGCAACGGGCCAATCTGTCCCACTCTGCTAACATTTTAAAAAGACAGAGTAGCTGAAGAGAGGAAGGTGGTGCGCTGTGAGACCAACATCCTGTCCTGCGCAGAGGGATCCGCTTCCCTTTAGGCAGGGTGGCCCTGTGTGTACAAGGACCACACCTCGCCCTTGGAGGAATCTTTAAGGAACTTGGCCGGGGAAAAAGCGCCCGGGGCAGAGAGGGACTCCCTGCCTGGAGGAGGGATGGAAGCAGCACCCCTGACAGTGCGAGCTGGCTTATCTTACCATTCCTGCACCATTTCTGGCACTCTGAGTCGTCTGGTGGTTCTGGAGTTAGTCACATGGCCTAAGGAGGGTCAAGGGTAACAAAGTAGCCTGAGGGACTGATTCGACATGAATGACCTGATTGGGGAGGGTCAGTTCGAGCTCGGCCAAGTCCGAGTTTGGTTCAGGCTGGTCCCTAGGGAGGCGTGGGCTCAATCTGTCCCCCTGGGATGGGGGCGTAGAGTGCTCATCCGAAGACGGGAGCTTCCACTCTTGTTCGCAGTCCATTCCCTGCTGGGTGCCATCCCAAGTGGATGTACCCGCTGGAACGTACTGTGAGCTGTGGTCAGCCCAGCGGGATGAGCTGGGTCGATCCCGAACAGGGACCATGGCCGCAGCTGTTATGTCCTTGACACCTGAAGTGGGTCAGGAGCGTGTGGACCATAGGTCCAACCATGCTTGGGATGGTGGGTGCCACACCTTCTCAGTGCGGGCATCTCTGGATGCAAGAGGGACCCATGAGTTCTGTGAGGGGACAAACACCCACTCAACTCCCTGTAGGACCGAGGGCTGGGTAGGTGGGAACCGCAGGCTCCCCCTGGCCGAGCGGGGCTTCTCAGCAGCCATCGGTCCTGACAAGGAGGCCGTTGTGACCGTGGAGGTCACATGTGGGTTGACAGAGGCCCGATTTGTGGACTGAGTGGCAATATTGGTCGAGGAGCTCGACCTGACTGACAAGAAGTCAATCCCACTTGTCGGGCCTGTGTGTGTCACCATGTGAGATATGCTGGGTTGGGTCTGGTGGGGAGCAGACAAGGGGTTGGCCCCTGGTACTCCCGGCAACCCAGCATGCACCATAGGTGCGCCCCAGTATGGGTAGAATGGGGGTAACCACCCGTGGGCACCAGCCATCCTGTGACCCCAACCACAAGGGTCACTAGCGCCTTGACCTCCATGAAGGGAAAAACCTGGCCAAGTTGGAGGGAGGTCAGGTCCAACTTGGGTGTCAGTCCCGCCAGAAGACGAGTGGGCTGACTGCCAGGAACCGCCTGACACACGCGGGCCTCCCCATCAGGGGAGACTGGCTGGATAGCAGGAAGACCTGCAGAGCAGAGGACGGAGGAGGGGGAACCGCAATAGGGCCCCTGAGGGCCGTCTCTGAGTGGGGACCTGGGTAACGGTCGGGCTCGGCCTCCCCTTGGGAGTTTGCGCCTAGCCGCGAGTCCCCACCGCTAAGAGAGGACTTGCCACTCCCCCTTCTCCCTGCCTCATGCTGGGACACCTCGGGAGGCGACGCTTGTACCCCTTCCCCCCTCCCCCCTCCCCCGGTCCCTTTCATGACCGTTTTGCTGGTATGAGTGTCGCCTCCGCGATCAGCATCTAAAGATGCATCGCCGCGGTCCCTATCGGGAGCCCAGGAATCATGAGCTCCGGGCCTGGGTCTTGATCCTAGCATCATGATTCCTGCCGTCGTGGGATGGCATATGAGGCATGGTAACCACGCTTAGGCACCCAGCGAAAATCCAATCCCCAACAGAGAAAGGAAAGACAGGATCGACATAGAGGTAGAGAAAAACGAACGATTCGAGGGGGCCGAGTCGAATCGAGAACACAGAATGTAAGAATACAAGAAACACAAGCCGCATGCAGCAAAATAAGGCCAAATGAATACACTTAATAGCCAAAAAAAGCGTAAGACGAGACAGAGCGTAAACCTGACAAGATGGCGTGGAGAGCCTTGGCCAAAGGAATGATTCAGCGCTTATAGATTTTTGAGGCGTTTGATTGGCTAAGAGCGGACCGGGCAAGACGGGTCGTCTTTTCACTGTTAGCCACGCGAAATTTGGCCAAGCAGAGCAAACCCATAGGCCTAGTTTGCATCAGTTTGACATGGTACAATATATGACACCAAACACTGTTTCTGACACATGGCGAGATGCAGTAATATTCGGATACTGGCGTAAGATTCCGAAACAAGTCAACTCTTGTTCAATAAGACTGATTTTAGTTGAATACTTGTTGCACCAAAAATTGCAAACAGCAAAGTTCAAAGTAGAAAATCACCCCTTATAATTACCTCGATTCTGGCTTGTGCTGTCTTGTGAAGTTACATCACGAAATGATGTATTATCAGTTCACGTGACAGACGAAAAGTGGGATGAAAAAATCGTTGTATCCGAAAAAAAACGTCAGTCCCTACGACCTTATCTTATTGCAGAATTTGATTGCAACAGCCACATTTTACATCACACAATTTCTGAAAAAACAAACTGTGTACTAATTGTGAATGATTAAAAAAAAAAAAAAAAAAAAGGTTGGAAGCATTTCACGTTTACAAGTGCTTGAGATAAGTCAAGTGTTACATTCGGACACGGAACACATGTTCTTCCATTCTGCTTTATGCAGATAATAAAATTTCTTATTCTTAGTTTTTGTTTTGGTTGTTGTTGCTTTGTTTTGGTTTTATTTTGTTTTTCTCATAGTTTTACTTTTATCACGTTTTTGTTTTTCTGTAATCCTACAGATTTGTACACTGTGAGGATAAAGCTAATCAGTTTTCTGTTTATTGATCCAATAAAAAGATACAAAAAATCCGGTGCTTTTATCGCAGTTATTCAGGTAAAGAGGATAACTTTTGCCAAGTAATAGAAAGTATACTGTTCCGATTTCATAATATAATCAACAGTAGTACTTTAAACAGTTAAACACTGGAGAGAATTGATGTGAAAATGAGTGCCTGCTACGTTTCTGAAAATAATAAAATCATCCAGGGTGGGGAAGTTAGTACAGGCATTTTGGGTTCCATATTACAAATGTCATAAGTTTTTAGGTAATCATTGATAAAATACATAATTTTGCTCAGACTTTCTTTGATTTCGTTGCATGGGCTAAGGATTGCATGATAGATTCATTATTAGCATTATCATGGATCCAGCAATTCAAACATCTATGTTAGGAAAGTTAGTTTGGGTAACTTGGATTCAGTGTTACACATGTTACAACAAAGTTTTATATAATCACTAATAAAATACATGATTTATTATCATTATTGATATTATCAATATCATTATCATTACTTATATCCCATGCTAAATTGACGTATACTGCGCCAGGGTTCATGAGTCACATTTGCAAATATCGGTTCATTTCCTAAGAAAAAGCTGTATTTCATACAATTCTTTTCACATCAAGACATGATGTTGGTCGATTTTGCCATCATCTGCCTTCCATACTTTCCGAATTAATAGTGAGTCTGGACAGTGCTCCCACAATGTTAATTCAAAGAAACCTGGTTTACACATATTTGGATATTTATATTCTACATGTTAATAAGCAGAGCCTCAAGTATTTCCAAGTTGTGCATTGCATAAATTGTCAACAAAATTGTACTTCAGAACTAAATGATTTCGTGCTGAAACTGGAAACTGGAAAACATTCATAAGAGCAAATTTGCGTCTTCTATCGATTTGGTATAAAATACATGAAATTGAAAATGTTTGTTTCCTTTTGACCCCAAAGACCTATCTTACTAGCTCTCTGTACAGTATCTGTTGTCTGCCGCAGAGCCATCAGCGCGGCAGCACTGAGTCAGTCACATGTATTGTACCGCGCTACACGCTTTCCTCTGATGACCAACAAACTGCGCTTTCGTAACCTTCACCTGCTGTTGCCTTGCGACTCTCTGTAAGGCGCTCTCACACGGGCAGAAGCAATAAAACCACACGAATCCTGACAGTAAAAATCAAAATCTAATCATGTTCCCAGCCCACTACAGTGGTCAACTTTATATCAGTCTGATCAGTATGATTTATTCTATTTTATCATAAAAAGAACTGGTTTGTTGCCCACATTTTGACTGAACGCAAATTTTAATCTAAATTCCCTGGCCTATATTGGTTTTTTGTTATTTGTTGTGTTATTTTTAGGGTACAGGTAGGTGTTGGGGCAGAGGAAGGGGGTATATTGGGTTGACATAGACCTGTGCCATGCAGCAGCGCTAATCGATTAAACATGAATGGCGCATGCACGTTAAATTGTCTACTGATTTATGTTTTTTCTCTTTCTCATTGTAGCCTATGTGTGGGGGACAATATGCGGTCGGACGTAGTGTTGTGTGTGTGTGTGTGTGTGTGTGTGTGTGTGTGTGTGTGTGTGTGTGTGTGTGTGGTTTAGCGACAGACGTACTGACATCAGTTTTCGTAGAACTGCACTGGGCAAGCAAACAGGTACATAATATTGTTTTCAAACATAATTATGTTTTGCGCTGTGAAACCCAGTTGAGGATGAGGACAACGACAATGATTAAGAACTTGGTTACTGTAACACTTGCTGTGTTTGAGAGTAATGACAGTAGTCAATGCGGCCTGACTGCATGATGTTGTGACCTTCACTTGTGAATAATGTTCCAGTGACCGGCACCTGCTTACTTTGGCCAGCACGGCCTGGGGATGCGGCCACCTGTCCACAAAGAACTCCAGCTGTGGATACTGGCCTCTCAGGTGACTCTTCAGCTCCTCGTGCAACTGCAGCCCGTCACACACACACACACACACACACACACAATTCCCAGTTAGTATTTTGTCATACGGAACAATTTTAATGAGGTGTGGGAAGTATGTGTATGTATGTGCATGCGTGCGTGCGTGCGTGCGTGCGTGCGCGCGCGCGCGCGCGCGCGTGTGTGTGTATGTGTGTGTGTGTGTGCCTGTTTGTAGATAGTTTTCCTGTCCAGTCCGCGCCTGTTTGTAGATTTTTATTTTGTTTTATTCATTAAAAAAAAAAAAAAATCATTATTATAAATTGTTTTCTTTTTGCTGCCCCTACATCTATATACTTCAGCACCATTCTACATACAATGTCCACCGTCTTCGGCAGTCCACGGGGAGCTGTCGATGTCAGGTCGCCAGAGACAATCTGCACTGCTGCTGAGGGACCAGGGTCGTGTTCAGTGATGCCTGTTCTGATTCAGCGAAGTCAGGACACCACCAACTAACCCCCTTCCGCTGACAGCAGTTGCCATGTCCCCACTTGGCCCCAGACTGACTGAGGTCCCCAGCTGAAGGAAGACAGCAGCACGTCCCCTCTAACGAGGAACCTGCCGACACCAAAGACCATGACTCCAAGTATGGAGGTGCAGGGGAAATCAGAACTGACGCCGTGAGAGCAGGGCGTTAAAGGTCTCAGCATTTAGAACCTTTTACTTTTCTCTATTTGATGATGAATTATGATGTCGATCACAATGCTTTCTTCCTATTACACTGTTTCTCGGCGTTACCCAAGACCAACAGTTACAGACACATGGACAGCTGCAAGAAATATGAGCAAAAATCCCGAAAACGTATTTGTGAAGTGTGTGATCCTGGGTTGTGTGGTCCTGTCTTCCCATTTAAGACCACAGCACGCTCAGCTCTGATAAGTAGCCAGCCATTTGTGGAAAACTCATACCTCTGGTGAGACTCGAACCCCGGTCCTCTCAGTCGTCAGTGTAGGCGTTTGTTGGCAGGAATGTATCTTGTAGAAATGGAACGTGGAACACTTTTCGCTTGGTTTCCTTTTCCTTTTCACCATACACGGCGTTCACAATTTTCCGTGTTTTTAGATAACGATGTTGAGTTTGACCCGACTTGATGCTGTTTCTCTAGCTTCTTTACCGAGTAGATTTATAACTAACAATGATGTGTGGGGGGAAACCCCACAAAACCGAAGGCGTACTTTACCTTAAATGTGTGGGGTAGATATTTCTTCAACCACGACAGCAGCTCTGGAAGATGGCAGGTGGGTAAATTTACGGCCATTTTCTTATCTGAAAAAAATAACAGAATCTCCCTCTCTTACATACAAATGCACAAACGGAGTGAGACGTGTGCACGTATGCACGCACACACACACACACACTGACACACATGCGCGTGCGCGCGCATACAGTTGATCAAACTAGAACATACCACAACGCAACAAAGTTAAAAATTGGAGACAGTAAACAGAAAAAAAGAAGAAAGCGAAAAACTGTAAATCTGGTTAAAAAAAACCAACATACAACAGTTTAACCTTCCCATAGATACCGCACAGTCTTTTTTTTTTAAATGGCAGACAAAAAAAAGTGTAGTAGAAATAATAAAAATGATGAGTTAAACCGATACGATATACATTTGACACGTTTTAAGATTCGGAAAAGAGTGGTCATGACCGTGATGTTTCCAGTTTCCAACCAATGCTGCAAAACAACAGATAAACAAAAATAGAAATCTGTCCTGCCAGTGACCGACATTGTCTGTTCGTAGTGTGGACCTGGCTTCCGGGAGCGGTGTTGTGCTGTGCTGTGCTGTGCTGTGCTGTGCTGTGTTGTGCTGTGCTGTGCTGTGCTCTGCTGTGTTGGTGTTGTGTTGGTGTGGTGTGTGGTGTTGTGTGGTTCTGTGCTGTGCTGTGCTGTGCTGTGCTGTGCTGTGCTGTGTTGTGTTGTTGGATGGGGTGGGATGGGGTGTGGTGTGGTGTGGCGTGGTGTGGTGGGATGGGGTGTGGTGTGGTGTGGTGGGATGGGATGGGGTGTGGTGAGGTGGGATAGGGTGTGGTGTGGTGGGATGGGATGGGGTGGGGTGTGGTGTGGTGTGGTGTGGTGGGATGGGGTGTGGTGTGGTGTGGTGTTGTGGGATGGGGTGTCGTGTCGTGTCGTGTCGTGGGATGGGGTGTAGTGTCGTGTCGTGTCGTGTCGTGGGATGGGGTGTCGTGTCGTGTCGTGTCGTGGGATGGGGTGTCGTGTCGTGTCGTGTCGTGTCGTGTCGTGTCGTGTCGTGTCGTGGGATGGGGTGTCGTGTGTCGTGTCGTGTCGTGTCGTGGGATGGGGTGTCGTGTCGTGTCGTGTCGTGGGATGGGGTGTCGTGTCGTGTCGTGTCGTGTCGTGGGATGGGGTGTCGTGTCGTGCCGTGTCTTGGAATGGGTGTCGTGTCGTGTCGTGGGATGGGGTGTCGTATCGTGTCGTGGGATGGGGTGTCGTGTCGTGTCGTGTCGTGTCGTGTCGTGGGATGGGGTGTCGTATCGTGTCGTGGGATGGGGTGTAGTGTCGTGTCGTGTCGTGTCGTGTCGTGTCGTGGGATGGGGTGTCGTGTCGTGTCGTGTCGTGTCGTGGGATGGGGTGTCGTGTCGTGTCGTGTCGTGGAATGGGGTGTCGTGTCGTGCCGTGTCTTGGAATGGGTGTCGTGTCGTGCCGTGTCTTGGAATGGGTGTCGTGTCGTGTCGTGGGAAGGGGTGTCGTGTCGTGTCGTGTCGTGTCGTGGGATGGGGTGTCGTGTCGTGGGATGGGGTGTCGTGTCGTGTCGTATCGTGTCGTGTCGTGGGATGGGGTGTCGTGTCGTATCGTGGGATGGGGTGTCGTGTCGTGTCGTGCCGTGTCGTGTCGTGTCGTGTCGTATCGTGGGATGGGGTGTCATGTCGTGTCGTGTCGTGGGATGGGGTGTAGTGTCGTGTCGTGTCGTGGGATGGGGTGTCGTGTCGTGTGTCGTGTCGTGTCGTGTCGTGGGATGGGGTGTCGTGTCGTGTCGTGTCGTGGGATGGGGTGTCGTGTCGTGTCGTGTCGTGGGATGGGGTGTCGTGTCGTGTCGTGTCGTGTCGTGGGATGGGGGGGTGTCGTGTCGTGTGTCGTGTCGTGTCGTGGGATGGGGTGTCGTGTCGTGTCGTGTCGTGTCGTGACGTGGGATGGGGTGTCGTGTCGTGTGTCGTGTCGTGGGATGGGGTGTCGTGTCGTGTGTCGTGTCGTGGGATGGGGTGTCGTGTCGTGGGATGGGGAAGTCGTGGGATGGGGTGTCGTGTCGTGTCGTGTCGTGTCGTGTCGTGGGATGTCGTGTCGTGTCGTGTCGTGTCGTGTCGTGTGGTGTGGTGTGGTGTGTTGTGTCGCGTGTCGTGTCGTGTCGTGTCGTGTCGTATCGTATCGTTGTCGTTGTCGTCGTTGTCGTTGTCGTTGTCGTTGCTGTTGCTGTTGCTGCTGCTGCTGCTAATTTCTTCTTCTTCTTCTTCACTTTAGCGTCTTTTAGCCATAAGTTTATTTGACAAAGATTGGGGGAAAAGACTGCTACTGGTGAGGTTAAAGTGACGTCACGCATGTGAGTTTGTGTGTGTGTGTGTGTGTGTGTGTGTGTGTGTGTGTGTGTGTGTGTGTGTTAGATATTATAACTGGTGAAATTTTGTTTAAAAAATGAGATTACAATATATAACATCCTTAGAACGAAATACTAATGGTAACGGTAAGCGAACTTGACTAATTAACAAAGATTTGAACTGGTATGATTAAGCCTCGTTAAGAAATATAATGTAATGTGATTACCAACAAAAACAAACAAACAACAACAAAAAAAAACAGGGAAAAATTATATTAATCAATTATATGATTTATTTAAGGCATATGGTTTTGGGGGGTGGGGTTATGCGTGTTTGCATGGATTGTTTGTGTTTTCGATTCTTTTTATTGATTTTAAACACACACACACACACACACACATCTTGAATCAAGATGGACGCTTGTTCTCAGCACTGTTGTGATTTAGCCTAATTTTTGTGAATTTTCAGTATCAGATTCAAATCACTGAGTTCAAACTGCTCAAATTATTCGTGGAAATGTATATGGAATACATATGTAAGTGTTTTGTGGTGGACATTTTTCAATTGTTGGGGAAAAAATAGCTTTCTGTGAACCTGGTTGTGATTGTAGCTGTTTTCTGTGAACACTCCCTGACCAGCACACACAGGTAACGAACAGTGACTTTTCCGGACTGTGTTTTTGTTTAATTATTTTTGTTAATACAGTCATCATTCATATTGACCTGTCACAACATAATGTGTGCACTAACATTGCAAGAAATCAAAGTGGTCATATGCAAAATGTTTGTTTAACAAAGATTTCCGTATATCCCCCAATGGCATATTAAGTACAATGTGGGAACACAACACAATGGCACCATCTGTTCTATACACGTTGTTCATTGTCCAGTATCCCTAGGGTAACTGTGTATCACAAGCAGATAATGGATGAGCAACAAGATTTAAAACTTTTACCCGCCTTTGATTCAACTCAGAAACGTTTTTCTTTTGTGGTCAGGAAGAACTGTGTGTGTGGAGAAACAGTCTTGTGTTTCGGTACTCCGCCATTGTCAATGATGATATCCAGATACAGATATCGGATTTTGACTCTTCCAACAACATTTTGACAACTTTTCCATTACTAATTGATTTTCTCCCACCGAGTAATCTGTGCAAAACTGTGATAAGAGTTTTTTGTGGTTCAGTCAAAAGCATAACTTTAAGCCTTTACTTCAAGCTATACGCACGTGGCACCTTCCTGTGCCAGGGCACTGACTGCTCCACGTGGGACACAGAGGAGTGTGAGCAACTTAAAACCTGTGTCACCACTTTTGTGTACAACAAAGACGTTCAGCAAATGGCGACGTCCCTGCTGGAAATACCCGTCACCTTTATCCAGTCTTTTCCAGCCGTTGTATGTCTGAGGCCCCACACCTCCCTCTTCCCATCCTGAAGGCAGCCTGTTGCACTGTGACTATGCTACAGAGAGCGGTGTTGTCGTTCTTCCTCCCACACCAGTCATCACTTCACACAGTCCTGACACCATCAATAAAGATATGGTCCCCAACGATGTCACACCTGTCTTCGCTTCATACAGCCCTGACTCTGTGAGTCTGGATACAGTCCCCGAAGACGTCACCACACCTGTCATCGCTTCACACAGCCCTGACACTGTGGGTCAGGAAACAGTCCCCAACGACGTCACACCACGCAGCCATGTGTCACCCAGTAAACAAACTATCAAGAAGTACCGCCGACGAACTTTCTGTTTCACACCAAAGGGGCACAAAAAGAAACCCTCAACACACGTGCCCGCTCTCGACTACAGTATCTTGAGACTGCCATTGATAATGTCACTGAAACACAACGTGAGTCTGAGTGTGCAATTATTTCACTGATAAATGACGAAAAATGTGCGATTAAAAATGAACTACGTGCACTAATCAAAAACAAGATAGACATGCTTTATCATTCTGTTGAAACATTAAATGAAAAAAATAGTGACTTTACAACAAACGACTGACATCCTTTCAAAAGAAAACCACTCTCTGAAAACACAGCTTGGGAACCTGCAGTCAGACTGAAAGAAAATGAAATGTTCCACTGTGACTTAGCTAACCATGCTTGTACACAGGTTTCACTGGACGATAATGTTTTCCATTTACCCAAAGATGAAACACCAACCAAAAAATGTTCTGTTGTTTTGACTGACACATCACCATCTTGTGAGAAATCCACCGACCCTAGTGATGAACAGGTAAAAGAAAAACAGACATCAGCTGACCCCCTCTCTACCCAAAAAGACAGTGACAAAGATCTTCCCGATCTGCATTTACATACATCACCAAAATGTAATGCACAGAATTTATCATATGATGTTCCAACATACAACTCCTTTCAAACTCTAGTGGATAGTGAAGTAAATGAGAAAGATGATATAAAAAAGCAAACAAAACCACAAAAGATTACAACACCAAATAAAGACTCCAAAAATGACGGGAACAAAAATGTACCTCCTTCATTTTACCTGCATCGGAAAACAATAATTCTGCCATTAACTTCCCTGTGAAAACTTCTGTTCTGCTCCTTGGGGATTCTATACTGAAGTATATAAATGCTAGGAAACTGGCTCCACGAGGGGAATTTATGTACAAAGTCTGTATTCCTGGCTTAACGGTTAGCCAGTTGACAAACTCCCTGTACACAATGAGGGTATCGCATTCTGTATACACTGTTCTGATACATGTCGGTGTAAACAGCTGCCCCGCTGGCCCCGTGTCGAAACAGTCTTGGGCAGAACTGATCACTGCCTGCCAAAATGCCTTCCCCGCTTCTTCTGTTGTGCTCAGTTCTATTATTCCTGCTAGAGTGTGTCATAACTTGAATAACGCCATCATCCCCTCAAATCGAAATCTCCATTCAGTGAGCAAAGACATGGATGTCACCTTTATTGACAACCATGAAACTTTCACAGCATCACCGGGAGCTCCCCGACTCGCCCTGTACCAAAACCTGACGCATCCGAGTGAAAAAGGCACAATAAAATTAGCAATGAATTTAAAGCAGGTTTTTCGACAAAGTACAGAAATGTACCACGGTCACAGGCATTATGAAACTCGTGGACGACCCGAGTACTTTTACCCAGATCACCACGATCAGAAACATGAACCAAATGCTCACAATGAAGTGAATTATCACCACGCCGGTGATGGTACTCATGTGACACAGAACAGAGCTGGCCCCACTCAGTTTTACCAACAGCCTATTGGTCAGGACACATGCCCACCTCCTACATCCTCTTTTCACTTCCCTTCCCACCCCAGGCATCGCTTTCAGCAAGCACCTCCCTCCTCCCACCAAGAGGCCCCTACCAACCCATTCACGAACTCAGAAAATGTTTACCAGAGGTCTATGTCCCGTCAGTACATCCATCCCTTTCAAACACCATATTCTGAAAAC
Organism: Babylonia areolata; assembly: GCF_041734735.1. Lineage (NCBI taxonomy): Eukaryota > Metazoa > Mollusca > Gastropoda > Neogastropoda > Buccinidae > Babylonia > Babylonia areolata. The sequence continues at coordinate 25,509,502 of NC_134887.1, forward strand.
ACACATGCGAGGCCAGGATCACGTCCCCACACTCAGCATTAAATACAGATAACCAAGAACCTAACTTCATTCATTCTTCGCCTAACACACGAACGAATTATCCCACAAATGTCCCCAGTGAACACCAACACCAATCACACAACCATGCCTCCAGACAAGCTGGCATCATAACTGACCAGTTACATCCATTTGCTGTGCACTTAATAAATATGATGGTCTCTCAGTTCCTGTCACAGCAACAAACAATTGCATGATTCATACCAATATCACGCCGTTCCACATAACTGTTGTAATCTTTCTTTTCTTGCTTTCTTTCTTCTTCTTCTTACTCTTCTTCTCTCTGCATGGTCGTGGTGCTACAGTGTCTTGTTCCTACAGACCTGAAATTCTGTATCAAACGTAATCGAGTCCTCCTCCCATCCAACTTACCCTTTTGTATTTACACACACACACACACACACACACACACACACACACACACACACACATATATATATATATATATATATATATATATATATATATATATATATATATATATATATATATATATGTTGTATTACTGATGACATAAGTTGGTCATTTTGTCTATAATTTTGAGATTGTTAAAATCGGTATTTTGTTTAACATAGTTTCCATACTTTTGAATTATCGATTCTCCTTTTGATTTTTGACTGTTTTCCCAAGTCCACATTTCTTCATTGTAAATTTAGATTGACATTTTGTGCATCTGTGTGATTGTGCTTTGTGTTTAAATCATACTTAATCGGGTAATCTGAAATAGCTCATTACTGAGCTGTGAAGATCTATTATTTTAAATTGAGTTAAAACTGCTCTATAATCCTCATATTCCCAAATAAATTAACCATGTCGTTTACTTCTGACTTGTGGTCAAACAAGCAAGGACTCCGCATAGGTTATTTGAACATAAACAGTGCAAAGGACGATATAAAACCATTCTTCATAACACTGGAAATCCATTTCATATATTCTGTTTTGCTGAATCCCGACTCTCTTCTAACATCACAGATGCTGATATGCACATGCCAGGGTACCAAATTATCCGCTCAGATCCAACTAAGCCCAAAACTACTGGTTTACTTTTGTATTTTGCTTCCGCATTAAGATGTAAGAGATTAAACAGTCTTGAGGTTTATGGTGTAGAATCAGTTTGGGTAGACATTAAGATTAATAGTAATAATACTCATAGTGGGGTTTGTATACAGAAATCCATCAGAAAATGTAGAATGGGAGGATAGATTTAGTTCTGTAATGGATGAGGTGATAATGTTAAATTATGAAACCATCATTCTAGGTGATTTCAATATAGATTTGCTGAAACCAAAACCAAAGTGGCACCATAATTACTCTATGCATGGTTTAGAACAATTAATTGACAGACCAACACGCACTACTGAAAACACAAATACCTTAAAGGATCACATTTACACAACCATAAAACAACACATTGTAGAGGTATGTGTTCCACCTTGTGGTAGTAGTGATCATTTCCCAGTCTGTCTCACCTGGTTTAAGAATCGTGTTAAAATTCCAAAGAAAGGACATAAGACTGTATTATATAGGAGTTTTAAGAACGTTAAAAATGATGATTTTCTCTCGGATTTAGCTAACTCATCTTTAGATTATGTATATCAGTTAAGAGATCCTGATGAAGCTGTCGAAGTTTGGATAAATACATTCTCTTCTGTATATAACAAACATGCACCATTTATTAGGAAAAGAGTTAGACAAGAAACAAAACCACCATGGATAACAAAAGAAATTGACATTGAAATTCATTATAGAGATCATTTGAAGATGCATGGATCAAATGAACAATATAAGAAACAAAGAAATAAAGTAAACGCCATGAAACGTAAATCGAAATATAATTATTTTCAGAAAATGTTAGTAAATACAAAAGATTCTCGTCTAATTTGGAAAGCCATCAACAAGTTAAATAATAAACATGTGGGAAAAAGACAACAAAGCATCACCGATGTAACAGCAGATCAGTTAGATAATCATTTTGCAACCATTGCTGAAAAAAGTATACCAAGCGATAGGACCAGTCAAAATGACCTCTGTATTCTAAAACAGTATATTGACTCAAAGAAAATTCATGTTCAATTTAGTCTTCAACCAATGACTGTCTTGGATGTATGTCAAAGCCTATCACATCTAAAACAATCTGGCACACGAGATTTGGACGGGTTAGATGGACAGATATTAAAGCTTTCTTCCCCTGCCTACGCTACCTAGGAATACACTTCGACAGGATGCTGACCTTCAGAAAACATACGGAAAATACTGTTCTCAAATGCAAAAAGGGCCTTTCAGTCTTAAAAGCAATGGCAACCAAAGGTATTGAACAACGCCACCTCTTCCTGCTATACCAATCACTCGTCCTCAGTGTGATCGACTACGGACTTGGGCTAACAACACCATCTCAAAGCAACCTCCTAAAATTAGAGTTCAAAATGAAGCTATGATGATCCTTGGAACAACAAAAGACACGCCAACAGAAACCATGCGATACCTGCTTGACCGTCCTTCAGTGCAGGCCAGAAACAAGTTAGAACAGGTTAAGACCTACTTCAAAGCATTAGAAAACCCTCAAAACCCACTGCATGATGCAGTCAAAGAACCAAAAGGCAGCTGTCTAGGACGAGGAAGATCATGGATGGGGCAAGCAGAAGACACAATCCAGCTAGTATGCCGACTACAAGACCTGAAAGAAACAAAAGAATGGGGGAAAAAAACCCGAAAACCTCAACCATCTATTCAACACAGCCATTTCACCCACTCTAGGAAGACATTGTCGGGAATGGCCAGAGGGCAAAACATGCGGAAGTGAAGCTACTCATAGAAGAAAACAGTAAAGAAGAGGACATCATCATATACACAGATGGCTCAGTCACCAAAGACCAATCCAGTTGGGGATTCACTGCGAAACAAAATGGAAAAACAATTTGGGAAGAGAATGCTGCCTACAAAGTCACAACTTCCAGCCTGACGATGGAAGCTGAAGCTGTGACACATGCCCTCCAGTGGCTATCGTCCATCCATACGCCCGGAAACCAACATACCATTCTAACCGACTCAATGAACCTCATACAGAAAATTGAAAACAGAATGGGAAGCCCAGAGTGGCATAAGGCAATGCGCAACTTTCAGATTAAAAAACTCACATGGTCATGCTGCCCGGGGCATGCAGGTGTTAAGGGAAATGAGCGAGCTGACAGACTTGCTGGTAACGCAACACCAACGAGCGGCCTACAGCTAGGAAA
>NC_134887.1:25515291-25635291 GCF_041734735.1 Babylonia areolata
TGGTTTCCGTAAAAATCATTCTTGTCATACAGCCCTCATACAACTCACTGACAGTCTTCTACATAACATAAATGAAAATAAATTCACAGGTTTCCTTTTCATAGATTTTGAAAAAGCTTTTGATGTAGTCAATCACTCCTTGTTACTACCTAAATTAGAAGCTTATAAATTACCACCAGAGTATATTCACCTTATACATTCTTTTCTTTCTGATAGGAAGCAGTTAATAACAATAAATAATCAAACCTCAAATTTTACATCTATTAAACATGGAGTACCACAGGGATTCATCTTAGGGCCAATTTTATTCTCCACTTATGTAAATGACTTTCCTTGTTATATGAAATGTAAATGTGAAATGTTTGCAGATGACAAATCCTTACATTCAAGCAATTCAGACGCCAGTAAACTAACTAATGAACTCCAAGATGATCTTCAGAAACTTAATGACTGGACACACTTGAATCACATGTCCTTGAATGCTCAGAAAACGAAGTGCATGTATGTATGTGCACGACAAAAAAGACAAAAAATGAAACATAACTTCAAACCACTATTCCTAGGCGTCAATAAAATTGATGAGGTAGATTCACACAAAATTCTGGGTGTCATTATTGATAAAGATCTATCTTGGACTGATCATACGAAGTACTTAAGTAAACGTCTCTCAAATAGAATACCTCAACTAGCAAAAATAAAAAAGATCCTTAATGTCCATTCACGAAAGCTCTTCTTCTGTGCACATATTCTGCCAGTAATCGATTATGCGTCAACTTTATGGGACAGCTGTAGCCTCTCAAACTTGAAGTTTATTCACCAGTATGTATAAAAGAGCACTGAAAATAGTATTGTTAAAACCGAACTCCCTGACCCCAATGGACTATAAACAACTTAATATATTATCTTTTCCCAACAGGCTGTACTTCAACAAAGCTGTTTGCATGCATAATGTTATGTATGGAGATGCTCAAAAAAAGATTGCAGACACTTTTAAAACTAATGAACACAGACACAACCACATGCTCTGCATACCCAGACCAAGAAACAACCTTTACAAATCCAGTTTTCTGTATTCTGGTGGAAATTTATGGAATAATCTCCCACTCACTCTAAAAAGTATCGTAAATAAAAACGTGTTCAAGAAAAATCTGAAGAATCACCTCATTGAAAATAATTAACAGTAATACAAATTTTGACCTGTTCGTCTAATATTTCTATTATTTGTGAAATGTTTTGTATATGCTTGTGTTGGCAAGGATTTTGCACTATATGGGGGAACATGTGCATGTGGGTGGGATGGGCATGGTGTAATTGTGTCCGAGAATTTGTGTCCAGTGGTGTGTGTGTGTGTGTGTGTGTGTGTGTGTGTGTGTGTGTGTGTGTGTGTGTGTGTGTGTGAAATGGAAATGTAATTGTGTATTTCTTTATCACATTATTCTTGTACAGACACACACACACACACACACACACACACACACACACACATATATATATATATATATATATATATATATATATATATATATATATATACATATATATATATGCATTTTGTTCTTATTGTTGCTCTTCATCTGCTTGTTTCATCTCTCTCTCTCTCTCTCTCTCTCTCTCTCTCCTATTTATTATTTCCTTTTTAATTCTTTCTTTTCTTTTTTTTTTGTTATTACTATTTTCATTGATGGCTTGATGTAAAAAGCAATTGTTGCTTATTCAATTTACCATCATGAAATAAAATCTTGACTTGACTTGACTTGACACACGCGCGGGCGTGTTAGACTTCGATATGTTATCACCAACCCGTAAATAATTTTTGCTATTCAGCATCAGTGTCAGAGAACCGTCAAAATGTTGCCGGTCGACGACTTATCAGTGGATTGGCGATATTTCAGTTGATCTGGCGACATTTCAGCGTTTACTTAGTGACCTATGATTTGTCGTCGTCATTTCCTTCACTGACAGTTCATGACTTTTAGCTTTGTTTTGCTTTGTGGGGCGCGTGGGAGGAGGGGGGTTATTTTATGTACTTGTAACTAAACTCGAAAGTATGTCGATGTTCCCCAAGGTCTATATTGCCCCAGGTTTATATTCTCCCAGGTCAGTCGTGTAACTTAGCTCGAAAGCATGTCTATGTTCCCCAAAGTCTATATTCCCCCAGGTTTATATTCTCCCAGGTCAGTCGTGTAACTAAGCTCGAAAGCATGTCGATGTTCCCCAAGGTCTATATTCCCCCAGGTCAGTCATGTAACTAAGCTCGAAAGCATGTCGATGTTCCCAAGGTCTATATTCCCCCAGTTCTATATTCTTCCAGGTCAGTCATGTAACTAAGCTCGAAAGCATGTCGATGTTACCAAGGTCTATATTCCCCCAGTTCTATATTCTTCCAGGTCAGTCATGTAACTAAGCTCCAAAGCATGTCGATGTTCCCAAGGTCTATATTCCCCCAAGTTTATATTCTCCCAGGTCAGTCATGTAACTTACCTCGAAAGCATGTCTATGTTCCCCAAAGTCTATATTACCCCAGGTTTAAATTCTCCCACGTCAGTCATGTAACTAAGCTCGAAAGCATGTCGATGTTCCCCAAGGTCTATATTCCCCAAGGTCTATATTCCCCCAGGTTTATATTCTTCCAGGTCAGTCATGTAACTTAGCTCGAAAGCATGTCTATGTTCCCCAAGGTCTATATTCCCCCAGGTTTATCTTCTCCCAGGTCAGTCATGGTCAGTGGCCAGTGGTGGTTAGCAGCGGTCAGTGGTGGTCAGAAATGGTCAGTGGTCAGCAATGGACATTGGTGGTCACTAGTGGTCAGTGGTGGTTAGCGATCAGTGGTGGTCAGTGGTCAATAGTGGTCAGCGGTGACTAGAGGCCAATAGTGGCCAGCAGTGGTCAGCAGTCAGTTGTAGTCAGCGGTGTTCAGTGGTCTGTAGTGGTAAGTGATCAGTAGTGATCAGTAGTGGTTAGTAGTTTCCAGTGGTTAATAATAGTGGTCAGGTACCAACAAATGATTTTTACGACGAGGCTGTGGAAGATTTAACCGAACAAGTGCAAGTTTTGGATCAAACCCCCAAGAAAACATCGTCACTGTGCAAGGGGACTGGAACGCCAAAGTAGGAGACGATGCTAAAACAACTGAAAAGGCACTTGCGGACTGTCCTGCAATGCCAAGTCAAATAACAAAGGCTTTAGCCCTTATGCTTCTGGAATTTGCCAGATACAACGGTTAACGACATTGTTATGGCCAACACGATCGGCCGGCATAAAGCATCCAGCACTGCCAAGACAAGAACTTTCCCGGGAGCTGATGCCGGAAGTGATCATGACCTTGTGGTGATGACATTCCACCTCCACCTGAAGATTATCAAAAAAACAGGGAATTATGTTCGACATCGACAAATTACTGAGTCTTTCCAAACATCGACCAGCAAAGAAGCCCTGGGTCACGTCAGATGTCCTGGACCTGTGTGACAATAGAAGGGAGCTGAAGAAGAGGAAGACTGAGGTAGATGGGGCCAAGCAGAACAAAGCTCAACCAGGAGATCAAGAAAAGGATGAAAAGAGCAGATTAGGAACGAATCGAGGAGCAGTGCCAAGACATTGAAGACAGCCTGTGCAACAACAAGCGTTCAAGCTTGTGAAAGATCTGACAAGCACCAAACATGTCATTCCACAATTATCCAAGACAAAGTAAGGAACGGCCTGACAGAGGAGCAGGATATCCCCCTGAAAAGCGAATGCCTTAACCTAATACATAGAATTATCAATTTCTTTTATTGGTAAATTGTGACAAATTACATTAACTTTAAAACAATCATCAAAACTGAATCTCATACCGCAGCGAAACAATGTGAATGTGTGTGGGGGGGGGGGGGGGGGGGGGGGGGGGGGGCGACGGGGGGGGGGGGGGGGGGGGGGGCGGGAGGTGGGTGTGTATGTGTGTGTATGTGTGTGTATGTGTGTGTGTGTGGTGTTCACCGAATAAGATATCTATTGTGTCTGCGGGATGCACACAACATATGTTTGTGTATAAGTGTGTGTGTGTGTGTGTGTGTGTGTGTGTGTGTGTGTGTGTGTGTGTGTGTGTGTGTGTGTGTGCGTGCGTGCGGGTGTGGCCGCGTGTACTGATGAGTTCGTGTGTGGTTCAAGTCATGTTCGCTGTGCGTCGTATAGAGATTATAAAATATCCATCAAACCCTGTCTCCTCGCGCGACCACGTTGTAATTTCATTGGATTTAGCAATTTTCTCCGTGACTCTTGCAGGAAAATATATATACAAATAAGATGTCACAGAAAATTGTATTGAGCTTGGTCTGACTCGTTAACTGAGAAAAAGTAAATGAGAGCTGCCGCGACTATGGATACATATAGATAAGGCCGTCCTTGACATGGCCCAGAGGCCATCGGGATTTACAAATCGGAGAAAAATGAATCATTAGAAGAAATATTAGTAACATACACAACACAAAATACATTCACTTTGTGGAGGTGCCAGTTATCTGTTGAATACAGTGTTCTTTATGATTCATTAGAACAAAAATTAATGTGTGTGTTTGCATTCTAGCAGTGTAAATGACTTTACAACTTTTCCTATTTTATAACTTTGTACAACGATATACAGCTGTACACTTTTTTGCACGCGCCAAACGAGCTTCCTTCTTTTGTTCTTTCAGTCGCGGCTCACGCTCTTCTCGGCCGCAGCGGACTGAAGGGAAGGGAACGGGTGAGATGCGTAAACAAACTTGTCAAGCATGACAAGGCCGAGCTAACTACCCTTGCAACATCGGGGGCTAGCTGGCCTTTTGGGAACAATCCCAACGCTGACTGTCCTAAAACTCACTTGGCCGAGAGAGTGGGGATGTTACGTGGGCAAGACACACTCCACAATAATCAAATTCCAGCCCAGATAGTTACCCCCTCTACTGTTCTGATAGTCATAGTCGAACACGACTGATTATCATTCATACATACATCAACGGACGGGAGCCGCATTATAGATGTAGGCCTACACAATAATGGAAACGAAAACCACACTGATTCCATTGTTCACGACTGTGCCAGAGACAGTGCAAATACAGAAAGCACGTTGCATGTTCAGTCTGCAAACAGAACATGTCATACTTTTAAAAGTTCCCTTTAGCCTTGTTTTTCTGTGTAAAGTCTGGAAGTGTGTACACGAGGAACGAAGGGAGAGTGTAGTGATATGTTTACAGCATGTGGTGCGCTTAGTCTTTCTTTTGAGCGAACTCAGTTCCAAAATGGGGAAGATTCTAAACGTCAATTTGACGGAATTTCAAACTTTAAGAAAAAAATGTACAAACATACCAAGTAAAATTTAAAAAATGCATTTAAGTAACAAACTTTCTTTTCACGCCGCAAACAGACGCTATCTAACAAACAGATCATGCACAAGCAAGACATAAAAACAACACAAACAAACAAACAAAAAAGAAGATCGAAAGAAAATATATGAATACTGTCCTTTACAAGATCTCTGCCTCTAATATCATCATCTTAGATGAACAGACTATAAACAGATAAAAGATCTCTGCCATTCAGCAAGAACATTCTAGCCTCTGCTGTTGTCACTGACCTCATTTGCTGATACCGGACTTAGAGCGCTGTTCGAAGGTAATGTGTCACGCCACCACTGCAGCATGTGCTTGCATGAAACCTTTCCTGACGAATGAATGCCAACTGAATGCAAACTGAAACCAGTTTTGCCCGTCAACAGTGTTCACGGCAAGCGTTAACTCTCTCCATACGAACGGCGAAAGAGACGACGTCAACAGCGTTTCTCCCCAATTACCATCATCAAAATATTGCAAGCGGAAGGCTCTTACACTGAAGAGGTGAATGTTGACAAAGATACCACAATTCTGACGACGGAAGCTAAAGGTCGGGTCATTGAGACACCCACTGGACATCCGAGGGGTCTGTGTAGAGGAGAAGAGAGGACTGGCCGTACTGAGTGAGTTAACCGCCGGTGCCCACGTTTCGTCCTCAGACGTTTGCAGTCTTTGCTTTTTGTGTTATCCTGTATCCTGTATCCTGTATTATGAATGCGGCTCTTCAAACGAACTGCATTTTGACGCAATAACTGATTTTCTTTATAATCATTTTCGTTGTAAAGTAGTTTCTTCGTGTCCAAGCAGGAAATGGCTGGAAAAACTGTCCGTGCGCATGTCTGCTGACTGACAGTTTCGTGTATTCCCGGATACATGTATAAAAATAGCGCGCACTTGCTCTACTGAAGGGGCAGTGGACAACATGGGAAAATGCTCTCCGAAGGAACATCAGCTGGAGCGACATGTGGAATGTAGCACTGACCTCAGAGGATCAGCTTCATCCTTAGAGCTGCGTACGACCTCCTTCCCTCGAATACAAACCGTTGGTGATGTGGGAGAAAGTAGAGGACCCTGCGTGCCCCCTCTGCCATGGCAAACAAACAGTCAGTGGAACATGTCCTCAGCTCATGCAAAGCGGCGTTAAGCCAAGGACGGTACACATGGAGGCACAACCAAGTGCTAAAAGAAATTGCACTCGTAGTGAGCACTGCCCAAGGAGCACCCACACCAGCAGAAGTTCCAGCCGAGTTCCTCTCTGCAGAAGGCAATAAAATCTGGCCAGGAACAGCTGTAACATCCAAAGCATGGAAACGTTGGCTGCTGGATAGTGCACAGTTGACCTACCAGAGGGGAAGAAACACCCGGAAATCATCAGCAAGAGTGGCACGAGACCTGTCTTAGTACACCACTACAAGGCAACGAAACAAGCGATTCTGATTGAGCTCACAGTGCCATACGAGAGCAGAATGGAGGAAGCCCACATCTACAAGACCGAGAAGTATGCTAGTCTACCAGCAGCCTGAGAGAATCTGGCTTCCTAGCCAAAGTCCTCACCATAGAGATTGGTGCAAGAGGGTTTGTGAGCGCATCTGCCTACAGCCTTATGAAACAGCTGTCAATTTCTGGCAGAGAATGGACAAGGGGTCTCAAGGCAATGGCAGAAGCAGCAGAAAAGAGTTCCAGCTGGATCTGGTCGAGGAGGAATGAAAATCAATTTCCTTACTTAAACTAGGCGTACAATGGCTCAGTGGTTAAAACGTCTGCCAGAAAGGTAACTCAGTCTGGAGGAGCGGGTACGAACCTGCTGAGGATCAGAGAAAAAAAAAGGGGAAAAAAGGCGGCAATACAAGGGCATCCAGGAGTCATAACCTGGATGTGGTCCGGCTCCCTTAGAGTGTAAAGAGTTAAGGGGGTTGTGTGTGCGCGAGTGTGTGTGTGTGTGTGTGTGTGTGTGTGTGTGGTGTGTGTGTGTGTGCGCGACTAGCGTGTGTAAGCGAGTGTGTGCGTGTGCAGGGCATGTGTGTGTTGGGCATCAAGTTTTTTTGACGTGTGTGTGTGTGTGTGGAATATGAGCGAAGAACATGAAAATCGCGCATTTTCTGTCGCCTGCTGGCTTTAGTTTGGACGCACTGCAATCATGGCAGATTTTTATTCCACGCACACTACATGTGCAAGCTCACGAATCACAAACTGATTTATCACTTCAATATTTTTTTTTTATGGGCCCAAATCTGTATCAAAATAATCCCACGAGAATTGCGATTTCACAGCCTTATTAGATGCGCCGTGCATATGTAAGCTCTTTCTGACTATAAATTTAAACGATGGTATCACTGGTTTTTGCGGCTTGTAATTCACCATGCACTTTCAACCCTTTTCCTCCTCCTTCTCTTCCGCACACACACACACACACACACACACACACACACACACGAGCGCGCGCATACGCGCGCGGGTGGGAGGGTGGGTGCTCGTTTTGTTTGTCTCGTCTCTTATCTGTTTTAAAATCGCATTCCCATTTAACTTTCTATGAACATGAATTAAAATTGTGCTGTGTGTCACTGGCAGAATGTTCGGGTGACGTTGTAACAGACGCCCTATCTGCTCAACAAGTTTGGTTGTTGTTCAGGCACTTGATTTTGGCTGTGTAGTTGATTTTGCTAAGTTTAGTTTTGCCTTTCTCACATTCTGTTGGGAGAGGAGAGAGAAAAGAAAACAAGAGAACAAGAGAGGCAAGGCCTTCAAGACTCACTTGTGATACACTTTAAAAAAATCCAAGCTTTTTATGTATTGAGTATAATTTCAAAATGTAATGTTTAAGATGAGAAAGATCAGTTTAAAGCAAATTAAGTCCCCTAGCATTAATTACAGAGTAATTTCCCTTTTTTACTATCTGCACCGAACGTTTGCAAAATAAATAAAACTTCCATGCTTAGCAAAAGAAGTTCCTGTTTGAACAAAAAATGATAATAATGACTGCTCTTGTTGGGTCAGATCAGTTCAAAGTGCCAAGTTTAGAGAATACAAAAAATATAAATATAACAGTAAATGCAGTTTTCATATTATTAGGCTTCATTTTTTTATTTTTTGTGCCCATCCCAGAGGTTCAATATTGTTTTAAACAAGATGACTGGAAAGAACTGAATTTTTCCTATTTTTATGCCAAATTTGGTGTCAACTGACAAAGTATTTGCAGAGAAAATGTCAATGTTTAAGTCTACCACGGACACACAGACACACACACACACAGACAGACACACACACAAACACACACACACACAACCGAACACCGGGTTAAAACACGGACTCACTTTGTTTACACAAATGAGTCAAACAGGGGCAAAAAATGCCTACTTGGCGACAAACGGCTGCGGCCGCCACTCCTGGGTTTTAAAGTCCCAGATGAACAAGTACCTCTGCTCCTTCTCGGATAGATAAGCCAGGTTTATCTGGATGAAAGAGGATGACATGGGTAATCTATCTGGGGAAGAAAGTGACGGGGACACCGCCCCTCTGTCTCACCAAGACCCTTACACAAAGTTTAAAGCCATGGGTGCTGACATGGGCTTGACTGGTGAAGCCCTTGCGCGGTTTGTGGTTGACGCTGCTGCTAAGGAGGAAGAGCGCGCAAATAGGGAGGAAGAGCGCCGTTACAGGCACTGGAGAGACCGTAGAGAGGATAAATACAGGGAGAGGAAAGACGGTATTGGGAAAAGAGGGATGAGGAGGATAGGCAGCGTTTCGAAAGAAAGATGGTACTGAAGCAGGAAGAGGTTGAGGCTCAAATAAGCCAACCGTTTTCTCTTGCATCCTACGACGGGAAGGACGATTTTGATGACTTCCTTACTCATATTGAGAGGGTTGCGCTTCTCAATAAGTGGAAGCCAAGTACATGGGCAGCTCGCTTAGTAACTTTATTACAAGGTCGAGCTAGGGACTTTTGTCTGCGAGTGCCTCCAGAGAGACTTCACGACTACGAGTCACTGAAAGCCGCTTTACTCCACGAGTTTCGGCTCGATGCTCACGCTTACTGTAAATGTTTCCGGTCCATGCAGAAGTTTACAGAGGAGACCTTTGACCAATTTCTGGACAGACTTAAGGTCTGTCTGTCTCGTTGGTGTGTTGCTGTTGGTCGAAACTATGACTGTGTAGAGGGCCTGAGGGATTTGTTCCTTCTGGAACAGTTCCTGGCTACCCTCAACCCTGACCTCGTCAGTGAGGTTAAGCGTGGAGAGCCAGACAGGGTAGAGGAAGTAGCATGCATGACCTCAAAGGTTGTCAGTGCCAGGAGAGCGGGTCGGATGGCTGAGACTGAAGCTCGAGCCTCCAGAAAACCAAGGGATCATGGGCTTGGCTCCAAAGGTATTGCAGAGCAAAACAATGGAGCATCTCTTAAACAAAATAGTTCTGCTCCTTGTGACAGCTCCAGGAGTATCGAGGGCGCTAGGAGTGTAACCTGTTTCCTCTGCAGGAAACATGGACATGTGGCCAAAGAATGCCGCCAGCAGAAGGAGTTTTCCCTTTTGCACAGTCGAGCTATCTGCAGCAGGGTTCCCATTCCCCACCCCCATCTCTTTGTGTTTACTGTGCTGCTAAGCAGTACTCGCCACGATGTGAGGCTGCCGCAAACGGGTTTGCAGCCCCAGCTTTACGAGACACTGGAGCTTGTTGTCTCGTTCGTCATTTATCAGATAGATTCCCCTATCTCCTCGACGAAGGCGGCAGTACGTCGCAGGTCCTCCAGTCCTCCGTAGAGCTTCCGGGCCGCTGTGATAGGGTCAGGCCAGGATTTCTCTCAGAGCGCTTGATGGAGCGGGCAGGACTGCAGCAGATGTTCTGTTGTCTGGCTGCCTGTTCTGCAGAGGCACTGCTCTGTGTCGCCGATACGGAGTTTCGTGTATAGGTGGTGTTTCAGACGGTTGTGGCCTGTCCTGAGCCTGAAAATGGCTACCTGCTCTCGACGAGTCAGCAGGCAGTATGGGTCTGCTCTGTCGTGGCGTGGATGCTGCTGCTTCCATTTGTTCTGCAGCTTGGCTTTAATGATGGTCATGGATTCAGAGTAGCTGGTAGACCTGTCCGTCTGCTTTTTCGTAGTGTCTTCCTTTGCCAGGGAGTCAGCAGTCTCGTTGCCAAGCACATTGCAGTGTGTGTGTGTGTGGGGGGGGGGGGGATCCAGTGTAGGGTGACTGTGTGGCTTGTGCAGAGCCATCAGTGTAGACATGAGTCCAGAACTCTTTGGGGAACTGGGTGTGGAAGTGTTCAAGGGTGAGGGACTTTCTTTCAGGGCCGCTTTGGGAATCTTTGGGGCCAACACCAGGGATGCTGCACTGGATGAGGGGAGGGGTTACTTCGCTCCAGGCAGGGACGGCAAGACACCGGGGTATCACTTTGGGGGCATGGTCAAGGATATCCTGATGTTGCCATTCTAGGATCCTGCTTTGGTGTACGAAGCGACACTGGAGCTCACGTGGTTGTTGGGGGTCGTCATCTGGTCAGTCCGGATTCTTTCACTGGAGCGACTGTCCGTGTGGTGCTGGCTGAATCAAGGCGCACCTCTGTCCTACCCATTGCCAGGGTAGACTTCCAGTCCCCTTTCGTGAAGGGTAAACTGAACCTGAACGTGGCGATGATGGAAGCCGCGGTGGAAGAGGTCCTCATTGGCAATACTGCCTGGCATGAGGATGGCACTTCTGTGCCTGTATACTCGGACGACAGTCTTGGAAGAGGTCCTCATTGGCAATACTGCCTGGCATGAGGATGGCACTTCTGTGCCTGTGCCTGTATACTCGGACGCCAGTCTTGTGGGCGCTGTTAAGACACGGGGCCAGGCCACTGCCAGTGCTAAAGGTTTGTCTCCCTTGCCTGTCAAGGACATCCAGGTGCATGTGTCCAGGCAAGACCTAGAGCATCAGCAGGATAGTGATCCTGGCCTTTGCCAAGCTCGGGAACTGGCTGTGTCTAAAGCTGTCAAAAAGACACGACCTGGAGAGGTCACGTATTGCAGGAAGCGGGGAATTCTAATACGGCATTTCAAGGACCATCGAGAGGAAGCAACCCAAATCTGTGTTCCTAAGGAAATGCGTTCCACAGTGTTGCTTCTTGCCCATGAAGCCCCCATGTCTGGTCATCTTGGGGTTAAACGCACACAGGGAAGAGTTTTCCTGCATTTCTACTGGCCTGGCATGTGCGCTGACATTCGGCGTTTTGTCCGTTCTTGTGACAGATGCCAGAAGACGGTAGCTAAGGGTCGAGTCCCGAAGGTGCCACTCGTGAAGATGCCCTTCATTTCTGAACCCTTCAATCGGGTAACTGTCGACATTGTGGGACCTGTATCCCCTCATCTGAGTCATCTTCACAATGGTCGACGATGCGACCAGGTACCCGGAGACTGTCGCTCTCAAACACGTTTTGGCTGAAACAATGGCTGAGGTGTTGTTCACCATGTGGACACGTACAGGTGTACCTGCTGAGGTTCGCAGTTCACAGGCAGTGTCATGCAAGAAGTTTATCGCCTTCTGTATGTACAGGGTCTGACCACAACCCCCTAGCACGCCCAATGCAACGGATTGGTGGAGCGTTTTAGTGCCACTTTGAAAACTGCAGGATACCCGCTCTGTTATTTGCGTACAGAGAAGTTCCCCAGGAGAGCATTGGCTACTCGCCATTTGAGCTGCTCTATGGGAGAACAGTACGGGGTCCCATGCAGATCCTTAGAGAACACTGTCTCACCCTGACAGGCCAGAAATTGAGACTGCTGCTGAATACGTGGTGGAACTGCGAAACAGAATTGCGCATCAAAACCTCGACAAGGCCTCAAAACGGTACACGGGTTATTTTGACGCCAAGGCAAAGGGAAGACAGTTCGCTGAGGGAAGCAAGGTACTTCTCCTTCGCCCCACCAAACAGAACAAACTGGAACTTGAATGGCAGGGTCCATACACTGTTCTGCGTCGTGTGGGCATCGCAGATTATTGCGTTCAGATTGGCGAGAAAGGAAAGCTATATCATGCCAACCTGCTGAAAGAATACATTGAGCGCACTCCTCGAGGGATTATGGCTCTGGCTGTGATAGAGGACCCAGAAGAAGTCTGGGAAGGAACGAAGACAGTGGAACGGAACATTCCACTCATGCCCCTGGAGGCAACTGGAGGTCCGGGGAATGTTGTGCTAGCCACTGATAACTCCTTAGTGAAAGAAGCCATACGTGAAATGACTCGAGGATTTGGGGATGTTCTCACTGACTTGCCCGCCTGTACAAACCTTGAGACATGCACGCTTGGTTTCATCTCTGACACTCCTATTAGGGCTAAGCAATATCCCCTGCCCCATTCCCAACAGGAGACAATTCAAGAGGAGGTCCAACAAATGTTGAAGATGGGCGTGGTAGAGCCGTCCTTGTCCCCATACTCCTCTCCTATCGTCCTCGTAAAGAAGAAAGATGGGAAGGTACGGTTTTGCGTCGATTTCCGTCACATCAATAACCGTGTTCGATGCTGAACCAGTGCCAGACGTAGAGGCACTGTTTGCCAGGTTATCAGGGAAAAAGGTGTTTTCGAAGCTAGACCTTTCAAAGGGGTACTGGCAGATCCCCATGGCGGAAGCTGATCACCCTAAAACAGCTTTCACCACTCCTCAAGGACACTTCCAGTGGTATGTGATGCCGTTCGGCCTAAAGACTGCTGGTGCAGTATTTTCCCGCATGATACGGAAGTTAATACTGCCTCTCAACAGCCCGGACGTGGACAACTTCATGGATGATGTTCTCATCTCCTCTGTTGATGAACCACGTCATCAAAGGCTCTTACGCAGCGTGTTTTGCCGGTTGCGTGAATGCAGCCTGACAGCACGGCCCTCCAAGTGTTTTCTCGGTCACAGGGAGCTAGACTATCTGGGTCACCATGTAGGTGCTGGGGAGATTTGGTTAGATGAAGAAAAAATGGAGAAGATCCGAGAATCACCTCGTCCCTGTACGAAACGACAGCTCCGAGGGTTTCTGGGCCTCGTGGGGTTCTACAGGAGGTTCGTTCCTCATTTTGCGGAAATCACTCTTCCCTTGACTAAGAAAACCAAGAACAAGGAACCAAACAAAATCATGTGGGATGAGAAATGCGAGAGAACCTTTCTGCAGCTCAAACAAATTCTCTGCAGTAGGCCTGTTTGCTGTCTCCCTGATCTCTCCAAGCCTTTCATACCGCGGACTGACGCTTCGAACGTGGGGTTTGTATTTGTATTTGTATTTCTTTTTATCACAACAGATTTCTCTGTGTGAAATTCGGGCTGCAGTGCCACCCATTTTTCGGTATTTTTTTCCTGTGTGCAGTTTTATTTGTTTTTCCCAACGAAGTGGATTTTTCTACAGAATTTTGCCAGGAACAACCCTTTTGTTGCCGTAGGTTCTTTTACGTGCGCTAAGTGCATCCTGCACACGGGACCTCGGTTTATCGTCTCATCCGAACGACTAGCGTCCAGACCACCACTCAAGGTCTAGTGGAGGGGGAGAAAATATCTGCGGCTGAGCCGTGATTCGAACCAGCGCGCTCAGATTCTCTCGCTTCCTAGGCGGACGCGTTACCTCTAGGCCTCAATCCACTGGGAGCTCTTCTGCTCCAAGATCAAGGTTTGGGTGCTCAACCAGTGGCGTGTGCCAGTAAAAAACTGAGCCCAGCTGAACGCAGTTACCCCACAATAGAGAAGGAATGCCTGGCCATTGTGTGGGGGTATTCAGAGGTTTGAACCCTACCTCTGCGGAAAGAGTTTGTCATCCAGGTGCACCATGCACCTATCTGGACAGAGCCAAAACGATCAGCGGCAGACTGGGCTCTGCAATTGCAGTCTTTCTCATTCAGGGTGCAAGCCATTCCTGGCAAAGAAAACGTTGGGGCTGACTACCTCAGTCGTCTGCCAGAGTCAGATGGCACATGATCAGAACACGGCCTACTTTGAGTGTTGACACCTGATTGAGTCATCTGTATAGTGATCATGTGTTTCGTTATCTTTTAGTTGAAGTCTCATTGAATAGTAACTTGACGCCAGCTATTATATAATTTGCACTTCATCCTGACATTCCAGACTTCATAGTTCTTTGATGATTGTTTTACCTTTTCTTCCTCATTGGTCAGTGACAGGATACAGGGCTTTTCGCCCACAACTGTCAAAGGAGGCAGTTGTACCTGTTTGGTGTTCTTCAGGGCTGTTTGCCCGGGTTCTGTGCTCAGTAATGAGTATGTTTTTCCTCCTAGTGGCTTCGATTCTTCGGTGTTCTGTGTTCCGTGTTCTTCCATACTTCTGGTAGTAGTACCTCGTCTGGAAGTTTTTCCAGTATTTCCACTTCCCTGTCTATCCACTGACTTCCCTACACTTCCACTGGGCATCCATTGTCTCCCCTTGGCTCCCACTGCCTGCCTTTGACCTCCGTGGGTTTGGCGTCGGTTAGCTGCCACCGCCTTCCTCCACCAGTGTCCTTTGGCCTGGCCGAGTCTCTACAAGGGATTCTACGTTTGTCCTTGTCTTCGTCGTCGTCACTTACTGTTCTTGTCATCGTCACCACTTCTTCATCATCGTCTTCTCCGTCTCCTACTCGTCTTCATCGTCGTCGTACTTCGGTTCATTTCCAGTCTCGTCGTCTCCGTCTCACCTTCATCGTTGTTGTACTTAGTTCATTTACATTCTCATCGTCTTCATCTCCTGCTCACCTTCATCGTCGTCATCGTCCTTGTTTAGTGCTCTAGTACCTTCATCGTCATCAACGTCACTAGTGTCTATGTCTGTGTTTCATCTACGCCGTTTTTCCCTTCAAGAAAATTGTTTTTTTATTTTGTTATTCGGGACACCATCTGCCTCCGCTTGGAGGAAAGTGATCAGTTGTGATGAATTTAACCGGCGCCTTTTGATGTCATGTCGTGCATCATTGATTGATTTTTTTTATTGGTTTGTTCTTTGTTGTGCTTTGTTTTATTTTATCTGCGTGATTTTCTCTGTGTATTGGTTGGTTTATAAATCACGTGTTGAATAAATATCTAAACCTTTATTCTGTTATAGTCTGTTTGTGATGTCTGGGTGTTAGTGCTAGTTTGGGTGGCGGTTTCTAGTCGTTCACTTAGAGAGCGTGACACGTAGCCACTTCAGAAACAGCTGGCGAGAACGGTTACATCTGGGACCAGAGGAGGACAGCATCCATCAACTGGGTCGAGTTCAGCAAGTCATCCTCAGACTCCTCTCCCATCTCTACGAAGTGAAAATTTCCCACACAGAGCAATGTCCGTGTGACGCCAGTCCTCAAACTCCAGCCCATGTACGTCCTGCAAGACTGCCCTCTACACAAAGATCTGAGGCGCCAGATGGGGCCCAGTCCCGCCACGCGGCACCCCAGGACAATTTGTGGGGAATGGAGACAGAGCTCCTGCGGACTGTGGACTTCGTAACTTACTCAGGACTGACGTCAGAACATGGCCTGGGAACGTTGAAGAAAAATAATTACTGAGTACTAGTTGCCACTACTTCCCGCCACGTGAGTGATTTATCCCTGCCCAGCTGTGGGGAGTTTCTCTTTGCTTGAGTGTTTCAGCAGTATGCAGCGGGTAGCAAGCCCGAAGAGCACTGCACAATGCATGCAAAATCGCCGTCGTTTGCTGTGTACAGCAACCTCCCATTTCGATGAACAACTAATAAGAAAAAAAAGGAGCATAAATGACTTCTTTTTTTTTAAACCACTATCCCTCCCCAAGCTCAAATCAGTTTTTAAGGTTAAGAAATAAACTATAACGGAAGACTATTTTTTATGTTAATTTTGTTCTTCAACTCTCAGTGTATGGCCGGAAAACGAAGACATCTGGGCACACACACACACACACACACACACACATATGCCTACATCTCCACGGTGGCCGAGACTCAGCATGTACCTCTGTGTGTGCACCTTAATACAGGGTTCACCTGTCTTTTTTGTTTTTTGTTTTGCATTTTATTCAAACTGTTAGTATCAACTTACACTGCTAGATACTGTTAACTGAATGTTGTCACAATTTTGCGAAAGTGGCCAGCGAATTTTGTACCACTGTGACGTATGAATTGTGCACGATAAAATCGTTCATCTTTTCATAACTGGAACGTTTGCGAGTTTGTCACGTCATGTTGAAAACCACGCTATAGGCCCAATGTTCTGGTAGAAGTGAGTAGCCTACAGCAAACGTTGGTATATATGTCGGGCATGCAGCAGAAACCCGGCCACACTCGGGGATAGAACTGAATAAAAATCGCGCAGTCACAGCAATCAGCCCCAACCTGAAAACCATCGAAACGGAGCGATTAAAAAAAAAAAAATCATTCTACCACAACAATGGACAAAGTCCTCACGAATATATAGCCTACACACACACACACACAGATATATATATATATATATATATATATATATATATATATATATATATATATACTTGACTGAAAAAAAATCCCAGTTTGAGTTTCAGTTTCTCAAGGAGGCGTCACTGCGTTCGGACAAATCTATGTACGCTATATCACATACTGGCACGGAGATGCCTGGCCTGCTAGCAGCATAACCTAACGCGCTTACTTGTCATGCCTTGAGTGCAAGCTTATATATTTATGTACCTATCAGAGTGGATTTCTTTTGCAGAATTTTGCCAGAGGACAACACAGGCTCTTGTTGCCAAGGGTTCTTTGTCAGTGCGCTAAGTGCGTGCTGCACACAAGGAGAAGAAAATAGAACATTGTGATTGTCAGTCTGAAAGAAAGTGACAAGACTAGTGCAGAAGAAAGGAAAGAAGGTGACATGGATGAAATCATGAAAATAATAGGAAAACGCCAAGTGACAGTGAATACAAGAGAACTGACAAACTCAATCAGGTTGGGAAAACAAGGGGGGAACAGACCTAGAATGTTGAAAGTGACTGTGACCACAGAAAGTAGAAAAAAAAAGAAATAATGAAAAAAGCAACAATGACAAATCAGGGAATCAGTGACCCTAAGGAAAGGGTGTACATAAACAATGACATGACTAACAGAGAGAAAAATTCAAGGATCTACTGACAAAAAAAGAAGAAGAAGAAAGAATGGCCAATGGGGAAAAGGATTTAATTATCAGAAACGGACAAATAGTCAAAAAGACAAAAGTTGAGGACCAGACATTGTCCGACAAGGTGAAGGAAAAACGGACCAAGACAGATGACAAGTGACTGTAACCTGACGATGTAAAACAGACTGTAAATAATTTTAAAGACTCAGTTTTCCTGTGACCGTGTTCTCTTATATAGTAATGTAGATAGCCTCTCCAATAAGATAGAGGAACTCAAGATAATAGTAGGTGAAATAAAACCACATGTTATTGGACTCACAGAAACAATTAAAACAACAACAAAAACAAAACAAAACAAACAAAAAAACAAAAAACAAAAAACAACAACCAAAAAACAGAACAATAGATTCAATACTGAAGTGCACTGTAATATCCCAAATTATGATATATTTACTAATACCAGTGAAAAGAGAGGTGTGGCCCTGTATGTATACAACTCTTTAAAAGCACAAGGATATCCTTCATTAACAAATTTTACTTTTGAAGAAAGTGTATGGTGCAAATTTGAAAGTGCGAATGATGAGAGAGTTTTAATGGGGTTAATATACAGAAGTCCACATTCATCAGAACAAAACACAGAAGTATTATTTGAACTCTTAAAGTCCAAATAAATAACAAAATTAAACAAGGTATGTATCATGGGAGATTTTGATTATCCAGCTATACAGTGGGATGGTACTTGGACAGGCCCTTCAGACAATAGATTTATTGAATGCTTACGTGATGCATTCCTGATACAAAAGGTGTCAAAACCAACAAGAACTAAACCTGGTCAAAAACCCAGTATTGTGGATCTGGTAATAGTAAATGAAAACAATTTAGTATCAGATATCAACCACCTAGATCCCCTGGGAAAGAGTGACCAGGATATGTTTGTTTTTCAGTTCCACATTTCATCGAAGGAAAAAGCAGAAAAAAGTACAAATTTGATTTTAAAAAGGGAAACCATAATGGAATGAGAGAAATGATAAATAAAGTGGACTGGGCATCAATGAATTGGGATGGAAAAGATGTGAACTAGTGTTCGAATGACTTAAAGACTACACTTCACAAAACTATGAATAAATTATATACCAAAAGTGTGAAATAGACAGGAGAAAAAAAATCAAACCCTCATGGATGAACAATGAAATAATGAGAATCATCAGAAAGAAATATACATTGTATAAGAGTTTCTTAAGAACTAAGTCAGGTCACTCCTATCTATGCTACGTCAAAGAAAGGAATAAATGCTGCAAAATCATTAAAAAAAGCTATTAAAAAAATTATGAAAGAAATTTAGCCAAAAAATGTAAGCAAAGTACTAAAATATTTTGGAAATATGTGCAAGAAAAAACGAAACTTAGTACAGGAATAGGGGTACTGAAAAAAGAAGATGGAAGCTTAGCAGAAAACGATCTGGAAAAAGCAAAAACACTTAATAAATTCTTTGCAAGTGTGTATGCTAAAGAGACTTTGACAAATTTACCCGACCTTGCATGCCTTAGACCCCTACAAAGCACAAGGACCAGACAAAATACCCTCAAGAATATTAAAGGAATTGAGCAGAGAGTTAGCTCTTCCTCTGAGTATGATTTATAATAAATCAATTGAATCTGCTTGCCTACCGAAAGATTTGAAAATGGCTGAGGTAACAGCTATAGATATATATAAAAGGATCAAAACATGAACCAGGAAACTACAGACCAGTGAGCTTGACTTGTATTGTGTGTAAGATTTTGGAGTCCTTTATCAGGGATGCTATAGTATCACACATGATAACAAACAATCTGTATAGAGACTGTCAACATGGTTTTAGACAGAGAAGATCGTGTACAACACAGCTCCTAGAAGTAACTGAAGATCTCACAAAAATGACAGATATGGGTAAACCTGTAGACATAATTTATTTAGACTTTAGAAAAGCATTTGACACTGTACCACATCAAAGACTATTAAAATTAGCTTCATATGCTATTACTAGAAGCATAGTGAACTGGACAGAAAACTTCTTGTCAGAAAGAACACGGGTAGTTAGAATTGGAGAAAAAACGTCAACAAATGAAAATGTTGTTAGTGGTATACCACAAGGTAGCATACTTGGCCCAGTGCTTTTTACAATATACATAAATGACCTTCCTGAAAGTATAGAAAGCAAATGCAAAATATTTGCTGATGATACTGAACTTTACGGCAATGCACAAAATAATACTACACTACAAAAGGACATATATAAGTTACAGGACTGGACTGATAGATGAAATCTATATTTTAACGTATCAAAGTGTAAAGTAATGCACATGGGAAGAAAAAATCCAGAAAACAAATACCATATGATAATAGAAGACACCACACAGGACATTGAAAAATATCAAAGTGAGAAAGACCTTGGCATAAGTTTTGATAATAAACTATCATTTGACATACATATACAGAATATAATCAATAAAGCCATACAGATAATAGGAATAATTAAGAGAATATTTACCTATTTAGATAAAGATATATTTCTTAAACTGTATAAAGCATTGGTTAGATCAG
The DNA here is from genome assembly GCF_041734735.1 of Babylonia areolata. Classification (NCBI taxonomy): domain Eukaryota; kingdom Metazoa; phylum Mollusca; class Gastropoda; order Neogastropoda; family Buccinidae; genus Babylonia; species Babylonia areolata. The sequence goes on from NC_134887.1 coordinate 25,535,248, forward strand.
AAGTGGAATATGGTAATATTGTGTGGCACCCATACATCAAGAGACAATCTATAGCTATAGAAAAGGTACAAAGAAGAGCAACTAAGTTATTAAAAGAATGCAAATCTGTGAGATATCAACAGTGACTTATATACTTAAATCTGCATTCATTAAAGGGTAGAAGGCTAAGAGGGGATTTAATAGAAACATACAAAATGTTAAATTGCTATAATGAAGTCAATGTGAATAATTATTAATATTTTTAGAATGTCAGATTATGAGAGTACAAGAAATTCAATGATGAAAATTTGTAAAGAGCACTGTAATACTAACCTAAGGAAAAATTCATTATCTAATAGAATTGCACAAATATGGAATGCTCTACCTATCGAAACTAAACTCGCACAAAATACTAATGTGTTCAAAAATCTCCTTGACATGAACATCGATTTGAAAGAAAAATTTAATGACTGACGAGTGAATATGATTTGTCCGAACGCAGTGACGCCTCCTTGAGCTACTGAAACTGAAACTGAAACTGACGAGTGATTTACAGTACGTGTAAAAGAAAACATATATGTGTCCCACCGATATTGAAAGGGACATAAAAAAAGGCCGCGAGGCCTAGGCAGTCAAATGCCAGTCCCAATACTACTAGTACTACTACTAAAGGCAGTAATCTTTTTTGTGTGGATATCGATGATTGTAAACACACAAAAAATTGTCAGATGGGATGGAGCATTACCAAAACGAATGTTGCGTGTGAAGTCGGAGTCTTTTGTTGTATAAGTTTTGCCTTAAACTGTTAAAGGACATTGGTTTGCTCAGTTAATTATAGCCAGAGTTTTGTCCGTCAGAGTCGGTGGAAACTAGATGTCCAAGGCTGATTCTTCTTCCTCGTTCGCCTCCCATTAGATGAGCAGCCCGGTGTCCTCGATGAAGGCTGCCGTCTGTCGCAGCTCCTCCAGGGTGCCGTGCAGTTTGGCTTCCAATGCTGTCGGTGTTGGCCAGTACTTCCTCCTGGATGCTGCATGCGTCCTACAGTCTTGAAGGATGTGGTCGATTGTCATTGGTCCCTCACCACAAGGGCACTCTCCACTCTGTCCAATGCCAAATTTTGTGTGTATGTGGTTGAGCAGGCGGTTGTGTCCAGTCCTCAGGCGGAAGATCTTGACCTGTTCCCGTCGTTCCAGCAAATGGTATATGTCTTCTGGGTTATATTTGGGGTGCTGGAGGCGCCACTTTATTCCTTGCTGTGCCTTGATGATTGTCTTGATTTCATCGTATGACACCAGTTTGTTGGCCCGCTCCTTCTGTGCACCGTCTTTTGCCAGAATGTCCGCTTTTTCGTTGCCTTTGATGCCACAGTGTGCTGGTACCCATTGTATCACCATTTTCTCCACTCTGGCGCTCAGGGCAACAAGGGCTGAAGTAAGATGGTTCTGTTCTTTGCAGCGGGAGTTCTTGAGGGCTTGGAGCACAGAGAGAGCGTCAGAACACCGCTACATGCCCTGTTGTTCTTGTGGAGTTCTGCGAGACTGTTGTGGCTGCCTTACGGAGGGCTTCTTGCTCAGCTCGGAAGTTGGTGGAGTATTTTCCTGTTGGGATTGCAATTTCTTCATCTCCGTCTTTGTATTGGAGGAAGATTCCAGCTCCACCATCCCTGGTTGTTTCTGTGGCGGAGCCATCTGTAAAGACATGGATCCAGTCTTCCTGGGGGTACTGGTTGCAGAGGTACTCCATGGCCAGGGCCTTCCTTTGGGTGTCTGACTGTGTTCCTCTCTTCTCCACTCCGGGAATGCTGGTGACAACTGTTGGGAACACCTGCCTCTTCCAAGATGGGTGGGTGACATTTGCCAGGATAGGCTTTGCTTCGTGTTCCATCATGACTGGGGTTTGCCTTTCAAGGCGTCTTGACTGGTGGATGAAGCTGCCTCTTTTCGGCCAGCTCTTGGTGGGTCTGCTTATTCTGTTGTTCATTGGATGGTTTTCAAGGCGTTTGAATTTTGCTGCCTGGATGAGGATCTTTGTGTCCCTTCTGTCCTCCAATGACTGTAGCCCAGTGGTCTCCTCCATCTTCAGGATTGGGGTGGATCTCATGGCGCCAGTTATGACACGCTGAGCTTGGTTCTGTATCTTGTTGAGATGGTCGAGGTTAGACTTTGCAGCTGATGTCCATGCTGATGTCCCGTACTCAACTACAGGTCGGACTCTCCCCGTATAGAGTCTCTTTAGGATACGTTCATCAGCCCCCCAGTCCGTCCCTGCAAGTTACTTCATGATCGCCAGTCTCAGCTTGGCCCTGCTACAGCATCTGGTGATCTGCTGTTTCCAAGTGAGCCTGTGGTCAAAGGTCACTCCCAGGTAGGTAGGTGTGGGTTCCTCTGCAAGCCTTTGGTTGTTCAGTGTCAGTTTTGCCTCTTGCTTCTTGCTGGATAGGCTGAAGACTGTGTAGGTTGTTTTGCTTGAGCTGACAGAGACAAGCCATCCCTTGGTCCAGTTGCTGATCTTGTTGAGCGCAGTCTGGAGCTGTACCTGTGCTGTCGTGGTGTACTCTTCAGAGAACCAGAGTACCAGGTCATCGGCATAGATCGCTTCTCTGACCCCTCTTGGCAGTTCTCTGATGATGTCATCTATGAAGATGGGGAACAGCGTTGGCGAAAGGACTCCTCCTTGTGGTACTCCCTATCTCAGCACCTTCTTCTTGCTCTTCTGGCCCTGAATCTTGACTCGGGCTTGGCGGTTGTGTAGGTACTGGCTGATCCAGGTGTACATCCTTCCAGACACACCACATCGCCGTAGTTTGAGCCCGAGTCCGTTCTTCCAGACTTTGTCGAACGCCTTCTCCATGTCAATCCAGGCAGCAAGCGTGTTCTTGTTTTCTTGGAATGCGTCCTCAATGCTTTGAGTGATGAATGTGATCTGGTCTTCTGTTGATCTGTGTTGGTGGAAGCCTGCCTGTTCTGGGCTCAGCAGCTGATACTCCTCAAGGTGCCGAACAAGCCTAGCGTTGACGTCTCTCCATCAGCTTTTCTAAGCATCTTGTAAGGCTGATGGGTCTGTAGCTGTCAGCCTTCGACTTGTCCTTTCCCTTTTTGTGAATGGGGATCATGTCTGCTTCCCTCCAACACTGTGGGACTGATCCTATCTTCCAGCTGGAGTTGAAGATTGTTAAAAGGACTGCCTTGCTCTTCATCCCAAGATGCAGAATCATTTCATTTGTGATTCTGTCTGGTCCAGGTGACTTATTCAGGTTGAGACTCTGCAACACTTCCTCCAGCTCTTTCTCTGTGAAAGCTGAGGTCATGACTTCCTCTTGGGGCTCTTCCTCATGAAGTTCACCTTGGGCCCTGTGCACTGCAGCTCTATGTTCAGGAGGGACTTCCAGATTGCTGATGTTTTCATAGATGTCTATGAAGTGGTCTGCTGCTTTCTTTCCAGAGAGGCAATTTCCATTCTCTTGTATTGTTATTGTGGTGTGACTTGTTGTTTCGTTGCTGAGGGTTCTAGCCAGTTTCCACAGCTTGCTGCCATCCTTGTCGAGATTTAGGCTTTCAGTTTTCTCTTGCCAGCTTTTTCTTGCAGCTTGTGCGCAGGACAGCTTGTATCTGGCAGTTACTTCCTTCAGCGCTATGTTGTTCTCCAGTGATGACTGCTTTTCTGCTCGGTCCCTGGCTTCCGTAACAGCATCTTCCAGATTCTGGAGTTCCTCCGTCCAGTAGGGCTTGTAGTCTTTGCGTGCTCCTCTTGGGATGGATTCTATAGCAGCTTTCAAGACGGCCTTTGTGAAGTCTTGAACCATCTTGTTTGAGTCCTTCTGCCTGATGTTGATTGGCTTTGTGTATGTATCTGTGAGGGTCTCAAAGAGAGTCCAGTCCGCCTTTCTGTAATTCCAGCGGGGAAAACACTTTGCTTGAGGAGCCTGCAAGCTGAGGTTGATAGAGAGTTTTACGGGCTTGTGGTCACTTCCTCCAAGCTGGTTGAGGACTGTTCTTGTGGTCCTGACGAACAGGTCGTTGGTGACGAACGCTAGATCTGGTGTTGATGTGGTCATCCAGCGTCTAGAGTAGAAGGTGGGTTCATCATCTTCTTGGTTGATGAGATGAAGATGTGTGTCAATCTCCCAATCCTCAACTTCTTCGCCTCTCCTGTCCGTCTCCTCATAGCCCCGTCTCTCTGAGTGACTGTTGAAATCTCCCACCACCACGCAGTTGTTGTCTGGGATGTTCATGTATGTGAGGGAAAGATCACGATCTTGAGGACAATAGACATTGTAGATCCTGATGTTGTGTTCTTTAAAGACTATACCAACCCCTTGGATCTCTGCCTGTTGATTGGTGTTGATCTTGAGTTCTTGTGTGGCGATGGAATTCCGCACCAAGACAAGCACCCCTCCTTTGTTTCTTTCTTCACGGTCCAACCTGATGGTCTCATAACCCCTCACTTGAAAGCGATGGTTTACGGTCAAATGTGTCTCTTGGACACATGCAATTTCAATATTTTCTTGGAGCATCCTTTCTGCCAGGCCAAGTTTCTTCTTATTCACCCCTTCTGCATTCCACTGGAGAATGTTGAATGTTCTGGGTGGTACTGTTTGCTTGGCCCCAGCAGGAGGATGAGGTCTCCTTCTTCGTCGCATGAGCATGCGGAATTTCCTTGTCCGACCACCGGTTGCTTGGGGTGGGCCCCTTTGAGGCATAGGGCCCAGCTCCCGGCCTCTCCGGCGGGTCTCCGAACTGAGGTCGAGCGCCACATTGAGATTTTGTGGACTGCATCATCATGGAAGCGTGGATGCGTGGTATCGTGGTTTAAGTTGCGCCAGTGGCCCGATACTGCCGTCTTCAGCTGGAGTTTTCTTTCGGGGTGCCTCACCCTTAGCTCATGGCCCGTACGTCCTGCCCTGTGAGCACAGGGGGGATTGTTTCTCCGAGGGTCCCACACCGGGGCTAGAGGTTATAACGCGCCTCTTGACCGCATGATGAACCCGTCATAGGACACATGGGGTATTTCAGTGAGGACAACAGTGCCACCTGTTGACCCACCCCGTCCTGGTAGGAACATCGCCAGTTGGTCCAGGACTGCTTATTCGGCCAGGCAAGGCTGACTTATATCGCAGCTAACCCCCATATCTGAGGGTCGTTCCCCCATCCGCCACCCGGGGACCCACCGGGTTGGGGATGGTTGCCCCACTACTGAATTGGAAGCAGCCTGGTCCTGGAGGTTGATTTAATTGCTCTTTTGCCAGTGGGAATCAGTTAATGAACGGTCAGTTGAGTACACAGTTATATCTACATGATGGATCCTGAAGCGTATTTTGTTTGTTTGTTTGTTTGTTATCATATCATGTGTCACAGGTTTTAGGCTTTATCAGCCTTTTGCCTGATCAATTAAGAATTTTTTATTCTTATTTTTTAATACTTTTTATAAGAGTGCGCAATTGCTAATGTTATGGCTAGCCTCCTATGGAGAAATTAACTTGGAATCCATAACCCTTCCAGTGGTTATCTAATAAATTCTTAAAACTGTTAAGTGTTCCTGCAGCGATAATGTTACTGGGCAGATATCTTACAGAAGTTAACAACCCTGTTATCAAAAAAAGTGTGAAAAAGGGTTTGATCTGGTGAATGTCTTCACGTTTTAGTGGGTGTTCCCTGTTATGATTACTGTCCTTTAGAGTTTAAAGGTTTTGTTTAGTGCTCTTATCATAATGTCCATGTAGAATCTTATATGTCTCAACTGATCATATCACCCCTTAACCTGCGATATTCCTGGCTTGGGAGTTTCAAACTAGTTAGTCTCTCTTCATAGAACATAATACCTATCTCTATAATTTGTTTGGTAAATCTTCTCTGTACATTTTCAATCAAGTCAATATGTTTTCTTAGGTAAGGGGACCATACCACATTGCCATATTCCAGTATTGGTCTTACTAATGATTTGAATAATGACACCATGACATCTTTATTTTTATACTGGATAAAATGGATGACCATGCCTGTTATTCTATTTGCCTTAAAAAATTATATATATATATATATATATATATATATTTTTTTTTTTTTTTTTTTTTTTTTTTTACTGTAGCATTAATGTGCTGTTCAAAAGTTCAATTTTTATCCACAAAAATTCCCAAATCCTTTTCTAACACAGTCTCTTCTATATCATCAGAGTTGATATGATAAATGTATTTTGGGTTATCTTTGCCAATGTGAAGTACTTTACATTTTTCATTGTTAAACTTAATTTGCCACGTCTCTGTCCATTTGATTAGTTTATCTATACTTTCTTGGAGCATTTGTTTTTCTTCATTATTCATTCCACAGTAAGCCTTTGTGTCATCAGCAAATATTTTTACAAAACACTCCAACAAATCTGGCATATCATTAATAAAGTAAATGAATAATGTCATCCCCAAAACACTTCCCTGAGGAACTCCACTGGTTACATTTGATGTGTCTGACCTCTCATCTGAAATGGTTACATACTGGTTTCTGTTATGCAAAAGGTCTTCTATCCAACCAAGTAAACTACCACTTATATCATCATAGCCCTTCATTTTGTGTATCAGTCGTTTATGTGGAACCTTATCAAAAGCTTTTTGAAGGTCCAGGTGTACAATACCTATAGGCATTTATAATAATCATCCAGTCTTGAATAGTATTTGATAACTGTGTAACACAAGACCTTCCAGATGTAAATCCATACAGGTAATTTGACATAAGATTATTCTCAATTAAATGCTTATTCAGCCTGTCTCTGATAATACCTTCGCAAGTTTTACATACCACAGATGTACTAACTTATCTGTAGTTACTTGGTTCGTTCTTATTACCTTTTTTGAAAATTGGTTTGACCTCTGGCAGTTTCCAGCTGTCTGGTACCTTTTCTTCCTTCAAACAACGGTGTTATAAATACTGGATTCTACTGACGAATAATAACATGAAATAATTAATTTCTGATACAGTTTACAGGAGGGTTATAGGAATTATTAGTTTTCTCAACTGTTACAAGTTTTACAGTCGATATAACTATTATGTAGAACTTCTTTTTTTTTTTTTTTTTTTTTTTTTTGCTCCCGCAATTATGTCGTTGGTACAACACAGCAGGGTGGAGACCTTGAACCCACTGATCTGGTGCCTTGAACCTGGGTTCAGAACGAGGTCACATGGTATTGATGGCCAGGACAAGCGCACTCCACGCTCGTCGCCTTGCGTACCGTGTGAACGAAGCCCCACCGCCGGGAGAAAGCAGTGGTCATGTTGCCTGCAGTTAATATTTCCAACCCGGAAAATCGAGCAGAAGCAACACCGGCTCCTTCTCTTGGCTGTTTCATCATCATTCTGTCGGCGTTTGTGTTTTATTTGGCGTCTTTGGTTTCTGCCGGACTGTGTCCATCACAAGTGGCACGGAGCCCTGCCCAGTCATGGCGGTGGAAAAATATCAGTGTTTCGTTTCTCCACGCGTCCATCAGCGGCCCTTTAGCAGTGGTCTGGTGAGCTGGCTGTTCAGTTATTTTCTATTTGATGCTATACCACATCTAGCTGCGTGAACGTGAATCTGGCCATTCATCAACCACGCCCACATTTTTATCATGATTTTCTCTTTGCGCTTTGGCTGCGCGTTTCATGTTCATCGTGTGATTAAGTGTTCGCTTTATTTTGCAGTTTCTGGGAAACACCCCTCATGGCAGAGGACCTGATTTCAACGTTCTCGTGGTTTTCTTACGCCTTAATATCCATGTCAGTGGGTGAGTACCCTTTTTTTTCTGCCAACCTGATCGGACTTGGTTTGTAGCGTGCGTGTGATCGGTTTATGACTCCCGCGTTACGTAACTGGGTTAAGTTGTCAGAGCGTCACAAAACGTGGATGGACTTATGAACTGGATTCTTGACTTACTTACTTTTTTTTGGTTTTTTTTTTGTCTGTTTCTCTCTGAAAAAAAGAGAAAAAGCCAAAGTGTGAAACTTTAGAACAAGTGTAGGAGCAACACCCATAATATTTGGATGTTCTAACTTTAAAAATGTGATCAGTATGTGAATTTAGTAATTTATTAAAGTTGATCTTGAAGGCCAGACAGTTTTTTTTTTTTAAGGGGGACCAAAGGTTTGTTTTATGGAGTGAAAGATGTTGAAAGTTTGACAATTTGCTGATATGATAATTTTAGGTCAAACAGCATGAAAGGGGAAATTGCACCAAACATTCAAATTGAATTACAATTCCTTATTTCGTCCAATAAAAACGGGACAGACTGAGACCTTGATTAGATTAGGTGTGTTTAAAGATTAAAACTGATAAAAGATTAAATGGAAATATCTTTATTTATGTATTAAAAAATTCTAGACAGTTGATTGGTCAAAAGTACTGCTCTGGAAATATTGATTTGGACTAGGATTTGTGGTCTATTCTGTCATGTTTCATGGTGACTTCAGTTTTGATTTGTATTCGTCGAACATCCCAGAAGTGACTGAGCAGCAGCGCTGGGTCTCCTCTGGGGTTTGGCCTCCTGGTGACTTATGGATAGCTGTATGTGGACTGCTGGTGCTGGGACTGCAGCAGATGTGGCTGTGTATGGGGGACACGGGATGGGGTTTTTGGGGAGAATGCCACTGAACTGGAGTCGATGTAGGGATTGACAAAAATAAAAAGACAAAAAGAAAAAAAAGAGATATTATTTGCAGCAATGGCAGTAATAGCCATTATTATTGCAATTACACACACACACACACACACACACACACACACACACACACACACACACACACACACACTGTGGACTGCAGTCATTGCTAGACTGAGAGAGGTTTGTGCTATGTGTTAACACAGGTCCAGTAAACCCTATTTATGTAGTAACACAATTGCGTGAATTTATCACACAAGGGATTGAACCAAACAAAAACCTCCGATGTTGTATATATAAATAAACATTAAAACTTTGTACAAAAGTGATACATGTATTAAAAAAAAGAGAAAAAAGTATAGACACTGAGTATTAAGCAAGTTGAAACACTTTTCACTTTTGAAGTTCAAAATAAATGTCCAGAAATAAATGTCCAAAGGGATTTTCAGAAGAAATAATAAAGTGTAATTTTCTGCATTCTCAGGACCTACTGCCAGACAAGCAAAGGCAGGGAAAAAATGTACATATATATAATGTGGGATGTCCAAATATAAAGCTGCCCATGATGTATAAAGTTTGACTTGTGATTTCCAATTGCCAGTATTCAATGATGGATGGGCTTTCCTTCTTCAGAATTAAACTGCCTGTCCTGTCACACTGCCTTTTGACTCCCACACATTAATTTGAGCTGACTGAAGAAACAGAGTGAGATGATGCTTGAGACAGCTGAGAGCTGCTGTATGCTTGTGGACAATGTGTCAGCTGACAGTGGACCGTGGAACTGTCAGCTGACAGTGGACCGTGGAACTGTCAGCTGACAATGGACCGTGGAACTGTCAGCTGACAATGGACCGTGGAACTGTCAGCTGACAGTGGTGGACTGTCCCAGGACCCTGAAGAAACTTTGTCCAGTGTCACTCTTTTGGGGCTGGTCCCTGGGAGAAAAATCTGTTGGGTTGGCTGTTAGACTTTGCGTCAATGTCTGTACGTGTGTACCTCTGTGATACTGATAGTCAGTTACGTTTGGGCTTAGCACGAACAAACATAATTATTTTCTGGTGATAAAGTCAACTGAGATAAGTCACAGGAGGGTGTGTGGGGGTGTCTTAACACCACACAAAATGCTCATAATTCTCGCCACACCAACCAAGCTGTACAACACTCAATACCTCATGTACCAGGAGGATAAGAAACTCATATTTTATTGCAGATAAAAAAAAAAGTCCTGTAAATCAAAATGTGTGTGTGTGTGTGTGTGTGTGTGTGTGTGTGTCACTGTATGTGTGTGTGTCACTGTGTGTGTGTATGTGTTTTTTTGTTTTTTGTTTTTTTGTTTGGTTTTGTGTGTGTGTGTGTGTGTGTGTGTGTGTGTGTGTGTGTGTTTAAAACATAAGTCAAATGTTGCAAGTTTCATCAAAAAGTATACCAATTTGTTATCCTGGCTACAAGAAAAGAGAAAGTGGAAACAATTAAGAAAATCAAGAGAAAAAGCGTTAAACTAAAGAAATTAATCAAAGAATCAAGAATAAAACAACGGAGCGAAAGGAAACTGTTTCCTGCCTATGCCAGATAAAGCAAGAGAGAGAGAGAGGGAACAAAAAAAGAACAGATCATGATGTGTTGAAATATATATCTGTTTTAGGTTACATGTCTGTCTGAGCGTGTATGTGTGCGTGCCTGAAATCTGATTGAATGACACAGGAAACGAATGATGAATGCCCAGTGGAAGCTGTCAGTTGGCTCTACCTAGGTTGGCAGCCTGTTGTGCAAATGACCCCGTGTTTGTAAAGTGCTTAGAGCTTGGTCTCCAACTGAGGATAGGCGCTATATGATTATCCGTATCAATCAATCAGTCAATCAATCAGTCTATCATTCTATTGAATTTAAAATGTATCAGTCAATCAATCAGTCTATCAGTCTGTTGAACTTAAAATGTATCATCTGCATTCTGTCAGTGAAAGTGATGAAATATTGATTTGCTTTTATGAAAAGAAAAGACTTCTTTTGGGTGAAGAAACATTGTGACAGGTATAATAAAAGAGAGTCAGTTTTATCCTTTATAAACTTTTGACTAATCCCATTATTAATGAAGCGCTCCTTTTACTAATTGACTAAAGTGGTTCCCAAGGGCAGAGATAATTGGTTATGTACACACCACTGATTTTGCAGACCATGAATTTCACATGGATGTTTACTCTGGAGGTCTTGAAAAAAAAATCGTTCTCATATCTCTTGATAAGTTGACTTGATAAGTTATTGTGGTAGTTCATAGAGGATTTTGTCCACCTGTATGAATGGTAAGTTTTGTTGGAAGAACACCTAGACTTAAACATGTACATGTGTACATTATGCCATTTGCATATATTTTCTTGAAGGCTGATTGTTTCCAATCACCAGTATGTGTGATGGGACATTGAATTCATTCGTTCTTTGCAGGCTGTTACTGTTATATAAATAACTTAAGAAAAGGAAGCTGGTCAGGGTTAATGTGCAGAAGATTATTATTGATCTATGTGTTGGTTTGCAGGCTGTTTTGTCAATGAGATATGGGAGGGTCATGTGCTGTATTCTGAAAACAAGCCAGAGTTGCTGTGCACTTGATGTATGGGTCAATATATGTTTTGTTGCTGGCTGTGTAGTTTATGACATGTTGTATTATGATGTACAAAGGCTGTATGGATATGTTGTTGGCTGTTTTGTTTTTGATATGTTGCACATTGTTGCAAGTATTTTCTGAACAAAGACTTAGACTTAGTCTTAATGCAGATCAATGTGTATGTTGCAGGCTATTTTGTCTATGACATTCTGGATATGATTGTGTGTGAGAGAACCCGGCAGTCCTGGGAGTTGGTTGGACATCACATAGTGGTCAGTATCACTTAATAGTGGTCACTATCACTTACAAAGTGGTCAGTATCACTTACATAGTGATCAGTATCACTTACATAGTGGTCAGTTTCACTTACTACATAGTGGCCACTATCAGTCACATAGCGGTCACTGTCACATAGTGGTCAGTATCACCCACATAGTGGTCAGTATCACTTACATAGTGGTCTCTATCACTCACATAGTGGTCAGTATCACTTACATAGTGGTCTCTATCACTTACATAGTGGTCAGTATGTCTCTATCACTCACACCCATTCACTTCTCTTTTGCATGCACAGGCATGCATCACACAAGCATGGACTCGCAGATACACATTCACATCCACGTATTGATACACCATCACACAGAGATTTTGAGGACGGGGAGACAGGTGGGTAAATCAATGTGTGAATGTCTTTGCGTTTGTGCACATATAACTGACAAACCTTTTCTGTTTGTTTATAATCATGTTGAAACGCATGTATTATTCAGGGTATAGGTTTTGTGTCGGTCGTTGACACATACAATTTTGAAATGACCTATCAATGTTGCAGCCAGTTATCACTTGGCTTATTAATTTTTCATAAAATTGTTCAAGCTAAAAGGGATTTAGCAGATTTCTTTTATTTTCCTGCGAAAGATTCTCAGTTGCTGTTTCAGACTCTGAATAATGGAAATTTAATCGCTACTGATGTTGCTCCGCAGCTTGACATCAAGCAGTTGGACATTGTTTTAAAAGAAATCAAAACTTTTACCAAGCTAGGAAACAGAGGTACATTTGTATAAAGGCATCGCTGCTTGCATATTGTGAACTGTTGCAGAAAACAGTGCCAGTTTTGCTTTATACTTTCCTGCCAGTATCCTTGATTCAAATTGAGGATGGCTTTGGTGCATGTAGAACATTTCACCGTCAGAAATCATTATCTGTCTCGTGGAGCCCTGAAGGAGCTGCCTGATGTCTAAAAAGATGGAATGAGTGTTCAGACAGCAGCAAGCTTTTCCATTCTGCTCATGGCTGGACAGCCTGAATCTGAGAGATTTTTTCAGCGTTTGTGGAAAACTTGCAGGTATACTTTGTTGATGTTATGCAAGAGTGTGACCCGTCCATCTAAAATTGAGATTCGATCAAGATATGTACAAGTGCACTTTTATGAGCATGACCATTTTTATTTTGTCATTTGAGCAGCCATACTTTGTTTTGGGGTATGGTTGTGTTTCCACTACCCACTGTACACATACTGCTAAAGGTATCTGTTTTAAAGTGCATTTTATCATTTTTTTTCCAGAATTAAGCAGGTCAACACATTAGGCTGGCATGGTACTTTAGGACATTTTAGAGACATTTTGCAGCTGTGAAGATTCGGATTTCCATGAGTGTGAAGATTTGAATTTTCACAAGGGTGAAGATTTGGGATTTCCACAAACAGAAGAAAGTGCTGTCCTAAAACAATGGCATAAGACCATCGCAAGTGACAATGATGTTGTGGATCTGATGTCTTTTAGTTGTACTGCTTTGGCAAATAGCTTTTGTTTCTATGTTTTCCTTTAAATATTGATTGGACCATAATGTGAACATTTTCTATCTAGAGCAGTCACCATAAGTCAGTATTTCAGCATTGCAGGGTAAAGTTTATTGATAGCTGTGTATTTTAAGTGTCCATAATAACGGTAAACAGCAAACATTAGCACATAGTCTCCCTTCTCACTCTCTTTCTCTCACGCTCTCTCCACACACACACGCACACGCACATACACACACACACACATACACACACACACACACACACACACACACACACACACACATACATACACACACACGCGCACACACACACGCACACACACACACGCACGCACGCACGGATGCACGCATGCATGCACGCACGCACGCACGCGCACACACACACACATTTTTAGGGGTGTAGGTGACAGATGGGTTCACTGAGGGCAGGAACAAGGGTTTGTATCTCCTGACCCTTTAATTTTCAAAATGACATTGATTTTCAGTATAATTTCACGTGAACCGGTCAAATGACCCATGGTGTCTTGAACCAAACCTAAACTCTCTCACACACACACACACACACACACACACACACACACACATTCACATACATGCACATGCACACACACACACACACACACACACACACACAAACATTCACACACATACACAGACACACCTGTTGCTGTTGACCATAGATTAATAATGAAGTGCCCAGTACTGAAGGGAGCTAATGACACTGACTGGCTGAGCTCAGCCACAAGAACAGGCCAACAGAGCAAAGCTAATGGCTATAACTTGAACATTTTTTTTTCTCTGTGTGTGTGTGTGTGTACACACGTGTGTGTATACCTTATAGATGAAAAAGAAATTGTTTAATTTTTTGATTTTATATTTATGATGTGGACCATAACTGTTGATGTTACAAAGAGCTACAAATATTCATGGTCATTGTTAACATCACATGTTCTGTGCATTTTGATGCTGATGATCGTCATGATGTTGATCCTCCCTCAGATCATCATGTGCTTCATGGTGGCGGTTGTGAAGCGGATGTATGTGGGGTATGCTGTGGTGGGTTTGGTGGTGGAACTCAACTCCATGTTCCTCCACCTCCGACAGCTGATGCAGATCTGTTCACTGTCACGCTCCGGCAGCTCCTACCGTCTGAACAGCCTCATAAACTTGGGTCAGTTTTCTTTCTCTTTTGCTGTTTGCCTTATAGTTCTGTGAAGAGTCACAGGTTCTATAAGTCCAGATTCAGATAGTCCTTAGTCAGCAGCTGCTCTTTCTCTGTCTTGATCTTACGCTTGGGATGAGCTCTCTCTTTTGCTTTGTCAGATCTCAGCACTCAGCTCTTACAAATCTACCTCTTTCACCATAGACCCCCTCTTCTCTCCTCCTGCTTTCCTGTCTCTGTCTACAGTATTTCTAGCTTTCTGCTTGTATGTGCTTTTGATTTTTGTCTGTCATCCCTCCAGTCAGCACTGTGCATACATGTGAATTACTGATGTTGCTATACCAATCACTCGTCCTCAGTGTGATCGACTACAGACTTGGGCTAACAACACCATCTCAAAGCAACCTCCTAAAATTAGAAAGAGTTCAAAATGAAGCTATGAGGCCTTGGAACAACAAAAGACACGCCCACGGAAACCATGCTATACCTGCTTGACCTTCCTTCAGTGCAGGCCAGAAACAAGTTAGAACAGGTTAAGACCTACTTCAGAGCATTAGAAAACCCTCAAAACCCACTGCATGATGCAGTCAAAGAACCAAAAGGCAGCCGTCTAGGACGAGGAAGATCATGGATGGGGCAAGCAGAAGACACAATCCAGCTAGTATGCCGACTACAAGACCTGAAAGAAACAAAAGAATGGGAGAAAAACCCTGAAAACCTCAACCATCTATTTGAAACGACAGGTGTGGGTACACTGGCAGTCGCAGCCGCAGACCTGCACGCAGGCGGCTCAGGCCATAGGGTCGTTCTTCATCGACAGGAGCAGCGATGGAGTTCAGCAGCCATCTGAGCGTCTGAGCAGGCCTCTTTAGGAATGCACTGCTCACCTCCCTGGCATGAGGAAGGGGCTAGAAAAGGTGCCCTAAAAATTGCCTGCTCCATATCACCCTGGCCAGCATACTGCGGCTGGCGGGGACCCTACATCAGCAGTCGAAACAAAGAGAAAGAAAAGAAAAAAACAAGAATCGTTCCTCTCACCATTGGTGCTTGGAACATGAGGACTCTCCTGGACAGAGATAACGCGGACAGACCCCAAAGGAGAACGGCACTAGTTGCATCCGAACTTGCCAGATACAACATCGACATCGCAGCCTTGAGTGAGACTCGGCTTGCAGGTGAAGGCGAGCTCTATGAACGGGGATCTGGTTACACCTTCTTCTGGAGTGGACGAGGAAGCGAAGAGCGATGTGAGGCTGGTGTTGGTTTTGCAGTAAAAACAGCACTTGTCAGCAGGCTAGCTGGAATCCCAAAGGGAGTCAATGATAGGCTTATAACCATGAAACTCCCACTGGCATCTGGCCAGAAGCACCTCACCATTGTCAGTGCCTACACCCCAACCATGACCAACCCAGATGAAGTGAAGGCGAAGTTCTACGAGGACCTTCACTCTGTCATTGCTGCTATCCTGAAAGCAAACAAGCTCATCATTCTTGGGGACTTCAGTGCTAGAGTTGGCTCTGACTGCATCTCCTGGGATGGAGTGATTGGAAAGCACGGCGTGGGCCACTGCAACCCAAACAGATTGCTTTTGCTTCAGACCTGTGCAGAGCACGAACTGCTGATAACCAACACAGTTTTCTGCCTCCCTACCCGTAACAGGATGTCATGGATGCACCCTCGCTCAAAGCATTGGCATCTCATCGATTACGTCATCGTCAGGAAAAGGGATAGGCAAGATGTACGTGTGACAAAGACCATGTGCGTCACCGAGTGTTGGACAGACCATCGCCTTGTAGTCTCGAAGCTGAATATTCGAATCCAACCCAAGAGACGCCCCCAAGGCCAGAAGGCTCCAAAATGGCTCAACATCGCAAAGCTGAAAAACATCACCATCAAACAGTCCTTTGTGGAGCTGCTGGAAGATCGTCTGGAATCCGCCTCTCTGTACAACCAGAATGTGGAGTCTGACTGGAGGACCCTGCGCGAGCTGATCTATAGTACAGCTTCAGAGACCCTGGGACCCATGACCAGAAAGCACAAAGACTGGTTTGATGAAAACAGTGGTGAAATCAAGCAGCTTCTGGATGAGAAACGCTGTCTGCATCAAGCCTACCTGAGCAACCCAAAGTCCACATCAAAAAAGGATGCGTACAATGCCATCCGCAGGACTGTTTGGCAAAAGTTACGTCAGATGCAAGATAAGTGGCTGAGTGACAAAGCAGATGAGATCCAGGGATATGCTGACAGGCATGATACGAAGAGGTGCTATGATGCCTTAAAAGAAGTCTACGGCCCCACATCCTCAGGATCATCCCCCCTCCTCAGTGCAGATGGGAATACCTTGATCACCGAGAAGGAGAAAATTCTCGAACGCTGGGCTGAGCACTTCAACAGTGTCTTAAATCGCCCTTCCTCCATTAATGATGAAGCCATAGACCGTCTCCCACAAGTCCCCATCAACGAAGCACTGGACGATCCGCCAACACTTCTTGAGACCCAGAAAGCAATCCGTCTGCTATCCAGTGGCAAAGCACCTGGCTCAGACTCCATAGCAGCAGAGGTCTACAAGGATGGAGGCACTGTGCTGACTGAGAAGCTCCATCAGCTGTACTCACTCATGTGGAAAGAAGAGACGATCCCCCAGGATTTCAAAGATTCATCTATCATTCACTTGTACAAGTGAAAGGGGAACCGGCAAGCCTGTGATAACCATCAGGGCATTTCCTTGCTCTCCATCGCAGGCAAGATACTTGCCAGGATCCTACTAAATCACCTCACAGCACGCCTTGACCAAGGTCATTTGCCTGTGGATTCTGGAAAGTGCGCGGAACCACTGACATGGTGTTTGGTGCAAGGCAGCTGCAAGAGAAATGTCAGGAGCAAAATGCTGCTCTGTTCTCCACCTATGTCGACCTTACTAAGGCCTTCGGCACCGTGAGTAGAGAGGGACTGTGGAAGATCATGGCCAAGTATGGATGCTCTCAGAAATTTATTTCCTTGGTCAGCCAATTCCATGAAGGCATGCAGGCTCGAGTCCAGGACAATGGCGAAACATCTGCTGCTTTTCCTGTCACAAATGGTGTCAAGCAAGGCTGTGTCCTGGCTCCAACACTTTTCAGCCTCATGTTCTCTGCAGTGCTTACTGATGCCTTCAGAGATGGTGATGTTGGAATCGGCCTAAAGTACCGAACAGATGGCAAGCTGTTTAACCTCAGAAGGCTTCAAGCAAAAAACGAAGGTCATGACAGACATCATCAGAGACTTTTTGTTTGCTGATGATTGTGCCCTCAACGCTGGATCTGAAAATGACATGCAACTCAGCGTTGACAAGTTTGCCACTGCCAGCAGGAACTTCGGCCTTACTATCAGCACGAGGAAAACTGAAGTTCTCCATCAGCCAGCCCCAGGAAAACCCCACGTTGAGCCCAACATCACAGTCAACGGTCAGAGACTCAGTGCGGTGGAGCGGTTCACATACCTTGGCAGCACACTCTCACGAAATGCGACCATCGACGATGAAGTGAACGTCAGGATTGCAAGAGCAAGTGCAACCTTTGGTAGACTATACAAATGTCTGGAACAGAAGAGGCATTGGTCTTGAGACCAAGCTAAAGGTCTACAGAGCAGTAGTGTACACTACTGTACGCCTGCTAAACTTGGACAGTGTACCAACGACACACCAAGAAACTGAACCACTTCCACACAACATGCCTCAGGAAGCTACTGAACATCAAGTGGCAAGACAGGACCCCAGACACGGAGGTGCTTGCAAAAGCCACCCTTCCCAGCATCTTCACCATCCTGATGCAGTCCCAGCTTTGCTGGGCTGGACACGTGGCATGCATGCCAGACCATCCGCTGCCCAAAAGGCTTTTATATAGTGAGCTGCAACAAGGGAAGAGATCACACTGAGGTCAGAAGAAGCGCTTCAGAGATACTCTGAAAGTCGCTCTGAAAGCGTTTGATATCAACCCTGACTCCTGGGAGGAATCTGCAGTGCACCGTGACAAATGGCGCGCTGCTGTGCACAAAGGCGCCAAGTTGTGTGAGGCCAACAGGACTGCTGCAGCTGTTCAGAAGAGGCAGGCCAGAAAGTCATGGGCAAACAAGCTCCCTGACAATGATATGCCTGTCTTTGTCTGCCCCAACTGTCAACGAACATTTCGTGCACAGATTGGACTTTTCAGCCATCTGCGCATTCATAGATAGATTCATGAGCAACCCCCCCCCCCCCCCCCCACCGCTCCCCCACCACCCTCCCCCAGTCCCCCCAGCTGGATGACAACGATGGTCATCATCAATCTCGATGGACACACAGTCATTATTATTACAGAATGTACATTTCCAGCTTTGCTGCTTCTTCTGCAATGCACTTGTTCACTCAAATACTTATATATACGAGTGAGCTTTTTGTGTATGACCAATTTATACTGAATAAAACTACAAACCAGAAAGCTGAACTAAGACACGAGTTCCCCTTTCAGTGGTCTCTCTGAGAACAGATCATGAGGAACACGTGATGTGGGATGAAATGAGTTAAAAAATATTCTAAATGCAAGCTACATAGTGGAGGTGATAACCTCTCCTTTGAACTGGCTTTTCACTGTATAGAATGATATGTCTGATAGAAGCCTCACTACTGACAGTTGCAAAATACCTGTCTACTGTCTATCCTTGTGGTTGTACATGTATGTCTTCCCATTTGAGCCTGTCTGTAGCACACTTCACTGTAGGTATGAGCAGTCCACAGGCTAAAAACCACCCCTCTGACGGAGCTTGAATCCTAATCCACTCAGTTATCAGTCGTCAGTGCTGACTACTTTGCCGTGGCGGCTGGTTGTTACGACATAATTCAGTAATAAAATCAACAGCATGCAGAGTTGGGGAAAATAATCAGCACCCGGATTTCTACAGCATTGTAAGTTATCTATACTAAATTTCAGTACGATATTTTGGCAGTTTGAGAGGCAGTGCAATATTTCCCAGCCATGGGTGTGTGAAATGTTTTCCAGCATTAGAGATGTGGATGCACAGCCTGTTTTCTTTTCTTGGTCAAAGTTTTCATTGATTCCATTTGTTCATGTCTTTATTGTTGTTACTTTTGTTCTTTGCTTGTGTGTAACATTTCTGGTTGCACCATTGTGTATGTTGTTTGATGGCTACTCTGTTGTAGCACCATTGTGTATGTTGTTTGTTGGCTACTCTGTTTTAGCACCATTGTGTATGTTTGTTGGCTACTCTGTTGTAGCACCATTGTGTATTGTGTTTGTTGGCTACTCTGTTGTAGCACCATTGTGTATGTTTGTTGGCTACTCTGTTGTAGCACCATTGTGAATTGTGTTTGTTGGCTACTCTGTTGTAGCACCATTGTGTATGTTTGTTGGCTACTCTGTTGTAGCACCATTGTTAATTGTGTTTGTTGGCTACTCTGTTGTAGCACTATTGTGTATGTTGTTTGTTGGCTACTCTGTTGTAGCACCATTGTTAATTGTGTTTGTTGGCTACTCTGTTGTAGCACCATTGTGTATGTTTGTTGGCTACTCTGTTGTAGCACCACTGTGTATGTTGTTTGTTGGCTACTCTGTTGTAGCACCATTGTGTATGGTTGTTGGCTACTCTGTTGTAGCACTATTGTGTATGTTTGTTGGCTACTCTGTTGTAGCACCATTGTGTATGTTTGTTGGCTACTCTGTTGTAGCACCATTGTGTATGTTGTTTGCTGGCTACTCTGTTGTAGCACCATTGTTAATTGTGTTTGTTGGCTACTCTGTTGTAGCACCACTGTGTATGTTTGTTGGCTACTCTGTTGTAGCACCATTGTGTATTTTGTTTGTTGGCTACTCTTTTATAGCACCACTGTGTATGTTTGTTGGCTACTCTGTTGTAGCACTATTGTGTATGTTTGTTGGCTACTCTGTTGTAGCACCATTGTGTATGTTTGTTGGCTACTCTGTTGTTGCACCATTGTGAATTGTGTTTGTTGGCTACTCTGTTGTAGCACCACTGTGTATGTTTGTTGGCTACTCTGTTGTAGCACCACTGTGTATGTTTGTTGGCTACTCTGTTGTAGCACCATTGTGAATTGTGTTTGTTGGCTACTCTGTTGTAGCACCATTGTGTATGTTTGTTGGCTACTCTGTTGTAGCACCATTGTTAATTGTGTTTGTTGGCTACTCTGTTGTAGCACCACTGTGTATGTTGTTTGTTGGCTACTCTGTTGTAGCACCATTGTGTATGGTTGTTGGCTACTCTGTTGTAGCACTATTGTGTATGTTTGTTGGCTACTCTGTTGTAGCACCATTGTGTATGTTTGTTGGCTACTCTGTTGTAGCACCATTGTGTATGTTGTTTGCTGGCTACTCTGTTGTAGCACCATTGTTAATTGTGTTTGTTGGCTACTCTGTTGTAGCACCACTGTGTATGTTTGTTGGCTACTCTGTTGTAGCACCATTGTGTATTTTGTTTGTTGGCTACTCTTTTATAGCACCACTGTGTATGTTTGTTGGCTACTCTGTTGTAGCACTATTGTGTATGTTTGTTGGCTACTCTGTTGTAGCACCATTGTGAATTGTGTTTGTTGGCTACTCTGTTGTAGCACCATTGTGTATGTTTGTTGGCTACTCTGTTGTAGCACCATTGTGAATTGTGTTTGTTGGCTACTCTGTTGTAGCACCATTGTGTATGTTTGTTGGCTACTCTGTTGTAGCACCATTGTGTATGTTTGTTGGCTACTCTGTTGTAGCACCATTGTGTATGTTTGTTGGCTACTCTGTTGTAGCACCATTGTGAATTGTGTTTGTTGGCTACTCTGTTGTAGCACCATTGTGTATGTTTGTTGGCTACTCTGTTGTAGCCCCATTGTGAATTGTGTTTGTTGGCTACTCTGTTGTAGCACCATTGTGTATGTTTGTTGGCTACTCTGTTGTAGTACCATTGTGTATGTTGTTTGTTGGCTACTCTGTTGTAGCACCATTGTGAATTGTGTTTGTTGGCTACTCTGTTGTAGCACCATTGTGAATTGTGTTTGTTGGCTACTCTGTTGTAGCACCATTGTGTATGTTGTTTGTTGGCTACTCTGTTGTAGCACCATTGTGTATGTTGTTTGTTGGCTACTCTGTTGTAGCACCATTGTGTATGTTTGTTGGCTACTCTGTTGTAGCACTATTGTGTATGTTGTTTGTTGGCTACTCTGTTGTAGCACCACTGTGTATGTTTGTTGGCTACTCTGTTGTAGCACCATTGTATATATTTGTTGGCTACTCTGTTGTAGCACCACTGTGTATGTTTGTTGGCTACTCTGTTGTAGCACTACTGTGTATGTTGTTCGTTGGCTACTCTGTTGTAGCACCATTGTGTATGTTTGTTGGCTACTCTGTTGTAGCACCATTGTGTATGTTTGTTGGCTACTCTGTTGTAGCACCATTGTGTATGTTTGTTGGCTACTCTGTTGTAGCACCATTGTGTATGTTGTTTGTTGGCTACTCTGTTGTGGCACCATTGTGTATGTTTGTTGGCTACTCTGTTGTTGCACTATTGTGTATGTTGTTTGTTGGCTACTCTGTTGTAGCACCATTGTGTATGTTTGTTGGCTACTCTGTTTTAGCACCATTGTGAATTGTGTTTGTTGGCTACTCTGTTGTAGCACCATTGTGTATGTTTGTTGGCTACTCTGTGGTAGCACCATTGTGTATGTTTGTTGGCTACTCTGTGGTAGCACCATTGTGTATGTTTGTTGGCTACTCTGTGGTAGCACCATTGTGTATGTTTGTTGGCTACTCTGTTGTAGCACCACTGTGTATGTTGTTCGTTGGCTACTCTGTTGTAGCTCTACTGTGTATGTTTGTTGGCTACTCTGTTGTAGCTCTACTGTGTATGTTTGTTGGCTACTCTGTTGTAGCACCATTGTGAATTGTGTTTGTTGGCTACTCTGTTGTAGCACCATTGTGTATGTTTGTTGGCTACTCTGTTGTAGCACCACTGTGTATGTTTGTTGGCTACTCTGTTGTAGCACCATTGTGAATTGTGTTTGTTGGCTACTCTGTTGTAGCACCATTGTGTATGTTTGTTGGCTACTCTGTTGTAGCACCACTGTGTATGTTTGTTGGCTACTCTGTTGTAGCACCATTGTGTATGTTTGTTGGCTACTCTGTTGTAGCACCATTGTGTATGTTTGTTGGCTACTCTGTTGTTGCACCAGCCTTACTTGTTTTGTTTTCCTTCCTTCAGCCACGTTTATCGTCTTTCGTATTTCAACGCTGGCATGGATGACGCGGTGGATAGTGATCAACAAAGATGCTCTGCCCCTGGTGCTGTACTCTTTGGGCAGTGTGGGGCTTGCCGTCATGACCCTGATGAACATTGTCCTCTTCTACCGTCTGCTGCGCAGTGACTTCTTCAGCACGAAGGACAAGGCGGCATGGAAGAAAGAATGACGTGACGTAGCCGTCATGTGGAACCTGTTCTGTAGGGTTGTAGGAAGTTTTGTGATGTTGATGTATGTTGTCTGGAGTGTATTCTATGCTCAACTCAGTCACATTTATATATATACAAGTTTTTGTCACAACACAGTCACAGAGTTTCAGAGTTTGTATTGCAAAGTCAGATTTATATATCTCTGGTCCTTTTTTAACAGTCTTCCAGAGTTTGTAGACTTGTTTTGTTTTGAGAGAATTGTCATTTTGAGTTTTGGAAAGGTCTTTTTAAGAAGAATATATATGGTTTTTGAATATTGTAAATACATAATGTTGATTGTGGACATTGTTTTTTTCTATTATTTTTTTTATTTTATTAAGATTCATGTCAGTGTTTGACAAGTTTGATTTCAAGTCATGTGTAGTTATTTGTGCACAGTATTTTTGTATTCAACATTTGTTACTTTTCTGTCTGTATGTCTATCATGAGTTTTTCTTATAAAAAAAACCCAACCTTTTACCAGTCTTTTAGAAATCTGTTTATGTACATTTTGGGAGAGAGATTGATGTATCATGTTCAATACATTAGAAGTTGAAAACCAGTTTGGTGACATGCAGACCAGGGGAAGCCACTGCCCCTTCCACAGGATGGAAGGGGGGAGAGTGAAACCCTGTGTACAACACACTGCTCTGTCCTTGGTCTGCCAGATGTTATCACATTGACAACTTTCAGTGTGTGTTAGATGTTAGCACATTGACAACTTTCAGTGTGTGCTAGATGTTAGCACATTGACAACTTTCAGTGTGTGCTAGATGTTATCACATTGACAACTTTCAGTGTGTGTTAGATGTTAGCACATTGACAACTTTCAGTGTGTGTTAGATGTTAGCACATTGACAACTTTCAGTGTGTGCTAGATGTTATCACATTGACAACTTTCAGTGTGTGCTAGATGTTATCACATTGACAACTTTCAGTGTGTGCTAGATGTTATCACATTGACAACTTTCAGTGTGTGCTAGATGTTATCACATTGACAACTTTCAGTGTGTGTTAGATGTTAGTGCATTGACAACTTTCAGTGTGTGTTAGATGTTATCACATTGACAACTTTCAGTGTGTGCTAGATGTTATCACATTGACAACTTTCAGTGTGTGTTAGATGTTAGTGCATTGACAACTTTCAGTGTGTGCTAGATGTTATCACATTGACAACTTTCAGTGTGTGTTAGATGTTAGCACATTGACAACTTTCAGTGTGTGCTAGATGTTATCACATTGACAACTTTCAGTGTGTGCTAGATGTTATCACATTGACAACTTTCAGTGTGTGCTAGATGTTATCACATTGACAACTTTCAGTGTGTGTTAGATGTTAGCACATTGACAACTTTACATTGACAACTTTCAGTGTGTGCTAGATGTTATCACATTGACAACTTTCAGTGTGTGCTAGATGTTATCACATTGACAACTTTCAGTGTGTGCTAGATGTCATCACATTGACAACTTCGTGTGTGCTAGATGTTAGTGTATCAACCTGGCAACTTGTGTGTTTGCAAATGCTTCAGATTGATGTAAGTGCCTATGGTTGTGGGTGAAAATCTTGGGAGATTAAGGCTCAGGGAAATTCCAGACAACAAAGAATTGCTCAGAACGCCAATTTTGATTGTCTTTGTCATTGTTTTGTTCATTGAATTTGGTTTCCTGTTAGTTTCTTTTCTGCTGGGAGTTGTTTTTACCGTGGATGCTGCATCCACTTTAAGATTAGCCCAGTGTTTTTGATATTGCAGGATAGAAATCAGATGTTGGCAGAGTTAATGTGTGTGTGTGTGTGTGTGAGACAAGAGGGTTAGTATGTTATTTTAGCATGAACACAGTCACTAATACTCTGCATTCATTTGGAATGTTACTTGTCCCAGGCTGACACAAAAGGGCCTCACTATTGATTACTAACCAACGTCAGTGATGGTGTTGGGTATTGTTGTGGCAGTGTAAGTTATAGCTTTTAACATGGTGCTGTCATAGATGGCTCACTCTTCCCAAGCTGTGATCTGTGGCTTTCACCTGTCAGGACGGTCATGTTGTCTGTTACCTGTCAGGACGGTCATGTTGTCTGTTACCTGTCAGGACCGTCATGTTGCCTGTTACCTGTCAGGACCGTCATGTTGCCTGTTACCTGTCAGGACGGTCATGTTGTCTGTTACCTGTCAGGACGGTCATGTTGCCTGTTACCTGTCAGGACAGTTATAATGTCTTTTAGTTTTACCTGTCAGGACAGTTATAATGTCTTTTAGTTTTACCTGTCAGGACAGTTATAATGTCTTTTAGTTTTACCTGTCAGGACAGTTATAATGTCTTTTAGTTTTACCTGTCAGGACAGTTATAATGTCTTTTAGTTTTACATGTCAGGACAGTTATAATGTCTTTTACCTGTCAAGACAGTCATGATGTCTGTTACCTGTCAGGACAGTCATAATGTCTTTTAGTTTTACCTGTCAGGACAGTTATAATGTCTTTTAGTTTTACTTGTCAGGACAGTTATAATGTCTTTTACCTGTCAAGACAGTCATAATGTCTTTTAGTTTTACTTGTCAGGACAGTTATAATGTCTTTTACCTGTCAAGACAGTCATAATGTCTTTTAGTTTTACTTGTCAGGACAGTTATAATGTCTTTTACCTGTCAAGACAGTCATAATGTCTTTTAGTTTTACTTGTCAGGACAGTTATAATGTCTTTTACCTGTCAAGACAGTCATAATGTCTTTTAGTTTTACTTGTCAGGACAGTCATAATGTCTTTTACCTGTCAGGACAGTCATAATGTCTTTTAGTTTTACTTGTCAGGACAGTCATAATGTCTTTTAGTTTTACCTGTCAGGACAGTCATAATGTCTTTTAGTTTTACCTGTCAGGACAGTCATAATGTCTTTTGCCTGTCAGGATAGTCATAATGTCTTTTAGTTTTACCTGTCAGGACAGTCATAATGTCTTGTAGTTCTACCTGTCATGTAACACTCAATGGGTCATTCAGGTACACTGCTTTATGCAGGCATGCCTACCATTACTGAGGGCCCGTGTTTGTCCTGGAAAATGGATACAATGGACAAGGTCTCCTGGAAGTATTCATATTTGCTGCTTTCCGACATGGGCATTGGTCTTGCCGAAGTTACTTCGCCGGTGATGGAAATTGAAAGGGGTTTCAGAAAATGGCTCTGGTACTGTTCGGACAGTTCTGGCTTTTCACAAAGTGGATTTGATATTATTTGGCAGCATTTCCTTAAGCCTTGACGAAGTGTCTTCTGCAATGGTCGGAAAGCCATCTAAGGGTACACTTGTACCCACTAGGTAGTTTGGGAAAAAAAAATGTTACTGTCATTTTTTTTTCCAGGACCTGCAGCAAATATGAATACTTCCAGGACACCCTGTCCATTGTATCCATTTTCCAGGACAAACATGGGCCCTCAGTAACAGTAGGTATGCCTGCATAAAGCAGTATAACTGAATGACCCATTGAGTGTTACATTTCATGATGTACATGTAAAATGGTGATGCACACAGTGGAGGCTGTCTTGTTTTCTCATTTTCTCAGTGTATGTAGGTTTCTGACATGTTGCATTTGGCATCTTGTATTGATTGGGTCTTTGTATTGTGCTGGGCATTGAATAACTCAGGTGCTGGTAGTGAGCTTGGTCACTACTGCTTTTACACATGTATTTTTCAGTTCTTTCTTGTATTTCTGTAGAATTGTATCAATCAATACAAATACATTTTGTACAATATATTTTTACAGTTACATTTTGATCTCCCTAGTGCTGTCACTCAGTCACTTTTGTATTTCATTCATAGCACTGTTATACATTCATAGCACTGTTATACATTCATAGCACTGTTATACATTCATAGCACTGTTATACATTCATAGCACTGTTATACATTCATAGCACTGTTATACATTCATAGCACTGTTATACATTCATTTGCACATGTGGCAGTACTTAACTGTGTAGATCAGTCTACATTCTTTGATGTTTCTCTGAAACTGTAAGAACTGTGAAGTATTGATTTGATTGGATGATGATGGCAATAGTGACAAGTTGTTGATAATTCATAATCATATTGATTATACTGATGAAAAAAGTGTTAATTAATTTAGTATATGGAAGATTATGTTGTGGAAAAGCCAGTCATAAAAGGAACATGACAGGTGTAAACTGTGTTCATACTTCGCCACAAATGTGTCCACACACAAAAAAACACATGCTCTACAAATGCCCAGACATACTCACATTCATGCATGCACGTCTTGTTGTTTCACATAGAAATATAATTATTTCACACCAGATTTTGTGAGAGAGAGAGAGAGAGATCATGCAAAAAAATAAGTGTCTTTACATCATGATTTATATTGCCAATAATGTGTGTATAGACTGTATATTTATTGAACAGTATTGGATACTACAATGCTTCTGTGCTGTCTCTTACATTGAACTGCGATGCACAGCCAAAACAAGAAAAACATCATCTTTTGCTTTGATTCAGCATACCACTGAGTATTCAGGGACTTGTATTTGGTGTTCTGGTGTGAAAGTTAAGTTTCTCATTCTACCACATTCCCCAGCGTAAAATGAGGTTTGTACTTTAATTCATTCATAACTATTCTCATGCTAAGTCTGAATAATACACATGTGTATTGAGACCAAAAGGGAACAAGAAGTTGGGCAATGATGTGTATTTTGACCTCATTTATACAGTTAAGTGTCTGGTTGAAAGCAGTAATGATGCATGTTTTTACCTCCCTTATTCTTGATGTTTGAAGTGTTTTATGGAGGCTTCCAGTCCCAATGCAGGGCAGTTACATAACTATTTGTCAGATGTATACAATGCCAGTGGAGTTACATAACTATTTGTCAGATGTATACAATGCCAGTGGAGTTACATAACTATTTGTCAGATGTATACAATGCCAGTGGAGTTACATAACTATTTGTCAGATGTATACAATGCCAGTGGAGTTACATAACTATTTGTCAGATGTATACAATGCCAGTGGAGTTACATAACTATTTGTCAGATGTATACAATGCCAGTGGAGTTACATAACTATTTGTCAGATGTATACAATGCCAGTGGAGTTACATAACTATTTGTCAGATGTATACAATGCCAGTGGAGTTCTATTGTTTGCTTTTACCTTTCATGTTTTTGTTTTTTTTAAAGCTTTTCAAAAACTGGAAACTACTTTAAACCACATGGAATAAAATGTTTTTTTTTATAGATATATTTTGCTCCCTTTGAACATGTTCTCAAAACAAAACAAACATACACAGAATTGTTACCGATGATATTTATTTTGACAGAGTGTGCAAAACTGCAGCAAGATGGTATAACCATAGTTGTAGACAGTACAATAAAACCGGTATTGTACAAGAATCCCTTGAACTTCTGTTCACAACTAGTCCATACCATGCCAGTTGACATCCTACTTAGATCTGTAGAATCTAGCTTGCAGTCAGTTTGTAAACTGAGGTTGGTAGCATGTAAAGGGTTATTAACTTTTAGTATGCTTTGAGTTTGTGGAGCTCAAATGGCCAAATGGATTTTTTCTGTCTGTTTTTTTCCTTGTCAGATACTTTCATGAACAAATGTATAGTCTGTATTAAGTTTGAATCTTTATACATATCAGTTGTATTTATTTTTATGTTTCTGGGCATGTTTGTTTTTCCACATTCCTGTCTCAAATGTGTGCACAATCAAGAATCCTATGTTTGTTTGTGGATGTGATTGGCTTTTTGGGCTAGTTTTTATTCAAAACCTATACATCAAAAATGGTGTTTGTGTATATGAGTGATCGATAACATGAGTTATCTACATTTGAATGAAAATTTGGGACGTGTAAAAGTTGTGTGAACAAATGGAATTCAGTTGTGACTTGTGGGTGTATCATAGTTGCAGTGTTTGTAGCTTTCTGTGATTGTCTCTCCAAAAGGAAGTTGTGCTGAAGTTAAAAAAGAATTTATAACCTTAAGTACACTGTTGAATATAATTACTTTTTTAAGTCAAGGATTATGTAGTACATTGTTGAATATAAGTACTTTTTTTTTTTAATCAAGGATTATGGCTTGACTGACTCCAGAGCTGATATCTTCAGGCACCATATCTCTACTGTATTTCAGGACATAAAATGTTAAGTGCTCTCCTTGTATTCAGCTACAGTTTAGAATTACTCACATGATTGTAAAACCATGCACAAGATCTGTGAAAGGAATGCTTGTTTAATTACTATAGCTCTGAAAGTGCAATTAATCTTGACAGTTGGGAAAGAAAATATGAAAGGGTGTCATTTGTGAATGTCAGATCTTAGACAAACTTGGTAGTTCACTTGTGAATGTCAGATTTTAGACAAACATGGTGGTTCATTTGTGAATGTCAGATCTTAGACAAATGTGGTGGTTCATGTGTGAATGTCAGATCTTAGACAAATGTGGTGGTTCATGTGTGAATGTCAGATCTTAGACAAACATAGTGGTTCATTTGTTGATAATGTCAGATCTTAGACAAACATGGTGGTTCATTTGTTAATGTCAAATCTTAGACAAACGTGGTGGTTCATTTGTTAATAATATCAGATCTTAGACAAACATGGTGGTTCATTTGTTAATGTCAGATCTTAGACAAACATGGTGGTTCATTTGTTAATGTCAGATCTTAGACAAACATGGTGGTTCATTTGTTAATAATGTCAGATCTTAGACAAACTTGTATTTTAAGTTAATGCCCATCAATTGATGGATATTAACTTGAAATACTAGTTCTGTTTTTTCTTTCTGTCATCTGATCTGTCTATTTTCCAGCCCATTTATTTATTTTGTTCCCCCTAAACTTACCATTCCAGTGTTGGGCTTTGTCTGGCCTTGGACATTTTTTCACACACTGGATTTTCAGTTGACTGTGACAAAACACATTTTGGTTATTTGCCTTTTGTATTTGGCCTTTCCGCAGGAATCTTTCTTTTTTTAATTTTATTTTTATGTGGGTTATTTTGCATTGTTTTTAATCTTGTGCAGTTAGTTGTACTGAATGGTATGGTATTGTAATGTGCTTTGGGGAAGTGGTCTGGTTGCACAAATTTGTACTTATTTCTTCTGACAGTGGTTTGTATCAAATGATTTTATCTTAATGGATGTAATTCAAGAAGCATTAACTTACTTCAGTGTGTTAAAAACATGTGTACAGGTTTTTGTTTTTTACTTGGAATGTAACATTGTTCCTTACAAAGTTGAGGTGAAGACCATGCATGACGTGGCTTGTTTGTGTCAAGGTCCCAGTGCAGCTGGTTACCAACATTTGCAGGTCATTATAGTGGGTATGGGGATAGTCACCATTGTTCAGGAAATTCACTTTTATTACTTGTCAACCTCTGGACCTCAAGAACAGTTTCTACCTCTACTGTCCTGATGAGCTGAGTCACTATGTATGTCACCAGCAATCACTGTTCTGATGAGCTGAGTCACTATGTATGTCACCAGCAATCACTGTTCTGATGAGCTGAGTCACTATGTATGTCACCAGCAATCACTGTCCTGATGAGCTGAGTCACTATGTATGTCACCAGCAATCACTGTCCTGATGAGCTGAGTCACTATGTATGTCACCAGCAATCACTGTCCTGATGAGCTGAGTCACTATGTATGTCACCAGCAATCCACTGTTCTGATGAGCTGAGTCACTATGTATGTCACCAGCAATCACTGTCCTGATGAGCTGAGTCACTATGTATGTCACCAGCAATCACTGTTCTGATGAGCTGAGTCACTATGTATGTCACCAGCAATCCACTGTTCTGATGAGCTGAGTCACTATGTATGTCACCAGCAATCCACTGTTCTGATGAGCTGAGTCACTATGTATGTCACCAGCAATCCACTGTTCTGATGAGCTGAGTCACTATGTATGTCACCAGCAATCCACTGTTCTGATGAGCTGAGTCACTATGTATGTTACCAGCAATCCACTGTTCTGATGAGCTGAGTCACTATGTATGTCACCAACAATCCACTGTTCTGATGAGCTGAGTCACTATGTATGTCACCAGCAATCCACTGTTCTGATGAGCTGAGTCACTATGTATGTCACCAGCAATCCACTGTTCTGATGAGCTGAGTCACTATGTATGTTACCAGCAATCCACTGTTCTGATGAGCTGAGTCACTATGTATGTCACCAGCAATCCACTGTTCTGATGAGCTGAGTCAATATGTATGTCACCAGCAATCCACTGTTCTGATGAGCTGAGTCACTATGTATGTCACCAGCAATCCACTGTTCTGATGAGCTGAGTCACTATGTATGTCACCAGCAATCCACTGTTCTGATGAGCTGAGTCACTATGTATGTCACCAGCAATCCACTGTCCTGATGAGCTGAGTCACTATGTATGTCACCAGCAATCCACTGTTCTGATGAGCTGAGTCACTATGTATGTCACCAGCAATCACTGTTCTGATGAGCTGAGTCACTATGTATGTCACCAGCAATCCACTGTTCTGATGAGCTGAGTCACTATGTATGTCACCAGCAATCCACTGTTCTGATGAGCTGAGTCACTATGTATGTCACCAGCAATCACTGTCCTGATGAGCTGAGTCACTATGTATGTCACCAGCAATCACTGTTCTGATGAGCTGAGTCACTATGTACTCGCTCTGTTGCAGCAGTGTCTTATTCCGAATGAGTCACCTTTACCTCACTACAGCCGTCTAGTCAGTGGTGTTTGCTCAGGTTTCCATTGAGAAGTGGGGCAAGGGGCGAGTCATCTTTGGAGATTCCCCCCCCCCCCCCCTCCCATACCCCCCAATTATCTCAAGTACCTTTTCATGTTATGATGTGGACATCTATTAGTTCATACTCTCTTTGCGAGTGTATATACACTCAGGATCAAAACATGCAGATAGATGATTCTGTATCCAAACATGGGGGCATAGTATTTTGTGAAGGACTATGACTCAAACTTGTCAGCAAGATTGCACTGGCTCTTAGTGTTGCAGTCCTGGGGGCTGGTTAGCCTTTTGGATCCATCCCAGTGTGGACTGTCCTAAAACCCTCTTGGCTGAGAGAATGGGCATGTAAGTTGGACAAGGCACTCTCCTCTTTCATCAAATTCTAGCCTTGTTGAGTCCGGATAGCAGTTGCCTCCTCTGCTGTCCAGATGGTCTTCGTTGGACACGGGTATCATACACACAGCCCTAGTGGGTTATGGAAACTTGATGTAATGGTATTAGCAATTCTGCAACTGATGGAATATTGGTATTGTCAGAAAGAATGCCTGAAAATATTTTGTTTTCAAGTAACTGATATACATGATGGCATAGAAATCAAGATTATGCGATAAATTCTTTTGATAAATTAATGAAAAAAAGGTTCATTTGATCCAAGTATATCTTTTAATGCTCCAGGTTCTTTGTTTTTGTTTTCTCAAGGCCTGACTAAGCGCGTTGGGTTATGCTGCTGGTCAGGCATCTGCTTGGCAGATGTGGTGTAGCGTATAAGGATTTGTCCGAACACAGTGACGCCTCCTTGAGCTACTGAAACTGTTTTTGTTTTGTTTCCGTAAATATGAAGTATAATCTGGTAATAGGATACTCAGGAACTTGTATTATTCCTTTTTCCCCCCATGTGAACGTACACAGGTATATCCAAGTCGATGCAGCACTGAACACACTATGATGACATGGCATTGTTACTTCATACAGAAACCAAATGAATGCAGATCAAATAAGGAATATGATCCAATTGTAATGTGCTAATTTTCTTTCCCTCCCAGTTTTCAAATTGATGTCATTCATATTCAAAGTGTACATATGTCCCCCTGAATAAATGATGGTGTGACTTCAAAAGGTATCTGGAGTGAAGAAAAGTTTGAAAGACAAAAATATTGCATTTATTCCATATTGTTCTGAACATGGGAGGCTTTAATCCTTTACATTATCTCTATTTTTCCCAGTAACAGATAAACTGGTCATAGGATCTGCATCTTGTGTGGATGATTTGAGATGAAGAGTTACAAGGCATTGGATGTTGTTGGCAGGTGTTTGCCATGATGCCATGTCAAGCTCTGTGTGTGTGTACACTGAGTAATCAGAATTTTTATGGACTTTCATTTTATTTTGAATTCGATGTAAAAATATATATAATATGTATGATGTTCTCCTTTCTTTAGAATAGCCATATTACCTCTGAAATACTTTGCTGCTTTCTGCAAACAAGCTCTAAAAGTCTGAAAGAGGGTAGGGGTACAGGAATGGCCATTACGGATAGCTTGGCAAAAAGCTACAATGATAACTACGTTGGGTACACTAGGGTGAAGCTTACTGTAACCAAATTCATCTGAATCATGATATCTAGTTGGCTTGCTGACATATGTGCAGCATGAACATGTGCTGGTATATTTGCACTGGCTGACAGTGAATGGAGTTGGTCCATCCAGATCCCCTGGGGTCAGTGTGCTTCTCACTCACTTTTCTGTTTGTGCTCTAAGACCACACTTGGCCTTGCAGTCAGCAGACATGAAAGAAGTCTGTTGCATCAAACATCCACTGGCATAAACCACACACAGCTGCCACACAGTAACCACTAACACGTGAGAGACAAACTGGTTACTTATCATTGACATTGATCACATCGAAGTCAACATGGTTACTTGTTTGCCTTAGTCACATGATCAGTGACAAGTCCAACAGAAGCAATCATCAGGAGTATATGTGAGTTTTGTTACTAATTAACAGAAGTTTCATGGATATGTTTATTTTTCTTTAGCAGAGTATATTGTGTGTGTTGTATTGTGTGTGTGTGTGCGTACAAGTGCTTTGATTTTGAGGCACAGATAGAGAAATAGTAACCAGTGTACTGTACAAAATGGACAAGTGATCGAACCCTTATGGTTTTTACCTCATTGTTATCTTTCTTCACACTAGTTTTCTTTTGCATATGTTGTATTTTTTAATTTACCTTTTTCTTAGAAATATTTTTAGAAGCTTGTATCTTTTTGATAATGATTATACAAAAAATGCTATTCTATTTTTGTGTGGAAATCTTTAAGTGTACATCTAGTGATATATTTATATTTGTTAAGAAAATGTTTCAATCTTGTATTTATGAAAATAAATCCAGTGTGTATACAATTCATATGAAGTGTTGAAACTTCTTGCAGTGATTCCTGACTATGCTCATATCAAACAGATATTTTAAAACTTGAACTGAAATGCACTATCATTAAATTCTTATGACTTTTCAATACATTGAGATTGAGCCTTTAAACAAAATGTTTCAGTTTCACAAAACACAACAAAACCAAACAAACAAAAAAAAAACACAACAAAAATCATGAAAAGTATCAATACCGGTAGATTTTAATATAAAATTCAGTGACAAGGGCAAATACATTTCAGCAATTAACATATTTCTCATGAGATACATGAAGGTTGTTGTGAAAGGTTACCATGACTTATTGCTTGCATTCACCTCAGATCCAATGTGGATGTCTTGACATTCAGCTGTAGAAATCCTGTGTAGTTTGTCAAATTTTGCCCGACAATTGTTTTGGCCAAAATGATAACCATCACACACATTCTAATCAACACTTTCTCTGCCCATATGTGTATGACTGACTTTTCCCTCACACAGTTCTTACAAGCAGTAAGAAACAACAACACAGCATCTAGCTATGTTTTTAAACAACGATGTTTGCTGTGGTTAAACCTAACAGAACAGAACGAGCAGCAAACAGGCCCTACCTCTCACACAGGACTGGGATGTCACGTACATGCACATGCCACCACTTCCCGATGAAGAGATGTGAAAACTGGAAGAAATAACCCTCAGCAGATTATGAAAATTGAAACTTGACCCACACACAACAAGATCACACAACCAAATCCTACACCTGCCCGAGTAGCTGAGGAATATATCTGGCTCATACATTTTTGAGGAGAGGTGTTGACTGACTACTGTTCACTTATATCTGACACACTACAATGCATGATATGTAGTGGAGAAAATCTTGGAAAAGAGCACACTAACAGGAAAAGAAGTAAACTATGATTAAGTCACATGAAAAAAGGACATAAAAGTGAATATGCATGCCTGTCCTTTCCCTCTCCATACGTAAACAGCTGGTGTTATCTTGCAAACTGTCAGCTTTCTTGGAAACTCCAAGAACAAAATCAGTGTACATTATTCATACTGTTTCACATACCAACAAACAAGATGCTCTTTCAGTGAAACTGCAAATCAAAAAACACCCCTGACACACATTTTAATGAGACACTTTTTGAGCTAAACATCAAGATGTACTGTAAAATAAAGCTGTCCATAGTTAATACCTTATCCCCTGAAGAGTTTCATCCTTTCTTGAGTCACTAAATGTTATCTTATTCTTTCTGTCCACAACTTATTTGTCCATATAATTAACAGCAGCACCAACACTACATTTCTTTTACAGAACTTCTTTACCATCCTGTATAAAAGTCCTTGCTGTATCATGCATTCGACAATGGCCATACTAAAAATGAGATGTTGTCCATGATTATATGATGAAGGCATTTTCTCTGCTCCCTCCACTCCACAGCGCCCTCACAAATCCGTCTCCATCTTCAGCTGGGACACCTGTTTCATCAGCAATGCGATCTCGTCTCCCCTGCAACACACCTGAGTTATGTAGTATCACACCACTTATCAAAATCAGTGAGCATGAACAAGACACCCACAAACAGCAAACATCAACCACAGCACTTAACAGCACAAGTTAGGTTGGACCAATCTCGTGCAGTTCATGTGATGTTCATAACCAGTTCATGTGATGAACATAGTTCAGTTCATGTGATCGAAGTCCAGTTCATCTGATATCATAGTCCAGTTCATCTGATGATCAAATAAGATGTTTGATTTCCCACACATAAAAAAACAAAACAAAGTAAAACAACACTATGCCACTGTCAAAATCAAACTAAACAAAGTGAGAAGTATCACACTTTCATCACCCCTCCCATTCATCCAGCTGCCAATTTACATGCAGAACAATGCCAATTATCAGACATGTAACTTTTAACCAAATCAGCTTCAGTGCGGACAGTGCTGAGTGTGACTGACCAAAGGCTTGTTGTCAGACCACCTGTCCCGAACAGTGTGGCATCAACATCCTGCAGGCCACAACTGGTGAAGCTGGGATAAGCAGTGATGACGTCTGGAAGGTGGGACAAAATAAAAACCACCACCTGTCCAAGTACTAACAGAGATAAATAGCAGTGCAAATCAGGTCTGCTGTTCAAAGAGAGGTTTCCACGGATTTTGTCTTTGGAATACTTGGTGTTAACTTACTCCGGATGATTGAATGCTATAGCATTCCTGACGTAAGGCGCGGTTCCGCACGACGGAACGCTATAGAGGTTTCAACAATTAATTTCTTTTCCATGTTTTCCTCACGGGTGGCATAACAATCACAACTACACCTGGCATTGCGAATGTGTCAAGGGTTGAATGGAAAGTTTCATGGTTAGATTCCGGAACAACACTTTTGCCGGTGAGCCATTGAGTTCGGCACCCCACATGACAAGCTAATCTGCATATGTACTGAAAATAGCATTGCAGGCGATACAAGTAGATTTTCTGGAGCAAAATAGATCATGACAGCGGCTTTTACTGCTGCTGAAGTGATTGAAATGCTTCAAACTGAAGGTTCTGACATTGACGAGGATGATGAAGACTTTGAATAAAGCATCTGCAGTGAAGAAAGCTACTAACAAGAAAGTAATGACAGTGACTCAAGATTTGGAGGGCAGTGAACAGGAAGGGAGGTAGGCGAACACACGATGAGAGGAGAGGGGTCAGTGGGTCAAGTACAGCTAGTTTCATTATGTTTTGTATTTTTTGTGATTTTTTTCCTAACACAAACAAATGGGCCATCTGTAAGGAAAAGCAAAGGAGAAAACTTTTCGTTCCAAGTAAGTTGAAGTCATTGTAATCATAACATACAGTCTTTGAGATCTTCAGTCCAGTCCTTTCCAGTCACACCTCCCATATATGTGAGACACCAAATGTAAGACAGCACAGACAGGCCTTCATGTGCATACCCTTAGACAAAAACACCTCACGCAGAACACATGCAGTCATTAACATCCTCCAAACTCATGCTACATATACCCAACTAATAATCATAGACATTCAAAACAAGTAACTATTAAAACACATCAACTGAACGAGTGTTCGAACACAAAGTACTGACAACAACCAACAAGTGCATTCAGACATACTCTGGTTTTCAGTAGTGATGACCACGCAAGTAGTGACAGGGTTCCCAGGTGGTGGGCATGAAGCCAAAAAAGGACCTTTAAAGGACTTTATAAGGACCTCAAATCAGTTTAAAAGGACCTTTGCCGACATGACTTTACAGTACACCCCAATCTATTTGACATGCAGAACAGCAGACACTTACCTCTCATAAATGGAAGAACAGCTAATCCCATTTGACTGTCGTATTTAGTCTTTGCAATTCACGTCACTGTAGGCTAGGCCTAAGCAAAGCAGCAGCAGCAGGCATGACTCACAGCCACTGTACCACGCTTCGCGTCTGCCACCGAGCAGAAAGCGCACTACTGTTAGGGCCTAGGCCAATAGGCTGTATCCTCCTACAGTAAGTACTGAGTTTCAGACGATCGCGTCGGCATCTTTCAACGCGCTTTGCAACTTGTGGTTTTGGTGTCAAAGGTGTTTCAGTTTCGTTCTCAAGTCTCTTTCTCTTCATAAAACAGGACTTAACAGTACCTTTCAAAAATTAAAAGGACCTCCTGATGAGTTAAAAGGACCAGCTAGCTGAATCAAAGCACTTAAAAGGCCTTTTGACCAAAATCCAATTCCTAAGGACTTAAAAGGACTTGAAAGGACCCTACGAACCTTGAGTGAAGACCACACACAAGTTGAGAAAACACATGAGTAGAGAAGCACACACACACACAAGCAGTGGTGACCACAAAGTCCTTACTCTTCCCTGAGGATCTCCTTGATGTGCTGAACCTGCTGTTGGCGGAGGTGGGTGGAGGGGGAGGAGGTGGAGGACTTCTGCTGACTCATCTGGCGCTGCTGGTACTCTTGCTTGGACCGCAACTGTGGACACACAGCATCAGCCATATCTGACATGTCCACTGACACACCACACAACTGTGGACACACAGCATCAGCCACGACTGACATGTCCACTGACACACCACACAACTGTGGACACACAGCATCAGCCATATCTGACATGTCCACTGACACACCACACAACTGTGGACACACAGCATCAGCCATGACTGACATGTCCACTGACACACCACACAACTGTGGACACACAGCATCAGCCACGACTGACATGTCCACTGACACACCACACAACTGTGGACACACAGCATCAGCCACGACTGACATGTCCACTGACACACCACACAACTGTGGACACACAGCATCAGCCACGACTGACATGTCCACTGACACATCACTCCACTGTGGACACACAGCATCAGCCACGACTGACATGTCCACTGACACACCACACAACTGTGGACACACAGCATCAGCCACGACTGACATGTCCACTGACACATCACACAACTGTGGACACACACCACACAGTGAAAACACATACAATGTAAAGGGGCAACAGTGAGAAACACTTGTCCACTTATACACCATAAAAAACCCACACACAATGGAGACATAACATCTATCTTTCGTTGCTAAAAGCCCAGATGACCAAACAGGGCTGTATCTGGGCTGAAAAACTATTGAAAAAAAACAATGGTCCTTTCAAGCCTTAAACAAAACTTGTAAACAAAAACAAACAAAAAAGGAAAGAAAAAAACAACCTTGAGCAAGAAAATGGAAAAAAAAGAAAGTAAGGCACAAGCACTGTCATATTTGTGCATATAGGTGGCAGACTGAGGAGGAAGGAGGCAGAGGCTTATGTCCCGATGCAGTGTCCGTAAGGGTGTGGATTCAAATCCTGGTCTCACCCTTTCTCCCACGTTTAACTGGGAAAGCAAAACCGAGTGCCTGGTCAATCGGATGAGACGATAAACTGAGGTTCTGTGTACACCATGCACTCGGAGCACTGAAATAGAACTCAAGGCTACATATGTGTTGTACTATGGCAAAATTCTGTAGAAAGAAATCCACTCTGATAGGTACACAAATATATATGCATGCACAGTGTTCAGTTATGCAGGTGGTCAGGCATCTGCCAAGCAGATGTGGTGTAGGGGATATGGATATGTCCGAATGCAGTGATGCCTCTTTAAAAACTGAAACTGAAGCTTGTGCACATAAACCTTGGGCATGAGTCTGACACTGATCTTCCATCAATTTTTCATCAGATGATCAAAAAACTAACCTGAACATAATTATACATAATGATCAAAATCATATATATATTAAACACGCATGCAAAACCAAAAATTACCAACGGGCAGCTCACATATACAAGGCACAATAAAGAATACAACACACTGAGTGCCAAGTTATAAAGTCGTAAAAACATTTTTACCAGCCAGTGAACAACACTCCACCAAACATACAAAACTGATGCCACACACATACATACAAACCACACATTCATTACTTCACATTATCAACAATGAATCATGGGAAATTACCGCTTTAGTTTATACATTGAAGCATCTAGATGCAGTATGATGAAACATTGTTCAAGACTTCATTTAGAACCAACAGCACCCTCTATTCCACACACTTGTTCCCTGGCTCCAATCAGCTCTCCAGACGCTGCCCACTGTGTGTGGAGCAGCCAACCACACCATACTTTTCTTCACATTATAGCTTGCCATTTTGTGATAAAAAAAAGGAGAGAAAAAAACACAAAAAAGCCAAAACAAAGTAGCTTTTGCCTTTTTGTTCATATACATAACACCAAGTTGTCACAATAAAGACAGGTGCTACTGCTGAGCGGTCAGCTTTCAGTCGAAGGGTGCAGAGTTGACCCTGATATTGGTGGCTAATGGGTTAAGGGTGGAGATTTTTCTGAACTCCCTGGTCAACATTCAACCTGTTGGTGCCTTAAACCCCTTTGTGCGTGTACATGCTTTGAGGTAGGACATGTTTCCTAAGCTTTTGAATGTTCAGATGAAAACCCTGGACATGCAAGTGCTGAAGAGTTGCACACCACCTCTGACCTGTACAATGTTCTTGCTGAACTCCTCCGCCTTGTCCTTCAGCTCCATCAGTTCACTGTGCATCTGTTTCTCTGCCAGCGACAGCAGGGGCACACGACTCTGGATCTTGCGCATGATGTTCTCCAACCTGGGGTCAACACACACGAACAACAGTCAGCATTCCAGGAATCTCTCCTTAGCAACAGACATGTGAGTTCCTCTGCTTCCTGGCAGCCACCTGTTTGCTTCAAGGATATCACATTACATAAAACCATCCATGCAGTCTGTGTGCAAGTTATATTTCTGATTGATAGTTTTCACAATTTGTAATCAATCACAGAAATGTGAACTTGAGAAAATATCAGGAAATACATGTTAAAACTGTGTATACTAAGAAAACTGCATACTGAAACAAAAATCAAACTCAGGCTAAATCCTTAACTCCACTGACACTGAGTAACACCAAAAAACCCCCAAAAAACCCCTACAAAATGAAGCAAAATCATCCATAACAAATAACACAAATTGTTGCACACCTTCACACTGATCAAACAAACGTTATATTCTAGAAGTTAACAGGATGTTGATTGCACTGTTGTAAACAACCATCTATTTGCATATTCTCAATTTTATTCACACATACACACACGTGTGCGTGCACACACACACACACACAAGAGGTGTGCTAACACATATGCAAACATGCATACAATCACATTTAATATCAAAGTGAAAAGATATTAAAGAAAGAAAAAAAATGAAACAAACATGAGTACTTTCAGTGACAGGGAAAACAGTTAAGGGCAGGGGGAGAACTATTCATTAGTCAGGGAAAACATAAAAACATTCATTCATCACTAACCGTCGAAGGATGTCTTCCTGGTTGTCATGGCAACTCTGTAGTCGTTCTCCCAGAATGCCAGCTTTGTCTCGTAGTTTTTCTTTGGTTTCTTCCAGAGACTGTAAATCTGCCAGCTGTTCTTTTTTCTGCTCTGTCAGGATTCGAACCCTGTACCATCACAAATGTCACTCACTCAAAAATTTGATTACAAAATAGAAAATCTCCAAAAAAACACACAATGATAATACGCACAGAACAGAAAAACTTCCCAGGTCTTGGCCACAAAACAATACAAAAAAAGAAATGCAAGAAAGACAGCTGGTTGAGGCCCAGAGAGGGTTCTGTTAGCATTACCAGCTGGTTGAGGCCCAGAGAGGGTTCTGTTAGCATTACCAGCTGGTTGAGGCCCAGAGAGGGTTCTGTTAGCATTACCAGCTGGTTGAGGCCCAGAGAGGGTTCTGTTAACATTGCCAGCTGGTTGAGACTAAGCGCGTTGGGTTACGCTGCTGGTCAGGCATCTGCTTGGCAGATGTGGTGTAGCGTATATGGTTTGTCCGAACGCAGTGACGCCTCCTTGAGCAACTGAAACTGAAACTGAGGCCCAGAGAGGGTTCTGTTAGCATTACCAGCTGGCTGAGGCCCAGAGAGGGTTCTGTTAACATTGCCAGCTGGTTGAGGCCCAGAGAGGGTTCTGTTAGCATTACCAACTGGTTGAGGCCCTGAGAGGGTTCTGTTAGTATTACCAGCTGGTTGAGGCCCAGAGAGGGTTCTGTTAGCATTACCAGCTGGTTGAGGCCCAGAGAGGGTTCTGTTAGCATTACCAGCTGGTTGAGGCCTGATTCTGTTAGCATTACCAGCTGGTTGAGGCCCAGAGTGGGTTCTGTTAGCATTACCCGCTGGTTGAGGCCAGAGAGGGTTCCTGTTAGCATTACCAGCTGGTTGAGGCCCAGAGAGGGTTCTGTTAACATTGCCAGCTGGTTGAGGCCCCCAGAGAGGGTTCTGTTAGCATTACCAGCTGGTCGAGGCCAGAGAGGGTTCTGTTAGCATTACCAGCTGGCTGAGGCCCAGAGAGGGTTCTGTTAGCATTACCAGCTGGTCGAGGCCCAGAGAGGGTTCTGTTAGCATTACCAGCTGGTTGAGGCCCAGAGAGGGTTCTGTTAGCATTACCAGCTGGTTGAGGCCCAGAGAGGGTTCTGTTAACATTGCCAGCTGGTTGAGGCCCAGAGAGGGTTCTGTTAGCATTACCAGCTGGTTGAGGCCCAGAGAGGGTTCTGTTAGCATTACCAGCTGGTTGAGGCCCAGAGAGGGTTCTGTTAGCATTACCAGCTGGTTGAGGCCAACAGAGTGAACTGCTAGTGTGCTTTGTGTGTGTGCGTGTCTCTGTATACATGTGTGTCTTTTTCTTTTTGTAATCTAATGTCTTTTCACTGTTTAGTGAAATTAGATGATGTATGCGTGTGTATGCGTGTGTGTGTGTGTGTGTTTGTTTGTTTATTTATTCAATACCATCATTATCAATAGTAATATTAATATCAATATATTCATTTATACATTTTCATTATATTCTGATTTAATTACTTTTATCTATTTCAATATTTATTCATTTTATTTAGAATTAGAATAGAATAGAATAGAATTTTCTTCCCCTCCACTAAAACTGATTGGTGGTCTGGATGCTAGTCACTTGGATTAGACGTGGAACTGAGGTCACATGCATAGCATACACTGATAGCACATAAAAGAGCTCATGGCAATGAAAGCATATTCCCTGGTAAAATTCTGTGGATATTTCCACATCTATTGTAAAACAAAAACACTTGAAGATAGAAAAACAAAAGAAACAAAAAAGGGTAACACTGCACTGTGGCGATACGCTGTCCCTGGGGAGAGCAGCCCAAAGTTCAGGCAGAGAAATGTGGAGACACAAAGTGAAGGAGGACAACAGTGCACTACCTGGTGTCCACCTCCTGCTGGGCCAGCTCCTGTTTCTGGACGTACTCCTCCCGCAGCACCTGCGTCACCCTCATCAGCAGCTGGTAACACGCCTGCTGGCTCATCACTGTCTGCTGCTTCGTCCTGTCACACAACCTCCATGTAGCACTGTGTGTGTGTGTGTGTGTGTGTGTGTGTGTGTGTTGTGTGTTGTGTGTGTGTGTGTGTGTGTCTAATCATTTGAAAAACAAAAAACAAAACAACAAAAACAAAAAAAAACTATTAAGAAAAAAACAACAACAAAAACAAACTTGACTATACACATAAAACTTAACACAGAAACACAATAATGAACAACACATCTTCCTCCAGCCTCCCTAACAATAAACAAAAGCCAGCAAACCATTAAAAATCCACCATACACAAACAATGAACAGAACAAAAACACCAGTTTAAAAAGCGCCAGCACCAGCACCAAAAACAAAATTAAGCATGGATCAAACAAAAACCTTTACAAGGCAGATGACCAATGTTTAAAAGGTTAAAAATCCCGTAGTCTTTCAGTCTTACAGCTATTGGAGCAGTGAATTCATATCCACAAAGTCTAAGGCTTGGCATAGGAAGGTGGGGCTCAATCCTCCTTCTACCATTCTTTAACCTTTCCCAGCTATGTCAGGTACCTGGATGGACTGGGTTCAGTAAGACAGAAGTACCTTTCCTAAGGACTCAACACCACACCAAAACGGGGCCTTGAACCCTGGTCACAGGTGGACAGTGGATAAGACATCCAATTATCTAACTGATTCTGCCACAGCACCTACCAAAGTCCACCTTTCCATTGCCCTCCCCTTAACACTCACACACACCACAGACACCCACCAACAGTCACACCACAAACACCCACCAACAGTCACACCACAGACACCCACCAGCACTCACACCACAGACACCCACCAGCACTCACACCAAAGACACCCACCAACACTCACACCAAAGACACCCACCAGCACTCACACCACAGACACCCACCAGCACTCACACCAAAGACACCCACCAACACTCACACCAAAGACACCCACCAACACTCACA
This sequence comes from Babylonia areolata, assembly GCF_041734735.1. Lineage (NCBI taxonomy): Eukaryota > Metazoa > Mollusca > Gastropoda > Neogastropoda > Buccinidae > Babylonia > Babylonia areolata. The sequence continues at coordinate 25,578,868 of NC_134887.1, forward strand.
CCAAAGACACCCACCAGCACTCACACCACAGACACCCACCAACACTCACACCAAAGACACCCACCAACACTCACACCACAGACACCCACTAACAGTCACACCACAGACACCCACTAACAGTCACACCACAGACACCCACCAGCACTCACACCACAGACACCCACTAACAGTCACACCACAGACACCCACCAGCACTCACACCACAGACACCCATTAACAGTCACACCACAGACACCCACTAACAGTCACACCACAGACACCCACTAACAGTCACACCACAAATACCCACCAGCACTCACACCACAGACACCCACCAGCACTCACACCACAGACACCCACTAACAGTCACACCACAGACACCCACCAGCACTCACACCACAGACACCCACCAGCACTCACACCACAGACACCCACCAGCACTCACACCACAGACACCCACTAACAGTCACACCACAGACACCCACCAGCACTCACACCACAGACACCCACTAACAGTCACATCACAGACACCCACCAGCACTCACACCACAGACACCCACTAACAGTCACACCACAGACACCCACAAGCACTCACACCACAGACACCCACCAGCACTCACACCACAGACACCCACTAACAGTCACACCACAGACACCCACCAGCACTCACACCACAGACACCCACTAACAGTCACACCAAAGACACCCACCAACACTCACACCACAGACACCCACCAGCACTCACACCACAGACACCCACCAGCACTCACACCACAGACACCCACCAGCAGTCACACCACAGACACCCACTAACAGTCACACCACAAACACCCACCAGCACTCACACCACAGACACCCACCAGCACTCACACCACAGACACCCACTCACACCACAGACACCCACCAGCACTCACACCACAGACACCCACTAACAGTCACACCACAGACACCCACCAGCACTCACACCACAGACACCCACCAGCACTCACACCACAGACACCCACCAACAGTCACACCACAGACACCCACCAGCACTCACACCACAGACACCCACCAACACTCACACCACAGACACCCACCAACACTCACACCACAGACTTACACCAGCAGAGGGTTGGACACGGAGCGGTGCAGGATACGAGCGATGTGCTGACTGAAGGGTTCTGTGCTGCTGGAATGTGGAGCAGCTGCCACGTCTCCTGAGCTCTCTGAGTCACGCAACAACCCTGACCATGGGTTCCGGTACTTGTTGCTGGTCAACATAACCAAATCATGGTCAGTGGACAGGATGGGAATGGACAGAGGGTGGGGTTCAGCGAAAACACTGTTGAAAATGAGTCCATCTACTGTGGTTACATCCAGATAGCCATCCATGAAAAGTAATCATGTGTCCACATTGTGCAGATATCCCAGCAGAGCACATCCACACTAAGCATATCCAAACACACAAAGCTTATTTTATTTCACTAATATAAAAAGCCACACAACAGACAAGGCACTTCTCTCTAAGTTTTCCAAAAATGTATACACCAAAATAAACTCTTTCACTCCCATCTTACCTTCTTTCACCGAGACTTTGTTTTCCAAAAAAATAACAGTCTCTTTAACACACACACAAATTATCTACCTGAACAAAAGTATACATATGTCACCAATATTTCAAGACTTTGATGTATCACATTTTTACACAACAGAAAATCTTTGATCAAGGTTTATTATCTAAAACAGGTGCAATGGTATTTCTATGCATAAACAAACCCCAAAGTATATACAAAGAGCTGTCTTTCAAAAAGTACAAACATACACAAAGAGAGAACTCACACACACATATACACACACGTTCTCACATAAATCATGTGTGCAGACACATTTACTCACACATTTCCCACACACACTCTGTCACAAAGAGGCAGGGGTTGTATACATTCTCTCTCTCTCTCTCTCTTTCAGTCTTTGTGCCCAAGATAGGAACTGTCCTTTTTGTTGAAACGAAGTTGAGAACGAGCATCACTTTCTGTTTTATTGCATGTTTTATAATGATCTCAGAGCTAAGTTTCTAAAAGAATCGACTACAGTATCAATTCATTCACTACTCAAAAGCAACAAATGTATGCCATAGAGACAATGTATCCAGGTTCGCTTTTCATGCAATCAACAGACGGCAGAAGACTACCTTTTAGATAAAGTAATGTCATTATGTTTCAAATAATTTCCAGATGAAACTTTTGAGTCCACTTACACATGAAGGAATATGACTTTTCTGTTTTCATGAAGCAAATGTATGCATATTTGTAATTATCTATATCACCCCCACCACCCTTTCCACCAGCCATATGTATTGTGGCCAAAGGCCTGATGTACATTAAACCTTCTGAGTTCTGAGTTTTCTCTCTTGTTCTCTCACACACAAACTCTAACTTAAAGGTGTGCACACACACACTAACTCATACACTCATACATACATACACACACTCACTCACTCACTCAATGAAGGCAGAGGCAGAATACACTTTCTCTCTCTCCCACACACACACAAACTCTCACATAAAGGCATGTATGCATGCACATTCACACACACCTTCATACACACTCATTCACCAAGAGGCAGTAGTACACACTCTCTTTCAAACACACACATTTACAAACTCTCACATAATGGCATGGGTGTGCACACACTCACTTCACCCACACCTTTCTCCACACAGACTCACTGACGTCAACACACACACACTCACTTCACCCACACCTTTCTACACACAGACTCACTGACACACACACACACTCACTTCACCCACACCTTTCTCCACACAGACTCACTGACGTCAACACACACACACTCACTTCACCCACACCTTTCTACACACAGACTCACTGACACACACACACACTCACTTCACCCACACCTTTCTACACACAGACTCACTGACACACACACACACATTCACTTCACCCACACCTTTCTACACACAGACTCACTGACACACACACACACACTCACTTCACCCACACCTTTCTACACACAGACTCACTGACACACACACACACACACTCACTTCACCCACACCTTTCTACACACAGACTCACTGACACACACACACACACTCACTTCACCCACACCTTTCTACACACAGACTCACTGAAACTCACACACACATTCACTTCACCCACACCTTTCTACACACAGACTCACTGATACACACACACACTCACTTCACCCACACCTTTCTACACACAGACTCACTGACACACACACACTCACTTCACCCACACCTTTCTACACACAGACTCACTGACACACACACACTCACTTCACCCACACCTTTCTACACACAGACTCCCTGACACACACACACACACACATTCACTTCACCCACACCTTTCTACACGCAGACTCCCTGACACACACACACACTCACTTCACCCACACCTTTCTACACACAGACTCCCTGACACACACACACACACATTCACTTCACCCACACCTTTCTACACACAGACTCCCTGACACACACACACACACACATTCACTTCACCCACACCTTTCTACACACAGACTCACTGACACACACACACACACATTCACTTCACCCACACCTTTCTACACACAGACTCACTTCACCCACACCTTTCTACACACCAACTCACTGACACACACACACACACTCACTTCACCCACACCTTTCTACACACACATTCACTTCACCCACACCTTTCTACACACCGACTCACTGACACACACACACACACTCACTTCACCCACACCTTTCTACACACACATTCACTTCACCCACACCTTTCTACACACCGACTCACTGACACACACACACACACTCACTTCACCCACACCTTTCTACACACACATTCACTTCACCCACACCTTTCTACACACACATTCACTTCACCCACACCTTTCTACACACCAACTCACTGACACAGACACACACACATTCACTTCACCCACACCTTTCTACACACTGACTCACTGACACACACACACACACTCACTTCACCCACACCTTTCTACACACACATTCACTTCACCCACACCTTTCTACACACCGACTCACTGACACACACACACACACTCACTTCACCCACACCTTTCTACACACCAACTCACTGACACACACACACACACTCACTTCACCCACACCTTTCTACACACACATTCACTTCACCCACACCTTTCTACACACTGACTCACTGACACACACACACACACATTCACTTCACCCACACCTTTCTACACACCGACTCATTGAGACACACACACACACATTCACTTCACCCACACCTTTCTACACACCGACTCACTGACACAAACACACACATTCACTTCACCCACACCTTTCTACACACACATTCACTTCACCCACACCTTTCTACACACCGACTCATTGAGACACACACACACACTCACTTCACCCACACCTTTCTACACACACATTCACTTCACCCACACCTTTCTACACACCGACTCATTGAGACACACACACACACTCACTTCACCCACACCTTTCTACACACACATTCACTTCACCCACACCTTTCTACACACCAACTCACTGACACACACACACACACATTCACTTCACCCACACCTTTCTACACACTGACTCACTGACACACACACACACACATTCACTTCACCCACACCTTTCTACACACACATTCACTTCACCCACACCTTTCTACACACTGACTCACTGACACACACACACTCACCTCATGGGCATGGCTGTGAAGTCCTGATCCATGGTAAGAACCAGCAAGGTGGGGGTCAAGGTGGGGTCACTGACTATGTCCATACCAAACACTGGAGCAACAGGACTGGAACATACCAGTACACACATCAACATCTGCAGAAATAGGTCAGCAATAACACTGTTCATCCTGCATCCTAAACCTTTGTCAAAGTCCAAAGCCCTTATGCATGCGTGTGAATGACTGGTGCGAAAGCGCTTTGATTTGTCTCTGCACAAGATTCAGCGCTATATAAATACAATTATTATTATTATTAAGACTCCGTATGTGCAAACATTGTGCGGACCATTTCAGTGTGTGGGTGATTTGATTTGATTTGATTTGATATGGATACTTATATATTGCTTATCCTCGGTCGGAGACCAAGGTCTAAGCGCTTTACAAACACTGGGTCATTTGTTCAACACGCTGCTGCCTGGGTAGAGCCCAGTGATGGCTGCCATTGGGTGCTCATCATTTGTTTCCTGTGTCATTCAATCAGATTTCACGCACGCACACATACCCACAGACAAGTGACATTTTATGTGTATGACTTTAGTTTACCTACCCTGCCATGTGGGCAGCCATACTCTAATTTCAGGAGTGTGCATGCTCGGTGTGTTCTTGTTTTCATAACCCACTGAATGTTGACATGGATTACAGGATCTTTAACATGAATATTTTGATCATCTGCGTGCATATACACATGAAGGGGGTTCAGGTATTAGCAGGTCTGCACATGCGTTGACCTGGGAGATTGGAAAAATCTCCACCCTTTACCCACCACGTGCCGTTACTGAGATTTAAACCCAGGACCCTCAAATTGAAAGTCCAATGCTTTAAGCACTTGGCTATTGCACCAGATGCACCTGCCTGAGTGGATATATTTATTTTTGTTGTTATGTCTTTTAACTGAAGTATATTGACAGTGACTTTCTTTGTATATTAGTTAAATTTGCTTCTAAATAAGATACTGAATAATACATACTGAACTTTTCATTGCTATAGCTGGTGTTTGTGTTGTCTGGGTGTTAGCACTGGGTAAGGTAGGGGGTTGGTTGGGGGTTGTGGGGGCGGGGTTTCTAGTCTGTCACTCTTACAGAGCATGTGACAGTCAAAAAACAAAGCACCTATGTGTTCTGTACATCGCCAAAATAGTCAAGGAGTTAATGAATTTATATATATAATGGTGAGCATGTTTACATCAATAGCAGCTTGTGAGATGTTTTCATTATCACAATCATTAGAGTTCTCTTCAGTCAAAGCACACACACACAGACAACACATGCATGTATGTGTCAGTTGCTCTGACATATAAGACCATCTTGTGTTCAGAACAGGGAGGTACAGTATGCATGACTCAAGAGCCAGGGACAGCTGTTTTATCCTGTGAAGATTCATTTGGCTGGCTCCCTGTACTGTTGGTAACCCACAACATCAAGACATACAGTGAGTGCTTCCATGAAGCCGGATCATTCATTTTGCCATGTTACCTTTAGTCTACTTCTGTCAAGTCAGCAAGTGGTAAATCTGTTGTGCTCCTCTTTTATATTAAATTTATACTTGTTAACTTCAGAACCTCTCAATGCATTCTAAGCCAACTTCAGCTTATTTTCTACATTCCTTGCCTTGCATTTTAACAGGACAGCAACAAACTTGAGACACAGACATGTTTTCAGTCAGCACAAAATAAGATTTTAGCATTTAAGCACAACTGATTATCTCAGTAATACTGGCTAAAATGTTTGGTGAACTGAATTAAGCAGACTTAATTTTGCTATACTCTATTTTTTGACTGATATTGATGCCACATGTTGTGTTACAGCACATCTAGATCATGTGATATTAGAGTAAGTCATAGCAAAATGTAGAAGGACGTGATTATATTAAGCAGCGCACTTTTTTACCCATATTTCAGGAAAACAGGAAAGGGCTGATGAAGAAAAAGAGTGTCACAGAGAGCAACAAAAAGACCCAGAGGCAGAGACTACCTGGAGTACAGAGGCTTGGTACAGATCAAATGCTCCACCACACTTTCCTGATCTGCTGGCAACACAAACTGACAGCTGTCATCTGCACACACACACATTATTCATTCACTTGTGCACATGTACTGTATATTAATGCTCATTATTTCTCAACAAAACGGTCAGCTTATGACAACATGATTATGAAACAATGTTCAAAAAAAGATAATAACAATATGATTATAAACCAATGTCCAAAGAAGATGATGCACATACCCTCCCACTGCATCCAGTACAAACTGTCCCCCCCACCCCCCTTCCCCATCATATTTTCACACAGTCAACATTTCTTATCTACTGTCTGTCTGTTCCTCTTCCCAACCACCTTGTTCATCCACAGATCACTTTACTCTCTGCACACTAAAGAGCAAGAATAAGCCTTCTCCTTCACCAACACCAGACAGTGGAACACACTACTGCAAAACATTCCTCACCTTAACCATTTCGTTGCCAGGGAAAAAAGATTTAAGTGAAATCTATTTGCCAGGGTTTTTTCCCCACAAAATATGGGTATATATATTTTTTTAATTCTGTGGAGTTTATCACTGGATAAAGACCCACAAAAATATACATTTTCTGAAAGGTAAATGAATAATGTATACAAAACATATGATGTTTTCCAATCCAAACACATGCACTCGTTTTGAAATCAGTATTTTTTTTTGGTCAGATTTTCAACATGTTCATTACAAACATTGGTATATTTTCTGGAAAACTGCACACAAAAACAATACAAGAACAATCACTATAAAAAAGAGACAGACACATTACTCAACGTGACTACTCTAGTGATAACAACACAGATGTGATAGTCTGATCCTTTCAGTCAAATCAGTCTTCTTGAAAAAAGCAACATCATGCCCATCAGCAAAGTCAGACCCAAGAACTGTTTCATTTCAAACACATTTGTATCTGTCCATGCTGAGAGTCTGGAGCACTTTTTGTTCTGCCTGACTGGGTTTGTCTGGACCTCTTGGAGTGTCTGCTGTGCATACACACGTATCTTAATTAGATTATCATCTACAAAAGAAAAAAATTCAATGCAGCCTTTGCTGTGTTGGTCGTTTTTCAGTCCACTGTCATCAGTAAAGTCAGGAATAACAGGCTGAATGTTGTTTGTTGGCCCTACACTGACCACTCCCCCATGCCCCCACCAAACACACTATACCCATGACCACTCCTCCATCCCCCTTCTCTTCCCCCTCTCTGACCTGCAACACTTTTTTTTTTTTTGCTGCCCCATCATCTGCACTATTTCAGTGGCATTACTCCCACGCTGCTCATTTAGATTCCCCCATATGCGGCCACACCCAGGTTCGTCCGTCACAGTTCCAGCGTCGGTAGTCCGCAGGGAACCATCAATGTTGACCTGCTACACCTTGTCCAGTTTCCCTGTCTGCCTCCCTTCACCCTACTTCTACTGCTACCCATATCCTGCACTGGCTCAGTGCCAAGAGTATTGCTCCCACTGCTGCTATCTCCGTCAGCATTATTGTCAGTCATGAGGTCAGAGTCTCTGTGTTTATGTTTGCTCATCGATCATGCCAATCTCTTCATTGCTCCCTTCATCTTCTATCAAACCATCTGATAAAAGTTCATCACTATCTTCTTCTCCAAGCTGACACTCCAATTCTTTCCGAGCATCAGCTAAATAATGCAATCTTTGTCATATAGATGCACCTTGACTGCAGAGTTTGGGCAGAGTGTCACCATTTTGCTGAGTGTGCAATGAGTGATGCAAAACACAACCTGTGACCCAACTAAATCCTTCAAATAAAGGACTATCTCATGACATAAATGAAGTTTCTAGCTATCAATAGAATCTAGAAACATTCTTCAAGTGAAAGATACCAGCAGTTTTGTCAACGAACTCAATACAAACCAGGGTAAATCTGAATATTTCAGTGACGACTTATCTTGTCACGAAAGCAGCAAAGCATACATGACTGCGCCGACGAGTTATCTCATCGGCCAGGCATTCTAGGGGTTAGGTGAACAATGGCATTCAAGAAAGCATTGCAAATATACCACTTTCAACTATACAACACAAATCAACCATCCTGCTCCCATGACTTTCTCTCTCCTCTTAATAATACATACCCACATCAGCCACCCATGCACTGCCTCTTACTTGCCTCATACATCAGGTTATCTTTTATTTCAAGTTTTGATCTGCTTTTATATACTTTACATGTGTGCTGATCATTTGTGTTGTGAATGGATGCATTAAATGATGAGGTGTGTGTGTGTGTGTGTGTGTGTGTGTGTGTGTGTGTGTGTGTGTGTGTGACCACACTTTGTAACAAGCCAGGGAATGAAACACCATTTCGATTCTTTGCATTCTTATACATGTACAAGTCTTTCTTGCTTCCCTTGTTCCAAAATGGAATGAAGCTCCAGTTTGATACTTTGCAATGTCAAGTAATGTTTGTAAATGTTTCCTGTTTTTATGATTCTTTACAAAATCAGGGGTGACTGAGGGGAAAACACACAAAATGACTGACTGATAACATTGCAGAATTTACCGAAGTCTGTTAAATAAATCATCCATTCTTTGTGCACATATTTTCTTAAGAAAGATTGGTAAAAAGCTTTGCTTTTATGAGTAACATACACATCCATTCACACAGAAAGATTCCTGTGGACAGAGACATGTGCATACAAGCATACAAATATATGCATACATATACACAAATGCACACTGACATACACAGACAAAGGGCAGTGTGACGACACTCACTGGAGAGGAAGTTTCGCAGGGTGTGTACCCAGGGTAAAGCCACGCTGTGTACACCTGCAGAGTGACAGCAGTGATAGCGGTCCATACTGACTGGGTCTGTAATGCAACACAGTACAGGGAAAAATCAGTCACAGACACAGAAACTGTGTGTATATAAATACATATGCATACAAGAACCATGTATGTACACCCATGCAAATATAATTTGATTTCCTATTGAAGTGGATTTTTCTACAGATTGTTGCCGTGTGTTCTTTTACATGTGCTAAGTGCACGCTGCACATGGGACCTCGATTAATCGTCTCATCCAAATGACTAACATCCATACCACCACTCAAAGTCTTGTGGAAGAGGAGAAAATACTGGCGACTACGGGATTCAAACTAGTGTGCTCAGATTCTCTCGCTTCAAAGACCAATGTGTTACCTCCAGGCCAACATTCCACATGTTATTAAACAGGGTTTGAATTTAGTGAGTGCCCAGGTGCAAATGCTATGGAAAGCTGGCTCAGGCATGCAAATTTTCTGTTGAAGAGTGCCCAGGTGGCACTCAAAAACTGAAAGAGGCGAAAGAAAATTAATTAAAAGACACACTAAGAAAGCAAGCTCGAACGCGGTCAATCGAAATGTAAAGTGTCGTCTGCTGCAGCTTGCTTTGCAGAGCAGCATCTTTGCGTGTGCACGATCAGATGTTGATGTTCATGGCGCATTAGTGATGAACGATGTTTCTCATCTTCAATGTTAAAAGAAAGGCTCCCGAAACAGAGACGAAAGCTCAGGATGACAAAAATAATAAACAGCAGAAGTACAAATCAAAGCGCCAGCGCGTGTACAATGAAGCCTGGCAGAACGACTTTCCTTGGCACATCTTATTTCATTTTATTATACTGGCACCCAAAACCACAATTGGGCACGAGAGAGAGAGAGAGAGAGAGAGAGAGAGAGAGAGAGAGAGAGAGAGAGGAAGAAAGAGAAAGAGAGGAAGAGAGGCAGAGAGGGAGGGAGAGAGACAGACACAGAGTCAGAGCACAAGAGTGGATATGAATATAATTCCTATATAAACACAGAACATGAAATGGAACATCTAATTAAAAAAAAAAGAAAAAAAAAAAAGGGATGGCATATGCCATGCCTATCAGCTTTATATATATATATATATATATATTTTTTTTTTTTTTTTTTTTTTTTTAATTTATTGAAATGATCCATGAGGCAGTTTGCTGTGTGGAACTTGTATGAAGACATAGGAACTGAAAGGTCTAAGGAATGATGTTTTCTTTCTATAATTCTAGTAATCTAATAAGCACACACAACCACACTGAGGGAAAAGCACTCGTGTGCCTGTATACACATGCATTTAAATACATAGGATTTATCTCTCTGTGTGTGTGTGTGTGTGTGTGTGTGTGTGTGTGTGTGTGTATGGGTGGGTGTGGGTGTGTAAGTCTGAGTATGCATGTGTAATACAGACACAGTGTGTATATGTGTAGATGTGAGTATATCCAAGCTTGTGTAAATGGGAAAAAGAAAGAGAGAGAGAGAGAGAGAGAGAGAGAGAGAAAGACAGACAGACAGAGAGAGATAGAGAGAAGGGGGGAGGACAGAAAATAAGAGGGAAAGGGGATTAAGGGGGGGGGGGGGGGGGGGGGTTAGGAAGAAATCCTTTTTTTTATGCAAACGACAGAGTCCATGATTTGAAACACACTAATCAATGTTTCCCCATTTGTCGACTCTTGTGTGTGGTAACAAAAACGGATGGAGAGATGATGAAAGATCCTTCAATGCCCCATGCACAGCCAATCCCCAGGCAGACAGCTCAATGAATCAATACAAAACCCTTCAATACCTTCCCCAATTCTAAAAACGAACACTCACCACCGGTCTATCAACCAAAGGAAAAAAAAAAGGAAAGAAAACTGTTGAAGTAAAAATCACTACGGCTTTCCCCATACTAATGGCCACACCCCGACCTGAGACAGAGAAATCAATCACTTTTCCCAGATCAATAAATACTGCGAGGTAGGCAGGAACTCTGCTTCCTACTGTGGCAGGCCCTGACAAAAAGTCAATACCGTCTCATCAGATTTTTGTTCTCGTTCATTCTGAAAGGTCATGCCCCGATTCAAACATTGGCAGATGTAGCGCTGGGATGGGAGAGATGAACAGGGTGATGCACATGGGAGGGGAGGGAGTGGGGAGGGGGGCGGGGTATTGACCAGAAGGATGGAAGGAAAGAGAGCTGGTACTTTTTCAGTGTGAATAGTTAGCCTGTGGATCAATTCTCATGGTTATTTACCTTCAACAGTGCTGCTGTCAATTTTTTCTTTCTTCTCTTTTTCTCGTTCTATGTTCTATTTCAGGACTAACCATGCCTGCTGCTTTATTTGCTTTATTTTGTGGGGTTTATTGAGGGGCAGATCATGGGTACATTTATCTTATTTTGTGGTAATACATCTCCTTCATTTTGTAACAATCATTGTCAATGAACCATCTTAAAACCTTACTGTATTACATAGCACATTTGCTTTATTGTCTTACAACTGGACAGTTACTGTATTACTCAGCCTACACATAAGACATCAAACAAGCACAAGAGCACAGACAGAACACACACAAAACCAACCCACCAAACTGACACTCTTCCTGAATACTTGGTAAAAGAAAAAAATCACCTTTGATGATTTTGATGGGACATGTAAAATGGTCCTCACTCAGTGTGGTGGAGGTCACTGGGTCAAGGTTACCGTCAGTGAGGGATAACTCCAGCTCGACACTCTCCACCACATAGAGCAAGGGCTGACTGGGGTGGTAGAACTTGGGTAACTCCGGTGCCACTGTCAACTCCTGAAAGACAAACACCAGACATCATCATTGGGTGAAAAGTTATGACCCACACACTCGGTCATCATTACAGTTTCTTGCATGAAGTGAGACTTGCCTTTAAAATTACTTTCGTAGTGTGTGGACATACTGAAAATATACTGGGGAGTTATTCATTTTTGGTTCACATGTCGGTTTATACAACATTGAGTCTATGCAATAACACATGTCGGTTTATACAACATTGGGTCTCTGTAATAACACAGTGTTTCAGCTGTCTGTGAGTCCATGTGTGTGTTTCTGTGTGAGTATGTGTATGCCATGCCCATGGTAAACTTAACTTCATTTTCAATGGAAATACTCTGTCAATACCAAATTCAGATTAAACATAGAGAAATAAATCTTACCACTCATACCAATTGTAAATCTTTCAGATAAAGCCATTTTTTCGGATCAAGGATGGTTTATTCATTCAGCTTCCACACGCACACAATTTTATTGGTTCATTCTTGGTTTGTTGCAAGAATGTTTGTTTTGTGTTTAAAGATGGCATGAGATTTTATTTCTTGTCAGCAGTTAAAAGAACAAAAAAATTGGACAGAAAGAACAGAATGACACTAACACCACCACCATGTTTACCATATTTTCACATATTTTAAAGAGGATACTTCATTAGAGGATACCAGAATGAACATATAATCAATGGCTGCTGAAGGCAGCCATCTTGCCTGAAAAGTCTTGTCACTGTTGGAATCATGCATTCAGTCTATGATTCATGATAATATATTACTGAAAGGAAGGGAAGGAGGCCACTAGATTTTATCCAGAGACTGATTTCTGCAAAGACATTTTCGCTAAATGCATAATGTCCGCAAATGACAATCAACATCAGCAGATCTAAATGCATATACACAAATGTATGAAATGGCAAAGAGACATCTGGGACTTCACTCTCAATGCGCATGCATGTCTGATTTTAGGCCTATCATGTGAATTTTCTGGTGCAAAAATTGCATATTTAAAAAATAAATACATAAAAATGGAGAGAAAAAGTCACAGTGATTGAAAATGACATACGTTTTCACATGTTTTGACAATGAATAACCGTATTTTAGCATTAGAACCAAAGCAAAGAGAGGTTTGAATAGACTTGCATATCACAGTCAGTGAATTAAAAACTGATTTGACAAGTCGTTCAAGAAACCCTTGTTTCTGGTGATGAGCAAAAATACGAACGGGAACAATATATGTAAGTACTGCAAAGCCCATCCTCCCTCTCCCTAATGCTGTCATTTTTGGTTGATTGTTCAGTAGGAATCACAAGTGAGCCATGAAGGCTTTGCCACTTGTCAAAAATTCTTTAATTCGTCTTTCTCACTTCAGCCCTTGTTGCCCTGAGTTCCAGAGTGGAGAAAGTGGTGATACAATGGGTACCAGCACACTGTGGCATCAGAGGCAACGAAAAAGCGGATATTCTGGCAAAAAACGGTGCACGGAAGGAGCAGGCCAACAAACTGGTGTCATACGATGAAATCAAGACAATCATCAAGGCACAGCAAGGAATAAAGTGGTGCCTCCAGCACCCCAAATATAACCCAGAAGACAGATACCATTTGCTGGAACGATGGGAACAGGTCAAGATATTCCGCCTGAGGACTGGACTCAACCGCCTGCTCCACCACATGCACACAAAATTCGGCATTGGACAGAGTGGAGAGTGCCCTTGTGGTGAGGGACCAATGACAACTGACCACATCCTTCAAGACTGTACAACACATGCAGCATCCAGGAAGAAGTACTGGCCAACACTGACAGCAGTGGAAGCCAAGCTGTACGGCACCCTGGAGGAGCTGCGATGGACGGCAGCCTTCATCGAAGACACCGGGCTGCTCATCTAACGGGAGGCGAACGAGGAAGAAGAAGAAGTCTTTTGAAATTCTTCCTTAAGTTTGTGAACACCCTGAAAATATACTTGGGACCTTTGAAGATTCCTTCTCCAATGTGAGTGGATATCTTGAATTCAGGTGATTTTTTTTGATTTAAAAATTTTTTTTTAATCAGTTTGGTCAAAGTGGACACATTTTCATCATGTGTAACAGTGCAGTTTTATACCATATAACAGACATTTACCTAGCATCGGCACAGAGTTATGGACACTTTGCTTAGCTAACGTAATATGAAAAGAACACAACCCATACATTTTTTCTTCTTCAGAAAACAAATATATGGAGTATCTTATGTATGAACATATTTCTTCTAGTTTTCCATACGTGACTATATAAAACACCCATTACACAGTCATGTTAAACATTATTACTGCAGACACATAAGTGCACATGAATACACACATACATATATTATTTACATACTCGCATACTTACACATTCACATACATCTGTTCTTCAAGTATAAAAATATATCACTGAGCCTTCATTATTGCGCATTTTGATCTTTCATCATATTTTGTTATGGGTTATTGTTTTCAAGAAGTTTTATATATGGACACCATTTTCTCGTAAATACAACGCTTAACATTTCCATTGAATGCATACATCTTTCTACTTCATAACTATTTCTTAAATCATTCAGAAAGTGCTGTATACATGGTTTAATCTTATTTATTCTGCATTTATAAACAAGATATTTTTCAAAAAGAATAATATAGTTGAAAGTTTCATCTGTTTTGTAATTTTATTATTTCCAAAGAGAACTAATTCTATGTTTAACTTAACGTTTCAGCAAGTATCATCTTTCTTTAAAAACATTCTCTAATTCCTTCCAAAACAATTGAGAGAACTTGCAAAACCATAGATAATGTTGTACTGAATCTATTTCATTTTTACAGAAATTGCACTTGTCACTGTTTGTAATGCCTATTTTTTCTTCAGAGTTTTGTTTGTAACTAAAATGTTGTGACAAATTCTAATTTGAAACCACTTCAATTTTATCTCTTTTACCTTTTTTGTTTGCTTCATTGTGGTTACCCAATTAACAATGATATCTAATTTTTGCTCCCACTTAACAAAGGAATTTATATTGTAAATAATGAGTGGTTCAAGAAGTATATCATAATATATTTGCGAGCCTTTCATAGTAGAGGATATTAAGTGTAGTGCTTTCGGTCATTCATTACAAGTTTTATCACTCAGATAAATATTGTGTGTAATTACGTAACTTTTTATTGATCGTATCAATCCCATATACACTAAATAATTTACATTAATGTTATATTCTTCTGTAAAGCAACTGTAACTAAGGAAGCACCCATTCTCATCAACAACATCTCTAACCAGAAATATATTCTTGTTTGTCCAACTCTAAATTTGTCGTTGTAAAAAAGGGGCTCTGCAAGTACCTCGTGTGGTTCTTTTAATTGTATTTGTTTCGTAAAATTCATGTATGCCTGAAAAACATTTTTCCAAAATTGGTTACATTCGATATTTATAAACTTTCTTGAACCATACAGATGCAATGCGTTAATTTCTTGGCATTTTATAAGTAAGATTCTCTTCCACTTCGGTGTTCCTGCGTATAATTTCCTTATCCATGTTATCTTAAGAGCATGTATAAACTTTTGTATGTCTGGTATACCTATTCCTCCATTTGCAACATTATGTATTGAGTATTTTCTTTTAATCTTATCTGGTTTCTTATCCCATATGAATTCATAGCATAGTCTTTGTAATTCTTTTACTTCTTTGTCTGGAGGGTTTGGAAGAAGAATCCATAAGTATATAAGCTTTGAAAGTATGAGAGATTTGAGAGTAGCAATTCTACCGACGGGTGTGCATATACGCTTTGACCAAATCTTGAATAAGTTTTTTGCTTTTGTTAATTTGTCCCTTGTATTCACTTCAGTTATTTTTGATAGATCGTCTAAAAACCATATACCTAAAATCTTGAATTTGGGGCGGTTCCATTTCATATTCTTTTCTGGGAGACATTTCCTTTTTGAATTTTTCATACACCCTAACCACATTTAGCGTTATAATTTAATTTAACTTCAGACCTGAAAATTCTTCAAATCTATTTAGTGTTTCAAATAATTTCTCATATGATTCTTTATCTCCATCTAACGTAAATATTGTGTCGTCAGCAAACTGACTAATTTTAAATTTGGTGTTAAATATGCTAATGCCTTTAATACCCTCATCTTCCCTAATCTTGCATGCCAGAATTTCAGAGCACAATACAAACAGGTATGGCAAAATCGGGTCTCCCTGACGGCACCCCCTTTGTATTTTGAAACTCTGGGATACCTCACCATTTACTATGACATATGACTTTATATTTCTGTAAAAAGTGCATACCCATTTACAAATATCTTCTCCAAATCCAAAAGCATTTAAGACCTTGTTCATATATACCCAGTTTACCAAATCAAATGCCTTTTCAAAGTCTATTGAAACTAATAAGCCTGAATTGTCTTCTTTTTTCTAAGTAATGCATGATGTCATATAGTATTCTTAAGTTATCAGCAATGATACACAAATGGAATAAAACCTGTCTGATCTTCATTTATTAACTTAGGCAGGACTGACTTAATTCTACTAGATATACATGATGATCCTATCTTATAAATAACGTTTAACAGGGATATAGGCCTCCAGTTTTTTAAGTATTCCCTTGGTTTATCCCCTTTTGGCAGGCATGTAATTAATCCTTGTCTGTGTTGTTGACATTTCTCCACTTATAAATCCTTCATTCAGTGATCTTACAACAAAATCACTAATGTCTTTCCAGAAAAATTTGAAAAAAATTAGTCATTCCATCTGTACCTGGACTCTTGTCGTTTGCATTCACCTAATAGCATCTGTGGCTTCTTGTCTTATAATTAATCCTTCTAGTTGTTTTGATTCTGTCTCATCAAGTCTGGGTAAGTTGTTTAGATAATCACTAATATCTAAACCTTTTACATTCTGTTCTTTGTATAGGTCTTCATAATAATGCCTTGTCGCCTTTAGTATTTCATCTGTTTCTGTCAGTATATTACCTTGATCTGTAACTAATTTTAACATGTGTTTACTGATAAAGTGAGGTTTTTCAAAATTACAAAAATATTTACTTACTTTTTCACCCTGAGATGCCCATCTTGCTTTAGATCTTAAAGCTATCCCTTCCATTTTCAATTTCCTTAATTGTATGAGCTCTTCCGTTTTCTCCTGCAATTTTCTAGTTATATTATACGACCGAACTTCCTTTTCGAGTCGTCGTATTTCCTTTTCTAACATTTCCTCTTTGTCTATTTGTTGCTTTTTCTTTCTTATTCCAAAAGTTATAGTTTTTGCTCTTATCTCCATTATCAACACATCTAAAAAGAGCTGGCTGCTTATAGTAAACTGAATTTCATCATTCGGGATATTCCATGTGTTTTCTCATGCGTAAGGTAATACTGCATACTGTTCCTTTATTTTCTCTATTGTTTCTTTCACTAATTTAATATAATCACTGTCTCTAAGTAAAGATGAGTTAAATTTCCAAAAAGGTTTTCTTTTGGGTTCTGTATTAAATACTAAGTCAACTTTGACTAAAGAGTGGTCACTTCTATAACCATACAAAATATCAGCGTCTTTAACATCAGTAACCAGGTTATCTGAGATCAAGAAGATGTCAAGACGGCTTTGTTGTAAGGGAGCTGGTCTCCTCCAAGTGTATCTTAAGACTTCAGTATTGAGTTCCCTCCATTATCTACTAACTGTAAATCATCTATCATTTTTATCTTTAAAACTCTTGTGCTCCCTGATTATTCACATGCTTATAATTATGATAGGTTGGGATTCATTACTAAATTCCAATCCCCTCCCATTATGACATTAGAAATTTCTTGCTCTTCAACTTTTTTCTGAATTTCTTAAAAAAAATATAGGGTCATCTCTGTTAGGGCATTGGGGAGATATTCATCTTTTAAAATCATTTTTGTTGTGTGAGGATCTCTTGAAAATATATTGGGAGTTATTCACTTTAAAAACTCTTTCTCCAGTATTTCTTTGGCAAGAAACCATGTCGTGTTATATTTTTTCATCTCTAATTTGCTGGGTATTCACATAGAACACTGAACACTGAATGATTTTAATGACTTAGGCCAACAGCCCCTATCATACCAGCTGTAAACAAAACACATTCCTGATAAATATGACAACAAGATATATATGGTGGTGAATATTAATATCAACTCTGCAGGTGCTCACAGAGAAAGAGAGGGAGCAAGAGAGAGAGACACAGAGAGAGAGACAGACAGACAGAGAGACAGACAGAGACTGTAACATTATCATTACAATTTCAACAAAACAAACAGCACAACGCCTGCAAAAAAATAGCCATCCACACAAACAGGCTTGCACAAACACACTTTATACACCCCAATGAAAATATGCCTCCAAGGAAAGGTTACAGAAAATGTATATCAAAGAGACATCAACAAAATATCAAATCAATTGCCCTGCATATATACAGTTCGTTTACACTCAGGGGTAAGCTCCAGCATGCAATCCAATATTTACAGGCGGCACATCTGTCACAATGCCAATGCTTTCGTATCAAGCCTTTCCATGGATTTGAGAAAGTTTGCCCCAGACTTTTATTTTTCACCTCAAGCGTACTTAGTTTTCTATTGTTCACACAAAAACACTGCAAACTAGCTTTGAATTTGGGCACAGTTTCAGCTGACTCCATCTTGGATCAAAATTTTATTCATGTCTAGACACACAAACACACACACACACACACACATGTGCAGACACACACATTCCATACACTTCACTTTTCATATTTTCTTTCCTATTTCTTTCTTCATTCATTGGAAACCGATTTCATTTTGAAATAAACTTCTATGTTGAAGTTACACTTGGCATTCAAAATCAATCATGTGTACAAAGAAACAGAAAGCAGACTGTACAGTCTATCCACACACACCGAAGGGAATGTGGCACCTGTGGAAGCAACAGAAAGTATCATAAAACTGAAGTTCACATCACACTACTGAACATTCACAACAGCGTACACACACAAAACTGCATCCACACTCAGCACCTGGATTCATGCTATGGTACTACTTTCAAACAAAGAATAAACTACTGCAATACAAAATAGTATCCATCCAAGAATACACACACTCGTCACAGAAACACAGAGTCGCATAAGCATGCATGCAAGCAACACAGCTCATTTTGCTGTGATGCTCACCATGTTACAAATGTGTACATGCTGTCATCACAGCATAAAGTAAATCTGACCATTGTATGCATTCCACATGGTGAATTGTGATCAATGATTTTGGGGACGTTAGCACTCTGATACAACTCTGAATAATCTCAAAGTCAAAAAATCCAGAAAGGAGATCTCTCTCTTGTGTACACATGCAAAAATCACAGTGGGTGTGCGTGCCCTTGCATGCTGTTAACACATCTGCTAGCTCATTTGTCTCTGCTGCTCACAGTTTTGATGTAATATTGTACTGTCTGATGGCATGTGTGTGTGTGTGTGTGTGTGTGTGTGTGTGTGTGTGTGTGTGTGTGTGTGTGTGTGTGAATCAGATTAATGTGTGTGTGTGTGTGTGTGCGCGCATGCACGTGCATGTATCTCTGTGAGTGTGTGTGTGTATGTGTGCATGCTAGACAAAAAGCCTTTTGGTCCTGAATATGCTGCATATAATATACAGACAATGCAGAACAAATACATGGTTACCTCAATTGATTTTTTGACTCAAAAGAAGAATGAGGCTAGAAGAGTAAAGGATCAAACAAGAAAAAGAAGTAACTCTCTCCATTTCCAAGGTACACAACTAAGTCAATACTGCTTACGCTACTGATTTGACTAGCACACTGGCAAATAAAAGGCACACAGGAACAACCCCAGAAAGTTCATCAAAAATGGAAGTTATGGGCTTGTCGTATTGTCTGTTCTGTAATGCCTATATTCTGTGTAGCATGTTCATGACTTAAACTGTTAAAGGCTTTGCCAGTCTTGAATAGCAGCTCATTTTTGTTTGCATATTTCGTCTGTGGTTGTCATGTTAAATGATTGGTAAAAGGACTTTTTAACATTTCTATTAAAGTATTATTTTGTCAAGTGGGTTAGGTAGCAAATCTTGAGGTGTGTAAGTCTTGACAGGATTAATGATTTTAAGACAACTACTCCTGCTAGAGGAGTTGTCAGTCACTTTAACCATATCTTCTAATTTATTATGTTTAAATTTCAAGAAATTTATCTTGGAGGTTTAACTCTACACAGTCAATTAAGTCATTTGTAAACCAGACACCAATAATCTTAAACCTCAAGGGATTCCAGTTTATCTGCAAATGTGACATAAATTGTTCCTTGGAATTTTGTTTACTTCCTGTCTACACTACGTTTGTCTTCCCTGTGTTTAGAAACAGCCTAGATTTCTTGCCAAAGCTATTTACAGTGTTCAGAGCTTCTTGAAATTAGTTCTTATCTTTATTAAGTTATCAAACAAGAATAATTCCATGTCATCAGCAAAGTGAGAAACTATGTGCTCTGTTTCATTTGTTACAATTCATTTTATTCTATTATTTGGGCATATTATAAATCCCAGAATTTCAACATACATTAGAAAGAAATATGGGCAGACCGAATCTCCTTGCCTATTTTAAAAAATTTAACCTCAAACCATATAGACATAAGACCATTTACATAAACTGCAGTTTTATGTTACCATAAAATGTAAGTAACCCACAGATTTACCAGATCACATTTTTGAAATATATCATTTATTGCACATTCTTTCAGCCAAAGGCACAACTACTGAATTTTGATGGGTACCCTCTCATATTTGTATAAAAAGAAATGAAATGGCCGACAGAGCAGCAAAAAACGGTGCACAAAGAATAGAGAATACTTTTGAAATAGATTAAAAAAAAAAAAAAAAATCAGTTTCAGAATGCTAGATTTCTTGAGTCTTCAATATGGATCAGATGTCAAGCTAGTAATGATGACAGGATTTCATACCCAAAGGAAAAGGGGTTTACAAATGAAATTACACGATACAGAGTGATGTATTTCCCATGGTTCTATCATAGACTAGTAACCTCTCTGGTGTCTTGAATACGACTAGACTCTTTCAAGACAAAGTTTCAGAAAAACGTTTATTGTGTTTGTGGTAAACAGACCACACGGAACATATGATAATTATATTCTCCATCCATTTTCCTTGAAGAAAACATACACTTTTGCACACTTCTGAGCACTATTTCAATTTTTGTGAATTTTTTTTAGAGCTTGGTGATTCATTTGCAAAAATTACAAATATTTCCGGAAGTCAAAGGGTTAAGATTACATATAAGAAAAGTCAGTCTGATATTGTTAGTTGAATGTCACTTTTGTCAGGAATGCCTGAGCATTCCTTCATAAAATGTATTCGGTTTCAGACGACAGAATGGAATAGCATTTTCAAGAAATAAAAATCCATCACGCGCTGTACACGTGATTTTGTGATTAGCCAAGCAGAGTGCGCTATTCTGGGTCACTCCACAATCAAATGGTATGATTGGTCAGCCCGCCATGTGTGGCCCGTCTCACACACACGCTGACAAAGTCACTGACCGGTCGTCTGCTCGCGTGCCAGCCTGTTAGCAAAGCGGGCTCTTCTCAAAATGTTGTGAAGCGAACAAGGCAGCGACGGCAACGTTTTAGGATTGCTTACTTGAACTTGAAATGCTACAAACTGAAGGGTCGGACATTGAAGAGGTGGATGATGACGAAGAAGAAAGTGAATTTAATGCAGAAAGCGAGCATGGGTATGGTGATTCAGGGTGAAAAATTGGCAGTATTTTCTACATATGGCAAAACTGTAAAAATAAGATGAGAAGTTTGACTTTTTTATATGCAATAGCTCAACACTTAATAAACCTGTTCTGAAAGTTTCATTTTCTTACTCTGTATTTTGTATTTTTTGTAATTTTTTTTCCAAAATGGGCCGTCTGTGGGGAAAAGCAAGGGAGAAAACTTGTCCTGAGTGAGTTGAAAGGGAACAAATGAATTTCCACAAAGAATGGCGCTTTTTGTCTTTTTCAAAAGTCAAAGTCCATGTTAATATTAAATGGTCTGTTCAATATCCAGGCTTAATATCCGTGTCCGTAACAAAATTCTGCAGAGATCATGAAGAAATCTAGCCAGCTCTGTTCTATTAGGGTACTTCTACATGTGTATCTTCTTAATTCTGGATCTACTTCTCTCCTTAACTTAGATTACTTTAATTGTGGACTCTAACTTAGGTTACTATGATTGTTCACATATCTATTATGTCAAAGCTAAAGAGCAAGTTGAAGTGCTAATGACAGAACTGGTCTTAATGGACATACTTGAAGTCCATAACCAGATTCCAGTCCCCACCTACTGTAATGTTTTCGCATCCCTACATGGCAGGGTAAACAAACAAAACTGTCATACATGTTACATGACTTCTTGAGTGTGTATGTGTGCATGACTGACTGACTGACACAGGAAATGAATGATGAGCACCAGATGGCTGCTGTCAGTCAGCTCTGCCCAGGTAGGCAGCCTGTTGTGCCAATGACCCCAAGTTTGTAAAGCAAATGGAGGATAGGAACTATATAAGTATCCACATAAATCAATCAATCAATTATATTTCTTTCTTTCTCCCATTTCAGTATAACAATCAAGGTTGTCTTGATTTGGGCCAGATATACACAAATAATATAGAAAAAATCTTTATCTTTGATCTTGAAAGAGACAAACAAATAATTACCTGTTATCTCCTTATATACTTTAAAAATCTTAAATTCAAACACCTCTTGAGTTGGAACTATGGGATGCAAAGAAACATGTTTACTCAACTCGGCTGTAGTATAATCCAATATTCCAACTTTGGATCAAATTCAAAGTGGATATCTTGCAGTAATTCTTATTTTTGCAGAAATGAAATAATCTCTTCTGTTTTCTTATTGTAAGAAAAAAACATTGCCATTGCAGTTTGAAAAATATTGTTACAAGTTTTGCTCTACAGATCGACATCAAGCAGATGAATACTGCAGAAAAAAACGTAAAGAATTGTACCCCGCAGCCTGCGTATTGTGAACGGCAGTGGAATATAGTGCCAAATCATCTTTTTTACTTCCTCACCGGCAGCCTCAACTGAGGATGGCTTCGATACATGTAGAACATTTTGCTGTCAGAAATTATCATCTACTTCTTGGAGTATGCTGCCAAAAGGAGCTGTATAATTCTGAGTGAGATCAAATGAGTGTTGATAAGTTGCAGTCTCTTCCATTCTACAAGTGTCTGGAAAGTCTGAACCCGAGACATTTCTTCAGCATTCATGGGCAACTTTGTTGATGTTACCCAAGAGTGTGGCCCTTCCGAATAAAATCAAGATACATACAAGCGCACTTTCATGTGCATGACAGTTTTTATTTCATCATTTGAAGAGCTATACTTTGTTTTCAGGGAAGTTTGTGTTTCCGTAACCCAAATGACATGTACTGACAAACGTCACATAGATAACATTATCTTTGAAGAGCATTTGATTTTCATCCTGTGCATATACTAGAATGAAATTAAACATGTCTGCACATTGTGCTGGTGTGATACTTTAGGAAACTTTAGAGATGCTATGCAACTGTGAAGATTTGGATTCCTACAAAGCAGAGTAAAGTATATCCTGAAAGAATGGTATTGGAGTAACGCAACTGAAAGTTCCAATGCAGATCTGACATCTTCCAGTTTTACTGCTTTACTTTTGTTTCCACTTTTTCCTTGGTATTAATTGGTCCGTAGTGTGAACCTTCATTATTCAGAACAGACAGCAGGAATCAGTGCTGCAGCATTACAGAATAGTCAAGTAATGATGAGGGCCTACATTGTATTTTCTGTATTCATCATGACACAGCACACTGATTAGCACATAGTACGCAAATGAGAATGAGGTAACAAATATATAATAAAAATTACCTGTCACAGTGACTACCACAGCACAACTTTCACAAATAGTTTGTAAAATAAAGCAGTGACTAAATGTGAATCATTACAAGTTTTATACGACTGAAAAATAACATTTCATTCACAATTATCATATGCTTCTGACTGTGTATGTGTGTTTGTGTGTGTGTGCTTGTACATACCTAACTATGCACACAATGGTCAATCACAACTACACATGTATACGCACACTGAAACAGACAAAGAAAGACAGAAAGAAAGCAAGAGAGACTGACAACAAACTTAGCACGTTTATCATGCACATTAGTTAAAAACTTGGAACACATTGTTCACATAACTTTCAACTTTCTCTCTGCCCCAGGCCTAAAGATCTCTGTGTTGAAGAAGAACACCTAACAAAAAGCACACAGACAATGAAGGTACCTTGTTGGTTGGAGAGGAGGAAGGCAGGAGGAGGCAGTGGTGAAGACGGCCATCACATGTGGCCATCACCAGCACTGGGGGCGTAGTGTCCAGACACAGCACTGAACAGGCATCCACACCGTAGTTGTCCTCCGCAGGGGGACACATCAGCAGGGGACCTTGGGTTGGCAGCTGCAGGGGTCTGCCATCCACCCATCAGGGAAACACATTTGTTAACTATCAACTGCTGTTACATCTTCTTTTAAGTATGGATCTCCCCCGTGGGATGCTGGGGGTCTTTCAGCATAAATAGCATCCCCATCTTCTGGAAATTCTGTGCTAGAAATTCCCTCTTATAGAACAGAATATGTCTTTATTACCAAGTGTACAGGGGTCACAAGAAATATTGGGGGGGGGGATAGTACATAAAAAGGTACAAACATAAATCGAAAATCATACACAAACTCAGATAAAGTAGAATTTAGGATACATACATATGCACATCAACAGAAGAACTTGTGCACACTGAAACATGCAGGCACCCACACACACATACACATGTTTGAACAGAAGCTGCATGTTTCATAAGGATGGGGCTGATGACTAGATCTTCAGGTAAATGGTTGTTGATAGCACAATTCTATTTAATCATACTGGATTTGTTTGAGAGACAGGGCACTGTTTCAGGAAAAAGCTATTGGTGAAATGATTGGTTTTCGTCCTTATAGTTCTGTACCATCAACCAGAGGGGAGCATCTTGAAAATCCCAAAAGCTGGATGTGATTCATCCAGGCTGATTGATTTTGCTTTTTTGAGTAGCAACTTATAATGTATGTCGTCTAGAGAAGTTAACACACTTTCAATGACTGCTCGGTAGAAATCAACCATAATTCATTTTTTAACTCCGAACTTTTTGAGGCGCCAAAGAAAGCACAGGCACCGCTGTGCTTTCTTAACAAATTTTTCCACATATTTCTCACATTTCAAATCGTTGGAAATGATCAGTCTGAGAAATTTATTTATGTATTGCTCTTTTAATTTCTGTCATTTTTCTTTCTTCACTGTTGTCTCTTTTTAATGCCTTCCTAGTCCATTCTCCTTTCTTTTTTCGAGCAAACCTCGACACTTTTCCTCTTTTCCGCAGTCTATCATGTACTATCCGAGCTGTTTTGCTCTGGCGAACAGGTAGTGAAATTGTGAACACTGGAATCTGCACTAGCTGTCCATTCTGCAGTGTTAATTGCTTATATGGCCTTTTTTTTTCTTTTCTTTTTTTAAATGTCCTTTTTGTTTGGATTTGAAGCATTAACAAACAAAAAAAACAACAAAAAAACCAAAAAAACCCCCCCAAAAATCCTTTTTCGTTTTGTTTTTTTTTAAACATTTTTGATTCAGACAAAGGTTTATAGATACAGAATTTATATGTTTTGTGCATTAGAAGGTATAGGGTAAGCATATAATTAAGTTCTAAGTACTGACAAATCTATAACAGAAAAACAATATATGTTCAATGTCACAGTTCCAAAGTAGCATTGTATAGCTTAATCTTGTATCAAACAGTTATAAAGTGCCCATTTTTCCACAAACTTGTTATATTCCATAGTTATGTTAAAGGCATACTTGTCAACTTCATATGCCTGTTTGAGGTCTTTTTTGAACATTTGTAATGTTGGTTTTACTTTGTTGATTCTACATTTGTATACACAGAATTTAGCTATCAATAAGATATATGAGAAACATTCATCAGTTTTCATTTTGTTATGTCCAAAAAGCACCAGTGTGTCGTTCAGGTTAAGTCTATCACAATGTAAACACTTTTCTTTTAAATATCTCACAAACTCCTTCCAAAAATGTTGTACATGGTTACATTGGCATAAATAAAGCAGAATTGTATCTCTTTCTTCCTTACAAAAATTACACATATTATGTGGGAGTATTCCCATCTTCATCAAAACCGAATTTGTCACAAGAATATGATAATTAATTTTCATATGGAACCATTTCAACCTTATTTCATGGATTTTTTTTGTATTGAAAAAAATGTTTTTCCAATCAAGCTTGTTTTCAAAAATCAAGTCCCAATTTTTACAGGCATTTGGCTTTTCTGGTTTTCCAATTATTATTTTGTAGAAACATTTTGTTCCTCTTGGGGCCTTTATCATTGCAGTGTATGCTTTATTAAAGCTGATTCCATTGTGATCATTGTTTTCAAATGTTATGTTCTTTTCTCTTAAAAACCTTTTAACTGAATTAACACAACCGAAGAATTCTAACATTGGGACTTGATTTTCAATTTTATCTGGGAATTCTTGAATATTGAAAAAATGTCCATTCCCTTTCACAATGTCTTTCACATAATAAACATCTTTTCTGACCCAGTCTTCAAAATACAAGACTTTACCATCAATCTTAAATTTGTTATTAAAAAACAAAGGTTCCATCAGGATATCTTGCTTAACATGTATACCAGTTTTGTCATAAAATTCTGTGTAGCTACGAAACACATCTTTCCAAAAGGGGTTTATTATACGTCTTCCAACTGTAAGAACTATTGTAACATTTCAACTTCTGGACATTCTTTTGATAATATAGTTTTCCATTTTGGACGATACGACAAATTGTAGCATTTTTTCAACCATGTGAGTTTTAAAGCTTTTGTGAATGATAGAATATGTGGAATATTTATACCCCCGTTTTGTACACTGTGCACTGCCACTTTTTCATGATTTTTTGTTATATGGGAATGAACTGTGTTTTGTAGGTTTCTCTTGGTGATTTTTTTGCTGCAGATGTGACACTTTTGTGTTGATGTGGTTGAGCATTTGTTTGGTTTGGCAGTTCTGATATGGCCCTGGGTGGTCGGCTGGACTGTAAGCAACAATAGACAAAAGTAAACTCCTTATTACTTTCTATCATCAAAGAATTTAATTGTTTGGCAATTTTGAAACATTTTGTATGCAAATAAACCATCCATTTTTTATCAACCGGTTCAGTGCCTATGAGACTTTGCTTCTGTATTTTGTATAGTTTTTGTACTAGAATTAAAAAAATATATATTACCCTTGAATCCTCAAAATTCCCTGGCAAAGGGAGAGCACTGGATGGGTTAAAAAATGAAGGAAAAACAGTTGTTGTTTTTGTTTTGCTCATGAATCAAATCCTCGGATATCTGAACTGTCATGTCTGAGATTTACAGCTGTATATGCAGATCTACTTGAGTCACTACTTCTCAAGTAAAATGAACAGAACCAGGCTCCATCCCAGTATCAGCCAGGTCTGTTGTGCTTTGTATAAACCAAGCAAGCCAGAAAATACACTTTTACAATCATCTGGTTCATATACACCCTCTCACAAAACAAAGTAACAAAGTAAAGTAGTACAAAGTAAAGCAAATATAAAAGACTGAGAGATCAACATGTGCAGTGGGAACTGCAGCCCACAAATGCAGAAGTTTAAGAGATCGATCGATCAATTTCACTTTTCAGAGTCCCATGTACACTCATCACATTTCTCCTCACCTCCGCACTCTATACTGGCTCCCCACTGAAGCGAGAATCAGATACAAAGTTTCATGTCTCTGCTATTCTGCTTTCCACTCCGCAGGACCTACATATCTTTCTGACCTTATCAGTGTTTGCACTTCCGCAAGAGATCTCCGCTCTTCTCTGACTGTTACCTTTTGAAACTTCCTCATGTCAATACAAGAACCTATGGTGAAGGTTCTTTCTTCTTTGCTGCTCTTCACATCTGGAACAACCTTCCTCATCATATCCATGCATCTGATTCTATCTGCTTTTCGCTCATCACTAAAAACTCATCTTTTAAAACCTATCTATAAGCACTCTCAGCTTCCTTGTTCTCCAACACCACCCACGTCAGCTCACTTTGGATGTATGAAGAGTGGGAAAAGGAGAGTGTGTGTGTGGGGGGAGGGGAGGGGTTTTGAGAAAGAGTGGTCATGAATGATTTATGTAATCTGTAATATTTTTCTTTAACCGTTTCTTTTTCTATTAACCCTTTCGCTGCCAGGAAAATAAGATTTAAGTGAAATCTATTTGCCAGGGTTTTTTTTCCACAAAAAACGGATATAAATTTTCAAAAGATTCTGTTATCTTTGTTATTTGAGAAAGACCCATAAAAGTATATATTTTCTGAAAGGTAAATGAATAAGAATACAAAACACATAATGTTTTCCCATTTTATATAATTCTAGTGACAAGCTGTTGTTTTGAAATCAGTGTTTTGTTTTTTTGTCACATTTTCAACTTGTTCAGTACAAACATTAGACAGGTAATTTGCACTAAAATATCATATTTTCTGGACAAATGGATATCTGCACACACAAAATCGTACTAGAACAACCACAATAAAATTGTTTTTAAAACAGATAGATACACAATGCATTGTGACTTCTCCAAATGATAATATGGTTGTGAGGCCATGCCCCCTCAGTCTCCACCCCCCTCCTCTTCACCCCTCTCACATGATCACTTTATCCAGTTCTCATCAGACCGCCTTGGCTGAGTGCCAAGAAAATCGCTCACACTGTGTCCTGCTAATAATTCGTTTAGTATCTGTCGTCTGCTACACCTGTACAACCAGCATCACTCACTGATGGTCGTATTTTGGCCACTCTCTTGATTGCTCCCTTTATTTTCTATCAAATCGTCCTATAAATGTTCATCACTGTCTTCTCCTTCGAATTTACACTTCAATTCTTTCTGCGCATCAGCTAAAGAAAGCAATCTTGGTTGATTTAGTTCGCCACAATCGCATGTCTTGAGCACGGCGTCAGTCCGACATTTTGTTGAGCGAGCAGGGAAAGGAGCCAGGCAAAACACTAAGACAGTGACCCAACCAAAACATTCAAATAAAGGACTGCCTCATGATGTAGATGGTGTTTCTAGCTATGAATAGAATCTAGAAAGATTCCCCAAGCTAAAGTGACCAGCATTTTCAATGAACTGAATGCAAACCAGGGAAAAGTCAGAATATTTCGATGACGAGTTATCTTGTCATATAGGCGGCCTAGGGGTTAATCCATACCAGAAATTTGGTTGCACATTTCTCCTGTTTTGCATTACAAGTTATGAAAAAAACACCCAAAACAACAACAAAAAACTAAACAAAAACACAAATAAAAACAGGAAAAGATCACAACAATAATAAATCAAATTTGAGCGGAATTATCCATGTTTTTTTTTGCTGCCGCATCGTCTGCACTGTTTCAGTGGCATTACTCCCACGCCGCTCATTTAGATTCCCCCATACACGGCCACACCCAGGTTCGTCCGTCGCAGTTCCAGTGTCGGCAGTCCACAGGGAACCATTGATGTTAGGTCGCAAGGAGGCCACGCACCAGAGGAGACCCTGCACTGCTGCTGAGTCACTTCGGTGGTGTTCAGTGGTGCCTGTTCCGTTTTTTAACGTACTTAGAACACCGCCTACTAAGTCCCCTACTAACGACAATAATGGCTTAGTTGCGGAGCCAGACTGAGTAAGCGTCCCTCCCGAGTGGAGACCGCCACCACGTCCATCAAACAGCAGCCCCCCATGAATCTGCCGACACTGACGACATTGACAGGACTCATCCCAAGCATGGAAGTGGAGGGGTATCGAAACTGAGGTCACCACCAGAGCAGGGCATGAAAGGCCACAGACTTTGAGACTATTTTATTTATATTGATGACGATGAAGGAGGAGGATGATGATGACGATGTTGCTATGGAGGTCCATTTTTGGTATGGGACTGCATGACAAGGCTGTACTCTACGCTTTCTGTCATAATGATATCCCGGCGTTAACCAGGCCAGAGAGATACAGACACTTGCAGTATTGGTCAGGTAATTAGAGCAACACACCGAAAGACGCATCCTTGAAGTGGATGACACTCGACTGTATGGTCCCAGTCTCCCCATTTAAAGCCACAGCACACTCAACTCTGGGTAGGAGCCGGCCACGGACTGACAAACCCACCTCTGCAGGGATTCGAACCCGCGTCCCCCCAGCCATCAGTCCGCGACGCTAACCACTTCGCCACGGCGGCTGGTGGAATTATCCATGTTATTTGTCATGGACAACTTTCTTGTTGCTGTGTGTTCTTCATGTGCAATTAGTGCATGCTGCACACTGGACTTCATTTTATCATCTCACCTGAAAGACAAGCACCTAAACCATTGCCAAAAGTTCAGTAGAGAGGAGTGATCACTGCTGGCATCAAGAGCAGAAAACTTTCTGATCAGGTGCTCAACCACTGCCACTGGTGGTTGGGCTATTTGTCTGAGTTGTTGAGATGATGTATAAAAACAAACAAGAAACACACGCATACAGGAAAAACAACAAATAAACAAACCCCCAAAACTGTGCATGGCTCCGATTATGGCAACATGTAATCCTGGCAGAGGAAAAACTCTTGAAAAATTATTAAAAAAAAAAAAAAAAAAAAAAAAAAAAAATCTCTGGCACTGAACACGTTAAAACATCATATATCTTTTGTGAAACACAATAAAGCAATCATGAGTTAAAGAAAATGGTTTGACTGCTTTCTTCTGTGTGTGTGTGAGTGTGTGCATGTGTGTGTGTGTGTTGTGCCTGCATGCACTTATGATTCATGCATGTTTCTGAAAGTAGGGC
The DNA here is from genome assembly GCF_041734735.1 of Babylonia areolata. NCBI lineage: Eukaryota > Metazoa > Mollusca > Gastropoda > Neogastropoda > Buccinidae > Babylonia > Babylonia areolata. The sequence goes on from NC_134887.1 coordinate 25,610,127, forward strand.
AAGTGCCAAATCTATCAGGGCAAGTGCATTTTCCAGAGACTTGCCCAGGGCAAATGGGGAAAAAAGTGAATGTCAAGCCCTGAGTGCTATCTGTGCATTTGTAAAATTCTAGAAATCACCAGTAAATATGAATGATATTTTTATGTTGCATTCAGTCCATGTTCACACTGATGTATTGTGGAAATTTATGGAGAATTATTTTTGGTTCCAAACCTACAAACCAAACCAAACCTGACCAAACCCACCTGTTAGACACCACCTCAGAGTAGGTGACCATAACGTCACCATTGCCTTTGATGAAGTAGACTGGCCAGACAGTAATGGCGTCCTCCATCCTGTGGACCTGAAAGGGGCGTTTCACAGGCTGCAGCTCCTGTGGGGGACCAAAGGTGAAGGCTACAGCTGTCTCTCCCAGAGCCATGCTGATGTTGAACTTGCTGGGGGAGACACTGCTGGTCATCTCTCCCGCCTGCAGGCGTGTGGTGCTCTCTGGGTGCTCTGGCTCTGTCAGGCTGTACACACTGCACACAACACATGTTTAGAAACAGAATGTTGTCAATCTTGTAAACACTGCACACAACACATGTTCAGAAACAGAATGTTGTCAATCTTGTAAACACTGCACACAACACATGTTTAGAAACAGAATGTTGTCAATCTTGTAAACACTGCACACAACACATGTTTAGAAACAGAATGTTGTCAATGTTGTATACACTGCACACAACACATATGTTTAGAAACAGAATGTAGACAATCTTGTATACACTGCACACAACACATATGTTTAGAAACAGAATGTAGACAATCTTGTATACATTGCATACAACACATATGTTTAGAAACAGAATGTAGACAATCTTGTAAACACTGCACAAAACACATGTTTAGAAATAGAATGTAGACAATCTTGTACACACTGTAAACAACACATATGTTTAGAAACAGAATTTAGACAATCTTGTACAAACTGTAAACAACACATATGTTTAGAAACAGAATTTAGACAATCTTGTACACACTGTAAACAATATATATGTTTAGAAAAAGAATGTAGACAATATTGTACACACTGCACACAACACGTATGTTTAGTAACAGAATGTAGACAATCATCTATACACTGTACACAACACATATGTTTAGAAACAGAATGTGGACAATCTTGTAAACACTGCACACATATGTTAAGAAACAGAATGTAGATAATCTTGTACACACTGCAAACATATGTTTAGAAACATAATGCAGACAATCTTGTACACACTGCACACATATGTTAAGAAACGGAATGAAGATAATCTTGTACACACTGCAAACATGTGTTTCGAAACAGAATGTAGACAATCTTGTACACACTGCACACATATGTTAAGAAACAGAATGTAGATAATCTTGTACACACTGCAAACATATGTTTAGAAACATAATGCAGACAATCTTGTACACACTGCACACATATGTTAAGAAACAGAATGTAGATAATCTTGTACACACTGCAAACATATGTTTAGAAACATAATGCAGACAATCTTGTACACACTGCACACATATGTTAAGAAACGGAATGAAGATAATCTTGTACACACTGCAAACATATGTTTAGAAACAGAATGCGGACAATCTTGTAAACACTGCACACATATGTTAAGAAACAGAATGTAGATAATCTTGTACACACTGCAAACATATGTTTAGAAACATAATGCAGACAATCTTGTACACACTGCACACATATGTTAAGAAACGGAATGAAGATAATCTTGTACACACTGCAAACATGTGTTTCGAAACAGAATGTAGACAATCTTGTACACACTGCGTACCTTTAGTTTAAAAATGGAATGCAGACAATCTTGTACATACTGCAATCTTGTACACACTACACACAACACATATGCATATAATTTAGACAATCTTCAGAAAAACAATACACAAACATGAAAATACTGGAACACTCCTTACAAAACATATTTTAAAATATATATTAAAATCCAATGAAAATAAGTCTAAAAATTTCCATGAGAACATGATACACATTTCTATGACCAGCATTAGAACAGGAGTAAGAATGGCACAGAGGAATGGAGGAGAGAATTCTAAATATGTAATAATGGATGGAAATGATATGTTTTTAAGATCATTTCAATATTTCTGTAATATGTTACATACCTACTTGTTCTGGTGGTGTTGAACAGCATGAATCACACGTGAGCCATGAAGGCTTTGCATGTCTACTTGTATATTTCAGACAGCTAAACTCTTACCTCCCCCCTCATGCCACCCTTTCTCGACACCATTCGATTTTGTGTAATTGTGTGCTGCAGTGAAAAAATGTGCATCTAAATCACTTTGTGGAGAACTGACATGAAATCAATGAGAATAAGAATAAACGAGCACATCTGACAATTTCCATGCCTACTCACCTGAAGATGTTGTCGGAGGTCAGCACTGCCAGGTGAGTATCTGTAGAGCTGCCCGGATGCCAGGTGACATGTCTCACCTGCAGCCATTGGCTGCCAGCAAGGTGTCGTGTTGCCAGCCTCACTGTTCTGCAAGTGCCAAATGTGTAGTTTTTCAGTGGTTTAGTAGGGCCTCTACACAATCTTCAACAAGTTCATGCATTTAAAATTTAACAGAAGAAATAAAAACAATCTGTCCAACACAAAACCTCACAAAATCTGTCCAACAGATGTCCAACAACAACAAAAAAGTCCAATGCACTATCAAATACAAATCACTGCTGCCTTTTAAAGAAAAACCCAACAACCTGAATGTCTTGATATTTTTGGTGGTCATTATATGTTAATGTTTTACACAAACTTAGGGTAGTCTGTCAAGGCCTGACGAACGCTGGGTTTACGTGAAGATCTGGCATTTGGTTGTTTTTTTTGTGTGTGTGGTCATTATAATGTTTATGTTTTACACAAACAAACCTAAGGAATGCTCTGAAGGCCTGATCAGAAAGTTGGGTTTATGCAAAGATCAGTTATTGTTTTTTTATTTTTTATAATATATATATATATATATATATATTTTTTTTTTTTAATTCTTTAATTTTTTATTTATTTTTTTTTTTTTACAGCAATTGTAGAGTAGAATGTACGGAACTGTCTGCATGCTTTGACACCACCTTGAAACTGAAGCTTTCTGAATTCCTGACACAGTGATAAGCCACAGACTATTACACATTATCAATAACCATTGCTGTGTATTGACAGAGAAACATATTATGATGCTTGTTATTCTTTTGCTTCAAAAGCTGCAGCATGATTGAAACTGGCAAATCAAATGACACATCAAAATTTTCATTAAAAAAAAAGTAAACAAATAACAATTTTGTAGCATAAATCTTATACTGAAGTTGTGCATCTTTGTGTCACCAAGCACTTGTTTTATGATTGATTCTACTGTTAATCAATTTAAGATACCTACTTGCAGGAAATGATGTCCTTGCCACCTTCAAATTCAGAGTGCTTGCCCCATCGCTGTGGAAGCTCTAGCACCCGAATGCCACGCGGCCCCCACAGGGCAAGATGACTTCCACAGGCATTCAGCACCACACCCTCCACTTCAAACCTTGGTGTGTCGGTACACACCAACACCTACACACACAAAGAGCATCTGCAATTTGTATCCATACACAAACACACGTTACTTACTTTTTCATTGTATGACCTGCTGACCAAATCAATTTACTGATGACTCTGTAAATGTAATGGTTAGTACATCTACATGTATATAATTACTTTTACAAGGCATTTTCACTCTACCACAATCTACATGTATAGCACTGACATGGATTACTGGATCTGATATTCTGCAAGCATATAACATGAAAGAGGTTGAGACATAAGCGTGTCTACACCTGTTGACTTGCTAGATAAAAAATAAAATTACACCCAATCAAGCACTCCACTGATGACATTAATTACAGGCATAGATGCAGAGCTAGAATGAGTGTTTCCCCTGGTGTTGAGACATGACCCTTTATTGACATTCCACCATAAATCTGCTGACACTGACGATCTTGACATCAACTCAAAAGCATGAAAGTGGATGATAGTTTTAAACTGATGTCACCAAGAAAGCAGGACATGTAAGGATTAAGGTCAACTAAAAAGAAAAAAAAAAGAAAAAGAAAGAAAAAAGAGATGATAAATGATGAAGAGGATTCTGACAATAGTGCCGACATGAATGTGAATTGAGGTTTGGAATTTTGTGGCAAAAGTATGTGATAAGCTTCTTTTTATACTGTATCTTGGCATTAATCAGTTCTGAGAGGTGCAAACACCTGCAATATTATGTTGGTCTGGAAACTGAAAACAACTGTCAAACATACATCTCTAAAGTGGATGACCCTCAATGAAGCCAACTGTGTGGCCCTAGTGTCTATTATCATAACATACTCAATTCTGTGGGATACAGCCAAGGGTCCAAGAACAGTTTATTCCAAAATATTCTGATTACTCTGCTATTTTACCCAAATAACTGACTCCTGGAATACATTACTGGATTAAGTTTCATAACCTCTCCAAGTTTACAATGAAGTTGCACACATACACTAAAACCATACCAGGAATGTATCATGAGAAACAGCAATATTTACCATCTGATTGCAAAACTGAGAACTCTGAGTAGTTAAGAGCCCAAATCCAAAAAATGAACAAGTTTATGAATTCAATTTTTTTTCCTGGTCCTGCATTTTCAACTGCCATTTGCAAAGCATCCTTAATATCTCATAAGACTAAATTGACCATAATCTTCGTTGGAAATATGTGAAAACAATGAATATTTAAATATGAGAGTATAAAGTATGGGGCCTCACAGATGCAGTTTGGACTAAACTTAAGTTCCAATTCAATATCGATTGCCACACTTCAATGGGTTACTTCCCTTGTTTCAACGAATGTATATTTCTGTTTTTATTACATAGTGACCCATATCTACTAACTTCGCTTGTATCTTATGTAGCATCTATGGAAGTAAATGCAGTCAAGACTAACATATATTTACAAACCTGAAAATGGTTACTGGAACCATCTTTCTGATGTGAAACTGAAACCAGGCTTTTTAAATTGCAGTGAACAATATTAGCGTTGTAACTGTCCCATACAAACAGATCTCCGTTTTTGATTGCCACTAAACTCCTTGCGTGTCCAACAGTCGCATGTGGACTTTGTTTGCTAAAGCTTTCTTTCAAACGTTTGCAAATAGGATGAACTTTCAGTTTGTCGCGCCAGCAGTCTTCTCCGGACATCGCCATTTTGCTGCAATACTCTCTAACTCCAAAATCGTCAAAAGGAATAAATTGCACAAATAAAGTTCTGCATCCTGATTTCCTATATCAGTTTACATTCGTTCTGTGTTATAAATATAAAATTTGTGTGAATAGGTCGCAGTTTTCTTGGCTTGCATCTCATAAGAAACTAAAACCGTTAATCTGAAAAGAGTTTGGCTTGATAGAGGAAGAGGCCGATTCGATGCCAGCGACCTAGGTCATGTGACCAATCAATTGGGCTTGGTGATTCCATTCGCAAGATGGCTGCGAATGTGCAGTCGATGTGTAACTTTTGGAAAAACTTTGATCTCCAAGAGTTACAGGTAAGTGTCTGATGTGTTTTAAAATATTAAGTGAACATAATCGGAAGTATCTCATTAGATCAGTATACATGTTGCGTGTAATACTGCCCTGTCTGCGTGCTTTTCGTCGCGGTGGCTGTGATCCAGTTTCTGTGCTTGTGACAGAATATCAGCAATAATCGATGTGGCCATTTCAGATCTGCGTTCTTTGTCTGATTTCGCGTCAACAGCCATCCTGCCAATGTTTGTGCGTAATATCATGGGTGGATGATTCACTGGATGGACTTATTTGGGAGTTTCTGGACTTGGCTGGAAGTTTGAAACTTTGGTCGTGATGTCACTGAGACAGGCTGAATCTATCAGACTGGTGGAACACGGAGTCTGTCGAGTTGTCGGAGGGAAAAGTGCTCAGGGGAAACTGCAGGATGCAAGGAATCAGAGCAGGCTGGGTGAAGTGGGGCGCCGATCGGTGTAGGATTACTGGAGCCATCTGACTGAGTTTATGGGAAGCAGGCTCTGGCTGCTCTCGAGGCCAGTCGCTGTGTGTTGTCAGCTTGATGATACAGACGTCTGCAAAATTTCTTTCACTAAAGCATGCTTCGGATGTATACGTTATGTGTATGATGCGTTGTGTTATTTGTCCAGTGTGTGTGTAGGCAGTACCAGCCTATCCTGGGATAATGCATGCCACATGTTTCCATACCCTTGTGTATGATCAGTGTGTTTTGTGCTAGTGGTGTGTGAGTAACAGTGAACATGGATGTTGAGTTAAACTGTTACTTATTATCACACTCATAGGAATAGAAATCCTTGGCATTTGGAACAACTGCCAAACACAAGAGAGTATTTTATGAATTGATAGTTAACTCCTGCTGAGTCTGTTTCATTTAATCTTTCCAGGATATGTCAGATTCATCCCAATCTTTTTTCTCTCAAACTAAAGACAAAAAATAAATAAACAAATAAACTTTAACATAACAAGGAGTGAGATATTGAGAAAAGCTGATTACTTTATTATAATTTTTGTTTTGTTTTCTATTTATAGTTTCTTTTGCTTTGCTTGGTTTGATCTCTCAGAATAAAACAAAAACGAAAAGAGGGAGAGAGAAAGAGAAGAAAAAGTAACAGAACTTGAGATTAGTTTAATTCTTGTTGAAGTTGTGAGTGACATTGAAACTAAACATCCTGAGTGTAACCAGCTTCTGAAAAAACAGTGAAATGTATTTTTTAATGCCCCAAAACAACTGCTTTGAAAAACATAGTATTAGTATTGTCAAACCTTATTAAAAAAAGTCTGTCCATCTCAAGTGGTTATTTTCACTATTATTACTACTGTTAATAAACTGTATTGAAATTATACGTCTTGTTGCCAATGATTTTAGCTTTCTTGAAGTATCACCCAGAAATGTTCCAGCTGAGCTGTTTTTCTCAGGAAAATAATGGTGTAATCCTTGTCACTTTTTGTGTACTGTATGTAAGTTGTAACTAAATAAAAGTAGAAATGTCAAACTTGTGCAAAAGATGGCGGTGCATTCATCTGCAGTTAATCTGACTTATCTCTTGACAGAGCCTTTTGCCCCTCTTCCGGTACACTTATTCTTCTGTATTTGTAAGTTTATTGATAATAATTAGTATGGTCAGTCAGTCCTTCTCGGTTCCCCTTTTTTCTTTTCATTCAGTCTTTTTCTTTCTTTTTTTTTATCTCTTTGTTTTGTTTCTTCTTCTTCTTCTGTTTGATTTTAAAGAAAAAACTTCCTGCTATCTTAGAATTGTGTGTATGACTCTATGTTTGTGTTTGTTAGTGTGTGTGTGTGTGTGTGTGTGTTTTTCCAGTATTAGGTATATTTGAAACTCAATAAAATCTTGAGTGAGAGAGGGCAGGCAAAGATAATATAACACCTTAATCAGTTAATGCTTACAAGTCATAGAACAGTACATACAAATTTATGTCAAACTGAAAGAAAAACACATAATATATATATATATATATATATATATATATATATATATATATGTATATATATATATATATATATGTATATATATTGGGGGCAGGGGTGGGGGGAAGCATAAAGTCAGTTGGAGAGAGACTTGTATGTGTGTGCTGTTGTGCATGGGTAAAAAGCAGATGTTTTCAGTCTTCATGTGGTAAAGAATAAGGAAAAATGCTTGATAAATGTGTCAACATGGATCATATGTCGTATGATGTCAAAACATCTGTATTGCAATTTGCTTTTGAAAGAATAGAATCTTCTTTCCAAGGAGAACAAAATTGGTTAATAAATTTACATTTTAAAATTTATCCAATATTTATAATTTGCATAGTCTTACATTTACAATTTTCTCACACAAAAGCACACACAGTAACCCACACATAGCAATACTCACATCCATACACATGTGCAGGCATACTTAAGTGTGTGTGTGTGTGTGTGTGTGTGTGTGTGTTCATATGTATTATATATGCACACAAACATGCACACATGCACCAGTAAACTGATGTAAACAGATGATGTAATGTTACAAATTGCTGTCATAACCTTATTTCAATTTTGGTCTTGTAGAATTTATACCACTTGAAAGAAATTAAAAAGTATTTCATGTGTTTTTAGCCTGGACTCTGTTTTATATCTCAACTGGCCCTCAAACCAGCAAACATTAACTTGATCAAGTGATCAACTGAAACTCTTGATTTTTCTGTGGCTGCTGCAGAGAGCTCATTTGCAAATTTATGCTACAACCCCCACCCCCCACCTTCCCTCTCACTGCGTAAAGAATCTGAAAGTGGGTCCTTTCTACCTGCAGAATGTGAATGCAGAGAACAAATAAATTTACTAGAGAAGATAAGTTGAGTTTTGGAGCAGAATTAAGTCAAAACCATCCCATGGACCAAACATAAATGAACCTGCAAATACAACCTTACCCTCTGTGACTGAATCAAATGATCAAGTAACAATACTAACTCTTTTTAACAGACTGAAGCTATAGAAATTAAAATTGTGTTGTTTCTTGTCATGTTCTACAGCTATAGAACTTCTTGTACTTAGTACAGAAGTTTACTTTCCCATCTGTAACTCAGATGTTACAAATGACAACTAAAGCAGGAAAGAAGAGAGAAGAAAGAATGCTGACCAAATTCCTGTCTCGCTCCCCCTTTCATTTTTCTTCATATGTGCCTCTCTCTCTCTCTCTCTCTCTCTCTCTCTCTCTCTCTCTCTCTCTCTCTTGTTGTTATTATTGTTGTTATATTTTTTGTTGTTGATAACTGTTACAAACAGTAGTAGATTCCCCAAACCAGTGAGCAGACAGACATTGAGGTGAGAGAAGAGGATCACAGCACTCACACTGTCAACAGTTTCAGCAGTGTTTACATGTCTACTTTAACTTAAAGGAGAGTTGATTGTGTGATGCCATTTTGTTAGATGACATGTTACAGGGCATGATATCTAGAAGATAAGAAAATTACTAAATTATTGTATACTGATTGTATTGGCAAAAATATAATAGGACATTTCTCCTGTTCATTGAAAGAATGATTGAGCATTAACTCATTCAGCAAGCTTTATTGGTCTGATGTCCAACAGAGAATTGAGTTTGTATCACTGAGACAGTTCTGTGTTCATTTGTTTTAGAAAGCATGGATATCTAACACTCGTGTCAGATTCTCCACAATAAAACGATGCACAAAAAGTGTGTATTGCATTGATCATTGGTGTTTGTGTGTGTGTGTGTGTGTGTGTGTGTGGGGAGTAGAGTGAGGGCAGCTTCATGAAGTTCGTGAAGACTTGTGCAGTTTTGGATCAAGATCCTTCAGAGCTGATTGGTTATGTTTGTCATTTTCTTGAGAAGATTTCATATGCGTATGATGTATAGTGTACTATCAGACATCCAAGTCAGGTTTTGCTGAATCCATCTTGATACAGTTTGAGACTGTTAATTTTGGTGTAGATTGAAGAATTTGACAGCCTGACATAGTTCAGTTGATTTATAAAGCTCTCTGTGCTAGATTGTATGACAGTTCTTTACCCAGAATAGTGTTAATTCTAGAATAGCTGCTGTTCTCTGTACACAGATTTATGTATATACATGGACAAACATGTTGACAGGACTGACAATCCAATCATTCTCCATCATGAAAAAATAGTATGAATGAAAATTTGTTCAATTTTTCCATTCTCTGTGTGTGCCTTTGCAAAAAGTGCTGGTCCATGGCTCTCAGAGAAAGTCTGCACATCTTTTCAAACAAATTTTGTTACACACACACACACACACACACACACACACACACACACACACACACACACACACATTCATTCAAGAAAAAAAGAAAAAAAGAAAGAATCAAATGAATTATAAAATGAAGAGTTTTATGCAGACTTCTTAAATTTTCATCTGTAGCACAGTAGAACATTAACCTGATCATCTTCTGTATGATTATAAATAAGTTTTTTCTTAAAGTCAGTATTGACTGCACAGAGCTTTCTAGCTGGGCGAAATGGCAAGGTGAAAACAGACAGTGAACTTATCAAGCATTTTTATTATTGACAATTTAACTAAGCAAGTAAACATAGGAGTTTCAGCCCATTAATGCTCATAATGATTAGTCAGCACAGACTGATTGTTCTTCATTTACATTTGCTCTGAATTGATTTTGCTGGGGTTTAGCAGTGAAGTGGTTGATTGTATAAAAATAAATGGTTCACTATATAATGGCATACATTCATACTGATATAGTGTGCAGAATAAACCAACCCAGTACTTGTGCAGAACCATCTTTACCCCCCCACCCCCCAAACTATGTTACATCATTCTGATCATAAGAGCAAATGATTTTTAACTAAATTTGATTACAGTGGTTACTTAACTTACTGTTTTAAGCAAGTCAGTACACTCCAGCTTTACATCCCCTAAAAATGACGTAAGGCTGGCTAAAACAAACTCCTCTGTCACTAATGTCAGTCATGTATGAAACTCTGACTTAGGTCTATTTTATTATTTTTTTTAAAAGTATTTGATTTAACTGTGTATATGATTAGAAAGTGAAAGACTTGGACAGTGAGGATGGGTTGGTTAAAATATGTTGTAACTAAGACGTGCATAAATGTTTGTACAAAATTATTTAAAAACAAAGTACTTTCTTTGCTTTATCTAAGAAATTTGACATTCTGAACTTCACCATCTTGCACTTGTAGCTGACAACAATCTTACTGTGAAGGCACATGAGAACACATGAGAACAGTAGTATTTTTACAGAATAAACTTTTATCTGTATAAGAATACTGACAAGTAAGGGCTGGACAACACAAGACCGAGTGCAGATCATCTGGAAAACAAACTTAACCTGAATCATTTCTTTGCAGAACGGATAAATTAAATTTGTGTAATCAATTTCGTGGAAGCTTTAACACACAATGTACAATTTTATTTCCTGACTTGAAATGAAATCTAGTTCTCATTATACATACATACATACATACATATATATTTCAAGTGTTAATTATATATCCATAGATAAATAGATTACATAACTTCACTGATAACGATTTTGGCAACTGGAATGTATTATTTGCTATTTCACAGGCCTCAAGAGTGTCATTTTGTGCAGTTTGCGAAAATCATCAAAATTGGGATAAATACAAAACTGATATGTAAGTAAAAGATATACTTAAAAATGTATGTGAGATATTGCTTTGAAATTTGATGTGCTGTGATATTTTATTTCTTTCTTTTAATAATTCAAGATATTCAGGTTTCTTCTTAGTTTTTGAAAGTTTGGTTAGACGAATATAGATCTGTCAACTTTATAATGATAGAAAAGGTCTTATTTCAATTGTGTTGTAGAAAAGTTCTGTACATATCAGATCTATCACTGTTTCACTGATCTATCACTGTCATTTTTGATATCTGCAGTCAGTTAAATGTTGTCAAAAAACTAAATTCATTGACTCTACCAACACTGTGATATAACTGTACATCAACAAAATCGTATTCTCACACACAGTCACACATATACTGATATATATATATATATATGTCTGTGGTAGGGGTGGGAGAAGAAATGGATAGAGTGTGCAGGCTGTAAAAGACCAGGCTTGCTCAGCTTCTCCCAAACAGCATAACTCCCAGGGATCAATACTTGCCTGATTGATTATGCACATGTGGTTTGATTATAGGAGTCGTCCTTTTCCCTTCCCCATTATATATGGATCCTTTGAGAATCAGTGAATATTCTTTATGCTTAACCAGTGTCTGTAAGCTGCAAAATGGAAGACTTGGCTACACCACAGCATTATTCTATCGATCCAACAGTTCTCAGAAGAATACATCATGTTCCAACAGTTTATTTTTATTGCAGAGCTCTGCATGAAAATGGTGGTGGTGGTTTTTTTTTTTGTGTGTGTGTTTTTTCTCCTGTGCTGCCTTCCCCTTCCTCCAGTTTTTTTCCTTCTGTTTTCTTTTCACCCCTTTGTTTTGTTGTGTTTGGCAATTGGAAGAGTGCAGTTACATGATGTGGATCTCAAAACCACTCAAGTGCACAGGGTGAGAAGAGCCGCACCAGCGCCTGGAGTAGTCAGCTGTCTTTGAAAATTGTGAGAAATCAATAAGTTTTCATCAACGAAATTGTACTGCAACTGGCAAGGGAACAGACGCTGATTGATTTATTTTATCGATACGGGAGGACACTCTCTTTGCACCCACTCGCACTTTGGGGGGTGCGTTGCAGGATCGAGCCACCCTCATGAGAAATTGATGAGGTTGAACATTTGATCGTGGGGCATCAATCTTCAGATAGCTTTCTGCTCGGTTGCTGACTTTTTTTTTTTTTACTTTCCGTAAAGTCTGCAAAGGGAGGATCATGGCACCAAGGCTTGACTGCAGCATCTCAAGCTGTGGTTTGGGGGACGATGGCTTTGGCTGCATTGTCTGTCTGTTTATTTCCCCCAGGAATGTCTGCTAGATCGGTCACAGGAGTTTTTAATGATTATTTCGTGGCGGTTCGCTTTGGCATAAGTTTTCTTTTTCCTCCCACCATGAACTCTTTCCAAAGTTTTGCTGGGTTTTTTTCCCCCTTCTTCTGATTGTGAAGAATTGGAAAAAAAAGGTTAGGTCAGTCTAACTCAGTGTGTGTGTGTGTGTGTGTGTGTGTGTGTGTGTGTGCTTTTTTGTTTGTGGCTCTGTGAGCGTTTGTGTACACAGTGGTAGATGTATGTGTTTGTGTGTGCGCATGTTTGTGTGTGTATGTGTATATTTGTGCTCAAGAGAGTCAATGGATGTTATTTAATAATAATGGTAATGATAATAATAATAATAATAATAATAATGGTATTTATATAGCACTGAATCTCGTGCAGAGACAAATCAAAGCACTTTCGCACCAGTCATTCACATGCATGCATAACTCTATCAGTATCAGTAGCTCAAGGAGGCGTCACTGCGTTCGGACAAATCCATATATGCTACACCACATCTGCCAAGCAGATGCCTGACCAGCAGCATAACCCAACATGCTTAGTCAGGCCTTGAGAGAAAAAAACCAAAACCAAAAAAAACAATACAAAAACAAAATCAAACAAAAAAATTATAAAAAAAAGAAAAAAAAAGAAAAGTAAATAAATAAATAAATAATAGATAAATACATAAAAAAAAACCCTACTAATACTAATAATAATATTTATAAGGTGCAAAAACTTGATGAAGTCAACTGTAAGCATACAACCCCCCCCAAAAAAAACCCTCTAAAACTGAAGAAACTGAAGACAAGGAAGGGGCAGGGAAGAGAGGCTATTTTGGAAAGAGGAGGGTTTTAAGGCCAGACTTGAAAGAGCTGAGTGTTGAGACTTGATGAAGTGAAAGAGGAAGTTCATTCCAGTTGCAAGAGACAGAGAAAGAATGGTGGCCATCATTAACTGTGTCAACAGCATCTTTAAAAAATGTAGACTATATCATTATATGTGAACTTGCCATGAACATGAACTGAAAGAGCTGTGAGCCTTGCAGAGTGGACATTTGTGTTTTTGTGTGCAAAAAACTATAAGTATAAAGGACATTGAGACTGAAGAAAATCTTTTATGATGGAATGGCAGAGGGACTTTCAGGGCAGACATTTTGTATTTAGAACTTTGTAGTACTAGTAGTAGTATGGGAATTGTAGGGTTTACAACCATATTATGTATATTTATTTGAATGCATGAACAGTATCCTGTATGGAATTTGTAAAGTAACCATATTGTGTATATTTATTATAGTACAAACATCAGACATTTTCGTATTTTGTTGATATTGATTTATGCATGACTGATGAAGGGCGAATTTTGTGTATGTGTAATGTGTGAAGGGACTTTGCACTTGTGTGGTTGTGTGGGATATACATTTTGTGGATATTCATGTGGGGTGAATGGGTAATTAATGAGTACTTATTTGTTTGCATGCATCAATAAACGTGTGGAACGTTTTTTGGGGGTGAATACTCTTTTAGGTAGCCAAACAGAGGGACAGGGAGATGGGGAAGCTCCACCACCATGGATAAAAAACAACAACATAAAAACAAAAGAAACAAACAAAAAACAAAACAACAACCAAGTAAAAACAACAGAAGACCCAAATAATCTGTGTGAACAAAAACTGAATTGTGCTTTCACTGGATTTACATTGTGTGCAGTGATTCTGCTGATTTCTGAAGCAACTGAGAAACAGCAGCAGTAGCAGCAGTAAAAATAGTGTATACACTGTACAGTATACAGTCTAATAAACACACACACACACACACACACACACACACACACACACACACACCCCTCTCCCCTCCCCTCCCATCCCTCCCCATATCTCACTCGATTAGACATTCATAATTATGTATACATACTCAGATCAGATCAGATTCATCACTGCCAGGATGACAGTACATTTTTGCATGTGTGTGTGTGTGTGCTTGCATTACACAATAACACAAAGTGACAAACACTTGCATTCATGCTCAATTTTCCTGCTGATCAGCAGATGCTTCTCAGCATACATCACCAAATTTTCATGTTGACAGACCATAATGAGTTTTGCAAGGTATGCGGACTGATCTGTGTGTAGTATAACTAAGAGGAGATAGTGTAATGGGTGGGGGATTGGGGAGGGGAAGGGGGGTATGGGGGGACTGCAGGGGGTGGCTGATGGCCCATGGATTGTGATGACAAGAGGCATGCAGTGTGTCATCTTGAAGTGATTATGTGCCTTGTGTTTTTGCTGTCATTGTGGCTGGATAGAAAATCCTTGTGCCAAGAAGACCTCTTCCCAGCTTTTTTTTCTTCTCTTTTTCTCTTTTTCCATCATCCCACATGATTTTTTTTTGGTTTTTTTTTGGTGTTTGTGTGTGTAGTTTTGATAATGTAGGTGTGTATTGTAAGTCTGATAATCTAAGCATGCTGTCAAGTGACCATTTACAGTTTTCATTAATATTTCATTTTATATGATATACAAAATTGAGTACATGTTTTGTGTGTGTGTGTGCGCGCGTGCGCGCACACATATGTGTGTGTGTGCGCACACGTGTGTGTGTGTGTGTGTGTGTGTGTCTTGCCTGACCAACAGCAGCAGACCACAAATGTAAAATAAGGCAATGAGGAAAAGAAACGGAATGCGTTCTTTAGCAGACCACATAACAGAACAAAAGCTTACTAAGTATTAAAAACTAAACATTCTTAGTCTTTACCATTTCTTCCTCAGTCATGTTACCCCTTACAGACACACACACACACTCTCTCTCTCTCTCTCTACGGGTCTTGCATACATGCACACGCACATGCACACACACACACACACACACACACACACAACCTTTACACTTAGAGTGTCTTAACAGGAAAACTGTCACAGCTTCTCTAGATCACTCACTACAGGGTGTGAAGAGAAAATGGATCCCATTTTTTGTTATCAGGGGAAGGGGAGAACAATAGCAGCCAGAAAAGAGTCTGTGCTGAGGACAAAATGGGGAAAGAGTACTGAAGGTGTGTGTTTGGTTGGGAGAGGGAGGTAGGGAGTCCCAGAGGAGGAGTTGTGACCAGTGTGGGTTGCCACCAATGCCACACACTTTTTAGGGAGGGGGTCAGTAGTGATGGTTTATTGTGCAGTTTCAAGTTTACTGGAGATTCATGTAGTAGAGAATTAGTCCCATGTGAGGACAGGTGCGATTGCAGTGATAGGAGCCATGTGCTCTTCAGACAAACATTGAGATTCTTGCTCATGTTCTTTTTGTGTTCAAGTGTGGTTGCATATTCAACAAATTCAGTTGAAATTATTTGCATGCATGAATGCAAAGTGCATGCATGTGACTTATAGTTATACATGTATGTATACACATTTATGCTGTCTCACATGTGAACACACACACACACACACACACACACACACATACACACACAAGTGCACATATGTTTACACATGCATGGCTCAAATGATAGTATGTTTTGTGGTCATCAGATTCATGAGTAAGGACAAGAATCATTTTCACATTCATTTTAGAATTTATGCATTGACTGATTAATTGTTACAATTATATTTTGTAACAATTATTACTTTTACACGTTTGTTCTTTTTCAATGCAGACGATTTGCCTGGATCCATTAATGATACAGCAGTATGAAAGCTTTTATATGTATCCTAATAAATGTTTGTGACAGTTTCTGGAGGAGTTGTTTTTCTGTGCTCAGGACAGGGCAAAGCACATTGATGTAGTCATACTGACCTCAGCACCGGAAAAAAACAAAAAATAGTCTTAAAAGGTGGAAGCTAGCATTATAACAGATGGTTGAATTCAATTCTTTGTCAGTCATTGACAGTGTGTATGTACAGTTACTGGTGAAAACTTTAAAAACAGGTGTTTTTTTTTTTTATGTGTGTGTAGTTTTATTCTGATTTTATTATTTTGGGAGAGAGAGATGATGTTGCTGATCAGCCACATGACCAAAATAAAAACCAACACCAACAATAAAACAAAACCAACAAAACCAAACAAAAAACAAGCAAGGAAAAAAGACCAAAACAAATGCTGTGTAGTCATAAAAAAACTGGTTCAGTAAAACATGTTTACTAGTATTCATTGAGTGATGCATATCTTTTGCTTAGACTTCATGTTTTTTGCTGTCCACCCTCTCTCAGTGATTCCCCATCCCCCATTTCCTGTTGACATCAGCGCCTGGAAGAGACAACAGGCAGGCAGGTGTTGTAAATCTGTTATTTTCAGATAGTTTCAGTTTTTCTTGTCACTCTTTTATGACAATCATAATGTTCTTCTGCCCCATACCCCCTCCCCCATCCCCCAAACACAAAGAGCAACTCGGCTGTTAATTTATGAAATTTACAGACCCTGGTGTCTCTCCTTTCATAGCGAAAGAATGGGCGGTTCATGAGCATAAATTGTGTTTTGTCATGCTATGAATATAATTTAACCTGAGACATCACCCCACTGTGAGAGAGGGGAATTCTTGAAGAAGAAACATCCTCTGTTTTCTTGTTAGAATATGAATGCAAATAAACTTGCAAGAAATGCCATGAGATTATTATCTTTTTAAAGACTGAAACAAAACTTTTTTCACTCTGCAGAACTAATGAAGTTCGATGTTTGTTCTTGGTTGATGCAGACAAGGCACGCATGGGTGCCCACACAGGGACACACACACACCATGCACAAACATGCATGCAGCATGCATTTGTCCTTGCAACAACAGTGACAAACAAATCACAGTATATAAAACACCTTTCTCATTTTGTTGGAAAGTCTGTTGTGGTTTGCACTGACTCTACACACTGAGGACTTGGATCAGCACAAGACATATATATGTGTGTTGTTTCTCTCTCTCTCTCACCCTTCTGTACTGTGGAAGCATAGATGTTGGTGGTGTTAATGCATCCAGACGTCAAGCTTGGCTGCTCATGTGTATATATAAATCATGCTGTTGTGCCTCTTGCGTTTATGTTGAACACACCGTTTTTCAGTATGGCACATCTCCAGCCACTTTTGTTTCCACACTCCAACTGAAAATGTATACACATGCACAAACATGAGGGCAAGCATGCGAGCTCACAGACAATACAGTACAATACAATGCAGTGCAATACAGTACACTACAACACATCTGGATTCATTCATTTGGAAATTTATCGTGCTTCCACAGGTTCATCACACAATATTTAAGACAACATGATAAAGGTTGGACCAAAGATCAAAAAGCAACACTTGTGATGTAAATCCAAATACATGCAAGCAAGTAATAGAACACAGTGGGCTGCAGCGTCAATATCGACACACACAACCAACCCCCCTCCCCCTAAACGCGCGCACACACACACACTCACACTTTATAAATTAACATGTTTTAAGAAACAATTTAAGAATAAGAAATTTTTAAAATTGTCAAATGGCACACAGACTGAGGCAGAAGCATGTATTTGTATTGAGAAATAAAATGCATCTGCTTACACCCTCACCCTCAGCACATATGGATATCCACAGCACATTCAAATGTATACATTCATTCATTCATAAGAATACATTACACACACCATATTCAGATGACTGTAAGTATTGTTTATTATTTCTATGTACTGTTTGTACTTGTGCACATCTTCAAACATTCTCATGTTACTGGATCTCAACCCACTGCCCCATTTTCATCATCTCATCCAAACACCAAATAATTTCACAACATGTGCTGGAAGTTTTAATCAGAATGGTCATTATGGCAACAATACAATCTGTACAATGTAAGAAAAATATGTATTGAAATTTGAATATTTAAACACGAACAGATCACATGCACAGCATTTGCAAAGGGAGACTCTCAGACTGTACTGTTGTTACCTTCTTGTTAAAGTACATCATTGTGATGCATGGGTTTTAAAAGCCAAAATCATTTCTTATAAATACAGAGAGAGAGAGAGAGAGAGAGGCCACACGAACAGCTCCAGCCCTTACACTTTAGTCTCATTCAGAGATTCAGTGTGGCACCACTAGGCATGCCACATAGGGAAGGGTACAGTGGGCAATGGTCCCTCGTTAAGGAGGCTGGCTGGAACATGGCTGGCCCTGCTGGTTGGTTGGTAGTGAGGCTTGTAGTTGGCTGTGCCAGGTCAGCTAATTGTTGTTGTACGTCTTGCTAATGAAGAGATCATTGCAAAGGGATGGGATGCTGATGTTGGGACTGTAGATCGAAAGAGTAGTGAACATTTACAGTGGGAACCATCTGTGGTTCGACAAGACAACGGAGGAGAACTGGTTGGTTCTACAGTTGTAAATGTAATGGTCCTGTTCCTGAAATGTGTTTGGGTTCCAGGATTTTTCCCCCATGGGAATCTTGGTCTGTTTTTTCCCCTCCCACCACCCCTTCTTCCCCCCCCCCCTTCTTCTTCAGGTAACATGGGTTTCATAAAGTCAGTCTCCATTTCTGTCTCTGTATCATTTACTCCTTTTATTAGTTTTAAGGGCCCCACTGGCTTTTCCAGGACTCTTCTAGAGAGAGAGAGAATTTAACCAATCTGAATTCCCCACTTCCCACCCGGCAGTCTTTTCACTCTCGTAAAGGGTGACATAGTTAACTGGGCAGCCATGACACAAACCAATAAAGGGTACGGTCGGTAGTTGTACATCCCCCATTCAGCTCGTTAGTCAGGTTAGCTGGCACGCAGGTTGGCCCCCGCATGTATGTTGGTGGTAAGGCTTAGACGCAGCCTGCGCCAGGTCAGCTAATCACTGTTGTACATCTCGCTAATGAAGAGATCCTTACATTCGTTACAAGACGAATGCCTTTGCTGGAATGTGGATTGATGGAAAGGGGTGGTGAACAACAGTTAGCGAGAGCCACATGTGGTTTGACGAGACGGGACTGAAGAGCTGGCTGGTCGTAACACGTGATTCGTGAGATGTGAAAGATTGTGTGTTCGAGGATGGCATGTTTGTGGGTGGGGGGTGATGTGTGTGTGTGGGGGACATTTTTTGTTTTACCCCGGTGACATGTTATACCCCTCCACCCTCCTTTCACTCTGCCTGCCCCTCTCTCCCTCCCGTCCTCTGATACTCTCTGACCATTCTCACTCTTTCTGTCTTTCTCCTCTCCCCCAACGCCCTCATCTCTCTCTTCAATCTGCCCCACATAGGATCTCTTCACTTTTTTTGATCCCCCTCCCCCCTCTTTTTATACCAACTCTGCGTCATTTTTGGGCAGGTATATTATGATTCTTTGTACTTCCATAGTGTGGATCTAATTCATTGATCAGCTTCAAATCTGTGGGCTTTGTGGTTCCCGTGTCTTCTTGGTTTTTGTGAAATTTGGTTGTATCAGTTGAAATTTTGAAATGAATTTTGTGCACACTGATCATTTGCACTTATTCATACTAACACGATTAAAAAGAAATAGAAAAAAAAGAGCATAACCATTATTAACAATCAAGAAGCCTTGTTTGTTTTGTGTGTAGATCACTGCTAGCTTGAAATGCTATTAATTCTTTGGACTGTATGGACTCAGTGGCAATTTGATAAGGGCAGAGTTGGTGTGCTGTGGGCTCAAACTTGAATTTGCTGCAATGGAACACTGAAACTACCTAGGTAATTGGGTTCACATTTCATGGACACACCTTTCAGATGAAAGTACTAAAACTCGACTGTGTTTCAGCATTTATGAACTGGGCTGATACATCAGTAGATGTGTTCTGGATAGGTAATTTGTGGCTAAGGCCTTACCCAAACAGACACCCATTTACATTCATATATTCTGATGTTTATATGACCTTGTATTGACCATTTTTTTGGTATGCCAAGATGAACCTAAGTGGTGGTTTTTTTTTTCGTCCCTGTTTTTTGGAAGCATTTGTATAGATTTTTCTTAAACATGGCTGTTACAGGACAGCTTTCATTTCAAGATCTGGAGGCAACAGTCTTCAGGTTATCACTTGATGGATTAGTGGTTTTCTCACTTCAAAAGTGTGGAGAATTAGAGAGGGAGGGAGGGAGAGATGGGGGTAGAACAGTGCAGACAAGGCGCAAGGTAAGTGTGGAGAATGAGAGAGGGAGGGAGGGAGAGATGGGGGTAGAACAGTGCAGACAAGGCGCAAGGTAAGTGTGGCTTCAAACAACACGAAACAAAACACATCATTGCAAGGCTCAGTAATGTGATCAGATGTTTTGCTGTCTTAATATAGAGAGATAAATAGATAAATAAATAAATAAATAAATACATATATACAAACACATACATACATACAAACATACAGACATACACTGATATAGACAGATGTAGATAATTTATTTACATATTCACTCTGTACATTCATTCCATTCTCATTTGTTCTCTTTATGCAGCAGCCTAGCAGCAGTGAAAGGATCTCTCCTTCTGTTGCTGTATACATCCTTTGATTTGACATCAGTTTGGCCTGTGAGTAAAAGCAATAAATAACCCCTCACCCCCACCCCCCTTGTAGATTGTGCAGAAGAGAAGTGTGAGGGTAGCTGACAGCTGAATGATATTGGAAAAGGAAGAGAAAAAACAACAACACACAAACACCCCCCAAAAAACAACAACAACAAGAAACAAAACAATAAACAAACAAAAAGAAGAAAAAACAACAAAAAAAACAAACGAAACCAAACAAAAAGAAGACAGCAAAACAGAAACAATAACAGACATTATTAAACAAACAAAAGAAAACAACAACAAAAACCCACTGATTTCAAATCCTCTTCATTGAGCAAGGGTCCTGAAACGAAAATTCTAACAGTATGATAAGCATCAGCAGCATCGCTTCTTAAACCAATTGCCGCAGGCAAAGATCATGCTCATTAATTTACTTCTGCTCGTCTTCATTAAGACTCGGAGAACTTTTAAGGATGTCTGATTAATTATCTGTGTAGAACTTGAACCTCTCCACTGGAGTCCAAAACTGTTTGCTGCCTGATTTCTTGGGCAAGTCTTTATTTCTTTCTTTCTTTCTTTCTTACATATATGTTGCAGGGCAGGGGGGGGGGGATCTGACAGAATAGATAAGCGATATATATATATATATATATATATATTAACAGAACAGATAAGCTGGGAAAAGGTTTTGTTTTGCGCTGTTTGGATCATCAAGCGAGGTAGGATCTAGGTTGAGCGTGGGGCGCCGATTTCTTCTCCTACACATGCCACCACTACCATTACCCCCCACCCCAACCCCTATCGACTCGCCCTCGCAGCCCCATCGTCATTATAAAAAATTTAAAAAAAGTAAAAAAAAAAAAAAAAGAAGAAGAAAAAAAACAACCACCCCAACAACTAAAGGTAATGGGGCCTCCAATTGGCACCGCCAGATACGATACGACGACACGCGGTTTACGTCAACAGATGAACGATGAGACAGAGAGACAGATACAGACTCGCAGAGACGTAAAAGTTTGTACCACCTTTCTTCCTTCCAAAAAGCGAGACTGACGTTATTACATGGGAGAAAGCAGGAGAGGAGGAAGGAGCTGGGCTTTGGGGTGGCTTGGCTTTTGCTGGCAAACGCGCTGCGTCTTTTGACAGGTCCCTGCGTTCCTATCTCCTACTTAGATTGCCAGTAGATGTCTCAGCGCCCCAACGTCGGTCGGAGGGAATAAATTGAACATTATCTGGCTCCTGCTGCTCTTTGACGTTTTTCTATCACACCACTGAGCAATCAGTTTTTTTTCTTAACCTAGCAACGCTGCACGCGCACCATGCATGTTTTTGATAACACGCGTATGCATGCACGTGTGCGCGCTTACACACACAGGTTGTGTTTGTCCTTTTTTCCAGAGTGATGTGCATGTCTTCGGGTTTTTTTGTTTTTGTTCACGCACTTAGGCAAAAACCAATCACAAATGCATATAGAGGAAACACACACACACACACACACACACACACACACACACACGCACTCTAACCCCCCCCCCCCCCCCACACACACACACACACACACAAACATACGCACACACGACAAAATTCTACAGAAGATTGAAAGGAATATAGTCAGTGGGAGATGAGAGGTATTTAGGAAAATGGCAAACAGATTGGAAGGGAGACTGTGTGGGAGTGGAGGAAAGCAGGTGGTGGGTTGGCGGTGGAAGGGGCGTGTTAACGAGGGAGAAGGCGACCCCAGGAATCAGAGCAGGTAGAGGGGGGGAAAGGAGGAAGGGAAGGGAGGGAGAGAGGAGGACTCAGAAGTTACAAGATGAGGTAGGTCGTCAAAAAACACCATGCAAGTATAGTGTGTTTGGGGAGTGGGTGGGATGAGATGGGTGATGCTGAAATGAACACAGTTTCGTTGCAACGTGGAGATTACCCCAGCCAAGCAGAATCTCCCCGAGCCAAGCGGTGAGGTCCTTTGATCGTGACGTGGAGTTTATCACCCCAATCGTCAGGCATTACTGCAGAGATAGAGCAGATCACTGGGGCATCTCTCCATCCTCAGCACTCAAACCAAACCCAGCTCCAGTTTTTTTCTTCTCCTTACTGGCATTAGTTTACTTCAGCTCATATAAGGGTCATGGATACATTTTTACTGTGTAGAAATGGACAGGAGGTGGGGGGGGGGGGGGGGGGGGGGGGAGAAGGGGGTGGGTGGGAGTTTCAACCTCCTAGCAGTTGCTTGTGCATGTTTGAATGCACCTGTGTCTGCACATGACAAGTGGGTGTAGGTATGCATACTAGCACAGGCGCGCTCAAGCATACACACGCCTATACACATGTGCACACACATATGAACTGTATGTAAACCACGAACAGGCACTGTATTCTAAGGACCTTTAATGCAGCAGCTGAAGTTTCAACACATTTGCAGTGTAGGGTCTGCTCATCCATGTGATGAATATCCTGGTTTCTTTTATCAGACTTCAAGAAGGTGTGGTTAGATTTGGCATCCAAATGGGCATGTAAATGGTAGTATAAGTAGACAACGTGCAAAGACTTCCCTGTGCAACCTGAGGAGTTTGCACAGAAAATGACTCAGGTTGGCTAACTGGTGGCTGGATGGAATTTAAATGAAAGAACCCCCCACCGCCCCCCCCCCCCAATCCGTCTCCCCCTATACACACACACTTTTATTGGGCTGATGAGGTCCAATTATGATAAGATAATCATAGCAGCAGCATCTCTTGTTGAACCCGGCCAGGGTCAGTATTTTTTGTTTTGTTTTGAATACGCCTTTTCTTTTTGTTTGTCAAGTATAACAGAGAAATCTGATGTGATAAAAAGAAATACAATACAATAACTTGAAATCCTTTTCATTACATTGACCGATTTTTTTTTATGGGTATGTATGTGTTGGAACTTAACCCATTGTCCAAAACTGCTAGCTTTGATTTCCGTGTGATCCTTTTTCTTGATAAAATAGTGAGAGAGCATTTATATAGAGTTGGATTTTGTGTTGCTGGATCATCAAGTTAGATAGGACTTTAGCAGTTATGAACATGGAATATAGTTTATGATGGTCACCAATCCCTTCACTCTCACCCCGCCTGTCACCACCAACAAACCCATCCTTCCCTCCTCTCTCCCACACACTCTCCAAAAGAAAGGTAATGGGGTCTCCAATTGGCTTCACTAGATGTGATACGCAGTCAAGTCAAAGGATGAGGGACGAGACTTGGGGAGTTAGAGAGAGAGAGAGAGAGAGAGAGGGGGGGGGGGGGAGAAAAAGAAGAAGCAGTTTCTCCTTTTTTCCTTCCATCCAGAAAGTGAGGCTGACAGATGGGTGGAGGATGGGTGGAGGAAGGAGCTAGGCTATGGTGGCTTGGTGGAGGCTAGCAGACTTCTGGCGTCTTTTGACAGGTCTCTGGGTTTCTATCTCCTGCCTCAGATTGCCTTTAGATTTCTCAACCCTCACAGCGTGCCGCACTGTCGGCCCAGTGAATAAATCGAACATTATCTGGCCCCTGCCACTCTTTTGACGTTTTCTATCACACTGCTGAGCAACCAGTTATGTACTGTTTTTCTTGTGTGTGTGTGTGTTTTTTTTTAATCATTTTTTATCAAGCACACGTGCTGTGCACTCACTCGCACACATATACATGCACTTGCAGACAGGTTTG
This sequence comes from Babylonia areolata, assembly GCF_041734735.1. Classification (NCBI taxonomy): domain Eukaryota; kingdom Metazoa; phylum Mollusca; class Gastropoda; order Neogastropoda; family Buccinidae; genus Babylonia; species Babylonia areolata. Next base: position 25,634,773 of record NC_134887.1, read on the forward strand.
TGTTTGATTGCTCATTTTCACAGTGTCGTGCATATTTACAATTATTTTCCCTTTTTTTGTTGTTGCACTTCTGTGTATTGCAAATGTGTATGCGCATGTACTGATAAACACATATATATGCAGATTGTTTTGTACTTGCTGTTTGTCATAACAGATTTCTTTGTGAAATTCAGGCAGCTGTCCTTAGGCAGAGCATCGTGACACTGTACCATTTGTTGCCATGGGTTCTTTTGTGTGTGCTGAGTACATGCTGCATACTGCACTTCGGTTTATCATTCATTCAGAAGACTAGCACCTAGACCACCACAAGGGTCTAGTGGAGAGTGCAAGTAAAAATCTGATAGACATATGCATATAGACGTAGGCACATACACACGCGCACACACACACACACACACACACACACACATGTGAAAACATTTCTTTGCTCGTTTTCGCTGATCATCCCAACGAACATTTCTGACTTTTTCCTGCTCAGTATGTGTAAGGGGCCAGTGGGGAGACACAAAAAAGGCTCGA
>NC_134887.1:25642791-25712791 GCF_041734735.1 Babylonia areolata
TATCTCTCACACACACACACACACACACACACACACACACACACACACACACACACAAGCAAGCAAGCACGCGCGCATAGTACACACATAGTACTCTCTGTCTCATTTCCCCGTTCTCTGTCTTCTGTCTCCCTCCCTTTCTCTCTCTTCCCCCCCCCCACCTCCCTCACATCTTGTCTCTCTCTCTCCCCACTGTCCCATCTTGCTGTTTCTTCTCCTCTCTACCATCTGTCTATCCTCCCCCCCTCCCTCTCCCTCTCGAACGAAGAATTTCACAAAACGCGACGCGCAAGGAATCAAGTCGGTCACCCTGACACACAACACCGCAATCAGAACTGTCTCTGCTGCTGTTATACCATGCAACAAACCTGTTCGGTCCCTCCTGGCACGAAACAGAACAATAGTGCAACATCACTCATTGTATGTGATTGTTTCCCTATCAGCCCCCACCCTTCTTCTCCACACCTACACACAAACACACGGAACCACCACCGCCACCTAACTAGAAACCTGAGTGCTAAGGGGAGGAAAAGGGGTGAGGGGGGAAAGGGGGAGTTAATCACTTCTCTGGCTCCGGCAGAGGGTCTGGAGGCCATTGGCCTTGGGAGTCGATAAGAGAGAAGGGGGTGGAGGGTGGTGAGCAAGGGGTGGTAAAAGAGGATGAAGTCTCTTTGTGTGTGCCGCTCTGGAGGATGGCAGAGGAGAGGGGGTGGTGGAAAGGGAGAAGAGGAGGGTGTATAGTAGTCCAATGGCTGGACCTTGCATGTTGGATACATTACACATGTGTAGGACGGGATGGGGTGGAAAGGGGGATGGCGGTTAAAAGGAATGCAAGATGAAAAGAAAAGCTGAGTCAAAGTTTTTTTTTAATGTTGGAGTATTTTTTTTATGTTGAAGTAGGGAATGGGGAGGAAAGGATGGGTAGTGTAGGCATCATATACTGCATTATTTCCTTGTTCTTTATTGTAATATGCGGTGTATGATGGTGTTTTCTGCGTTTAATTTAGATTTGTTACCTTTCGTATTCGAGAGGGAGGGGACGGGACTTGGTTCAACTAAAAGGGATATATAAAAGCAGATGATATGCCCAACTTAAAACGGTGTGAGATTTGGTGACGGCTTGGTGTATAGTGAATCGGGTTGTTTTGTGTTATTAATTTTGTCCAGGGAATCACTTTTTCAAACTAGGTTTCCACAACCATGTCAAGACTCATGCTTCTTTGTACTGTTGTAGGTTTTCGCGCTGATAGGTGGACCAGAAAACTGGCCACATGCATTGGGCGTGCTTGCTTCCAGCTGTGTAAATTGCAAGGAAAGCACCTCCCCACTGCCCTTTGCTCTATCCCTCTTTCTCACAATCAATCAGCTCCTGCGCTCACAAAACTTAGTTCCTGCACTCACACCATACCATTACATAGCGTGGAAGTAGCCACCGCTTTGATTTTTTGTTCGTCTCCCTCTGTTTGTCTCTGTCTCTGACTGTATGTCTGTCTGTCTCTCTGTGCTCCTTTGTGGAAGGAAGACTTGTTAGACGGAAATATCAACGGAAAAGAAGTGGAGCTGCTCTGAGTATGATGATCCTTATATGTAGAACAGCATCTGGTCCGGATGCATCGTGGCAGAAATGTGAAAACACACGCAAAAGAAAATGACTGTATCTGATATAACTATTTAATACTGTGTTTCAAAAGCTGTCTTTCTTGAATGGACCAGATCAGTCATCAGTCCACCACACAAAAAAGGAGATTATGAATTGTTCTGATAACTATAGAGGGATTTTATCACTTGATCTTTTAAGTTAAAGCGTACAGAAACATCTTAAATTAAAGATTAAATCTATGGGCTGAGAAACAGAATGATAACAGAGGCAAAAGCTGGCTTTAGAAAGGGTCGATCAAACAAAGATAATTTCTTTATCTTAAATGCAGCAGTCGAGAAACAACTAAATTCACGATCAAAAGTATATGTGGCATTCAAACATTTCCAGAAAGCATACAATACTGTAAAAACAACAAACAAACAAAACGACAGAAAGCCTATGATCAATACTTTTACAAATTGGTATTCATGGGAAGATATTTAAGGATGTGTATACCTCTGTTCGCGTGTGTGCTGTGTAGAGGAGAACTTACTGAGCATTTCATGTACATCCAAGGTCTAAAGCAGGAATGCATTTCAAGTCCAATCCTTTTCTTCTGTTTATAAATCAACTAGCAAATGACATTCTGTCCAGAAGCTAAGCATGGGTTACCTTTCGGCCCAGACTCAGTTATTCTTTTGTTTACTGAAGACTTGACTCTGATTGCTTCAACTCTTGTTGGTCCACAAACCTGCGTCATCTGAACGATTAGGTTTGACAAACAACTTGATAAATCTATAACAGTTGAAATGAAAAATTGCTCTTGAACAACAGTTTAAAGGTTTTGATTAATTATTAATATTTAGGACTGACATTATTTACACGGAATAGTATTGCAGCAGCTCTTGAAGAATCATCGATAAAAGCAAAGAAAAAGACAAATAATTCTTAGATTAGTTAGAACGTTCAGGATAATCCACTGCAACTCATCAGAGGTGTGTGTGTGTGTGTGTGTGTGTGTGTGTTTGAAAATTTTGTTATTTTTAAAAAATTGTTTAAAAAAAGTTATTTGACTCACAATTGGTGACATCGTTAGTATATATGTATCCAACAGAGATATGGTGATATATATATATATATATATATATATATATATATATATATATATATATACTTGTGAACGGATAGAAAGGGTCCATCTCAATGCTTGTAAGAAATTTCTTGATGAACAATAAATGATACCGTTTATGGAGAACTTGGTCACTATCCGTTTTCCATTGACACCATTATAAAAGTAATGAAATAATAGTTAAGTATCTGGAGACGGCCAGATGATATGTATTCAAAGAAAGCATACAACTTGCTCCTATAATTGACGAAAAAGGCATAGTGATACGGGGTGCGAGGTGAAGATAACGAAGATAAACCTTTGTGACAGTGGCTTGGAACAAGAAGGGTGGTTTTGTTGTGTGAGAGAAAGATGGGGTCGTTTGTATATTGAACTCTGTAAAACGTTGTTTGGTTCTTTTTGTCACTGTGTGTGGCGTGGGGGTGGGGGGGGTATGGGTTTGTCTATGTCGCATGCGTATTAGGAGTGTGCGTAATAATGTCTGTGTGTATACGTGTGTGTGTGTGCATGCGTATGTGTATTAGGAGTGTATGTGTTGCGAGTGAGTTTGTGTGTGAATGTGAACTGTGTGTGTGTGTGTGTGTGTGAGAGAGAGAGAGAGAGAGAGAGCATGTGTGTGTGTGTGTGTGTTGAAGAGGGCTGACCATGTAAATTGTAATATTACATGTGGCACTTGAATTAAATGATTTCTGTGTTGTGGTGGTTGTTTTTTTTCTGATCTGCGGATTTTTTTCCTTATCAGATACGTAATTTATATTCTCACAATTCTGAATTGTCATGTAACGGGTTGGCAAAAGTCATGAAAGTCGTTCAACGCTCAGTGTCTTTCTCTGTCTCTCTGCCTCTCTCTGTCTGTCCGTCTTTCTCTCTCTCTCTTGCTTGCTTGGTCGCTTTCTCGTCGTTACATAACTGAATAGATGATGCTATGTTGTGTTTTCTGACCAGTAGACGGGCATTGGGCAAATGGGAAGGGGGGCTAGTGGCATCGAAGAGGAGGGTGATAGGAGAGTAGGGGTGGGGGCAGAAAGAGGTCGCGTTTGTTGGAGTCGAGCTGGCGGTCTTGCTTGCTCGGTCGGAACTAGTCCACTTGTGGAACCTGTTAGCAGTATCCGGAAATTTAGGTTGGCAAAATATGGCCCGTGGTTTTCTTCTTCTTCGATCCTGTCTGAGCTTTGCTAGCGTCGGCGATAGTGTGTGTACGTGCATGCGTGAGTGTGTGAACACTTTGTTATCCATAGATTATAATACACGCCAAGATATATGATTTATATACTGATCTGTCTTGGTTAATTAATGTTTTTTTCTAACAATTTAGAGTAGTCTTTAATCTTAGTTGAGTTGTTTTTTTCCCCATATACAAGAATTATTAGAGAGAGAGAGAGAGAGAGAGAGAGAGAGAGAGAGAGAGAGAGAGAGAGAGAGAGAGCGTACCATTAGATGTGACAGTCGCAGAGATGTTTATAAAACAGATGTAGACATGTACAGTGGTGGTTAGAAGGTTGTCCACCAGGAAAATCCGGTCGCTTCTTGATTGAAGAAGACTTCGAGCACGTTTGTTCAACAAGATTGACAGGTTGTGTTATTCTTCTTTTTCATTGTGTGTGTGTGTGTGTGTGTGTGTGTGTGAGGTTCGGGGGAGTGAGGGAGTTTGTTGGTGTGGTGATGCAGACAGCGAGAAAGGCCTCTGTGTGTGTGTGTGTGTGTGTGTGTGTGTTCCATCGGAGAACAGATAACCAGGACTCTCACAGCGCTGCCTGTACTACCCATAGACGTTGGGGTAAAAAGTTTGCTTGTTTTTAATTCACAGGCTACTGGATCGTCAAGAGTCTCCCCATGTTGCTGCAGGTTTCTCATGAATATCACCTCCTTCCCTCTTCCCCTCTCTCTGATTCCCTTTCTCTCCGACCCACAAGCCAGTGCGTTGTCCGTTCCTTGGCATCCAAACTCACCTCCTCCATCTTTCCTCCTTCCATGCTCGCATCAACCCCACCCACTCTCGCCCCCACCAGCCTGCTCGCTGTGCTCCAATTTTACGATCACCATGTACAGAACAGGGTCGGTTTGTCTGTCTCCGTCTTTTATTTATTTTGTTATAATTTTTAAACAATAGGCAGGATCCGATCTTGCCAAGCTGTCGTTTTCTTTCCCCCCGCTCTCTGCAGCCATCGACATCATCATCATTTCTTGGCAGCGAGCCTCTGGTTTCAGTTTTCCCAGTCGGTCTGCCCTTCTGTCTGTCTGTTAGCCATGGACCAAGGTGCAGTCAGTCCCTGTTACTTTTCTTGACTAATCGCGCGCAGATTTGGCGTTCGTTTGACCAGTTGAGACTTTAAATGGGGTTGTTTAATTATGAAATATTTCGTGCAACGTTTCAGGGCAGTTTGATTTTTGACGACGGGTGTCATGTTTAGTTGAAGGGTCAGAGTTGGTGGAATTTTTCCAGGGATGCAGCCGTCCTTTTGCATGGGTTGCTCGTTGACGGTGAGGGGAAAATCTGGGAGCAGAAAGCTGGACGTTAGGGGCTTGATTGAACGTGGACATGAGAGACTCCACCCCTTCTTCTTTTTCTCCTCTGCCTAATCCCTCATTTCTTCCCCTTTTTTTTCACCCCCTCTCTCCCTACTTCTTCTGTTCTCATATCCCCTTCAAATTCTTCTTCTGTTCCCACTTCCGCCACCACCTTCATCTCCTCTTTCATCCCGCTCCTCCTCCCCCTCGTCATCATTATCATACAGATCTGTTGGTTTTTATCAGGCAGATTTTAGGCAAGACAAGCATGTGAGGAAAGTTTTCTGATTTTTCATGCCGAGAAGCACTGCTTTGCAGCCACCATACTCTTTGACCTCTGGTTTTTCATGTGAAGAGGAATGGGTGGTGGTGTTCATCCGTTTTTCTTCCATTTCCGAACTATCAAAGGAGGTGGTGTTGATTTAACCCCTCTGTTTGTGTCTGTGTCTTTCTCTCTCTTTATTTGTACCCCCCCTCCACCCCCACGGTCCCCCCTTTTTTTCCTTCTCTTTTTTGTGTGTGCACGATTGGGGGATGGGTGTGTGAAAAGCTGTTTCATCAGCTGAGGCCTCTGTCTCGTTCATGGAGAGAGAGCTTGTGCGTTCCATCGCGTATCCACACATTCTCTCTCTCTCTCTCTCTCTCTCTCTCTCTCTCTCTCTCTCCTCCCCCACCCCTTCCCCCTACTCTCTCTGTGACAGAATGGATCAAAACCATGTTACAGGATTATCACTTTTTTTCTTATTCAAGTGATTGGCACATATAAGATTAAGTTCAGCTCAACTCAACTAACACACACACACACACACACACACACACACATATATATATATATATATATATATATATATATATATCGTTGTTAGTGAACTCAAAACGAACTCCAAAGCACCTCGGGACCTGATATATATATATATATATATCAACATTTTGGTGTGTACAAAATACAGATCAGATACATACTGAGAGAGAGAGAGAGAGAGAGAGAGAGAGAGAGCAAACCGTTGGATACACAGCGCGATGGAGTTACTCAAACCATGACGCCTTGCCGAGTAATTCCACTGAAAAAGATGCTGGGGCCAGTTTTCTAGCTCACGTTACGGTTCATCAGGTTGGGAGCATCATGCATGAACGACGGGTCACGTGCGGTACACAGTTTGGTGAAATGAAGGATTAGGGACAGGGGAGAGGGGTACGTTAGGAAATTGTCAAGCCTGACTTAGTGAAGGGCTGAACTATGTGTTGAGACATGGATAGCGAAAGACTAAAAGTGGATGCTGTGTGTGTGTGTGTGTGTGTGTGTGTGTGTGTGTGATCTCGACAGTTAACCCACAGTTTGCTCTTCAAGGGAGAAAATCCAAAGAGCCTTGATTGAATCCTGTCTGCTGTGTGCAGTTAGCCGTGGTGCCGTCATGACGCACATTCTTGTCCGTCAGCAGGAGCGCTGGTTCCTGCTAACTTTGTGGCCCCTTATCTGGCCTGCGCATGTACTGTAGAGAAATTAAACATCTTTGTTCCCGTCGCTAGGGCTCACTTTCTCTGCCTCTCTGTCTCTGTCTCTCTGTGTCTGTCTGTCTGTCTCTCAGTCAGTCAGTTATCTTTCTCTCAGAACCTGTTTCTTTCTCCTTCTCCATGTTTCTTTACCTCTCACTCTGTATTCTGTCTTGATGCATTTCTCTCATTCCTCTCTATCTTCTTCTTTCTCAACCATCCACCCCTCTCTCTCGGTGCGCTCTCTCTGTTGCAGTATAGATACACACGTATACGCACTCCCCCACATTAACCTAAAAGTTAGAATGGAGAGAGAGAGAGAGAGAGGAGAAAGAGAGAGAGAGAGAGATACAGGTGGATGGGGGTGGGTGGGTAGGAGGAGACAATGGCGCGGAGGAGAGGCGCATAAGGGAGAAAGGAATGAAGGACAACCCCAGCCCAGCCTTGCTTCAGTGTGTCTTTTATCTCTCCTCACATAAAATAAAAGTACTGCTACAGATAAAACAACCATGTGGAACGACTGGCCCAGTTGTCAAGAGTTTTCGATCTTCCTACCCCCTCTCTTTCCCTGTTCGTTAATAAACAGTCACGTTTGCAGATGGGTCTCTGAGTGGGCCCAACAAATTGCCTTCATGTCCCTGCATGGGGGCAGTTTGATTACCGCCCGACCCCAGCGTTCTGCTTATCATCAACTGCCTCTGCCTCTGCATATAGCAGCCTGATGAGTTCAGGTATCAATGTTCTACCTGGACCTGTCCGACTATAGACCGCGATCTTGGTTTTGTTTGGGATTTCTCTCTCTCTAGCTCTCGCTTTGCCTGCCTGCATGTCTGTTTCCTTCATTCCATTTACTTCGACGTGAAGATTAGATAGTGGGTAAGTTTTAGGTTATGTTGGGGGTGATCATGTGGATGTGAATACTGTGTGTGTGTGTGTGTGTTCGCGCGCGGTTGCGCGTGTTTGTGTGTGTGAGGAGAGAGAGAGAGAGAGAGAGAGAGAGAGAGAGAGAGAGAATATTCGACAGGTCATTTATTTGCTAGCAAGAAAACGTTTGGATTTGATATGTGTTTATAAGATGTTTGTTTGTATCCCCTCCCTTCCCTCCCAACATTCCGGTCTTGATGGACGACACAGACCTTAACAATAACATGTTGGTTTACCGTCTTACGATGACGACCTCATAATGAATTGCTCGTTTTCCAATCACATATCCAGTAGAGCTTACTTGAGGCACGCTAAAAGTGAAACGTTCTGAGCGGAAACCTTTTTCATCGCCGGTGCAGAAGCATATTAGAGCGATAAAGATGCAATGCCACATCCCTCTCTGTGTGTGTCTTTTTCTGGTAACGATTCTCTCTCTCTCTCTCTCTCTCTCTCTCTCTCTCTCTCTCACATTTTTCCTTGTCTGTGCTAGTCCCTCTTACTTTAACTCTGTCCCGTTTTTTTCCCTTCGTCCAGTATCAGTCAAATGCTGTGGCATTTCTGTCAGCAAATACAGACATACGCACATAAACATATACACATATACACAGAGACATACGAGCTTATATGCACAGGCACGCAGGCACACACATGCATACACATATTTATATGCAGGTGCGCGGACGCGCACACACACAAATACACATACACACACGCACGCACACACACACGCACACACACACACAACACACACACACACACACACACACACACACACACACACACACACACACACACACACAGTCAGTTTTGAAAGATGTGTTTATGAGAAGACAAGTTGTATAGTCCGGACTCGAACGAACGAACCACAATGGAGGTCACAGACAGGGGTGAAACAAATCGCTGTCATCACAGTTCCACTATCAGTGTGGAGAATTGTATATCACTGCGGCCCTTTAATTCGCATCGCTCCTCGTTCAGCATGGAAAAGTAGTTCCCTTTCAAAGTTGAGTCTGTAAGACACTTGCTGCTATTTCATCATCATCATCATCATCATCATCATCATCCATCATCTATCTTCGTCTGCCTGTTACGCTACCCCCCCGTCTACCGAAGCTTAGCTTCTTTATCCTACCATGTCAGGAAATAAGTATGTCATTGTTGTCATGAAGCTTAGGCGTGAGAAAGAACATTCAGTTTGTCTGTCTGTCTGTCTGTGTCTCTGTCTCTCTCACTCTCTCTCTTTCACACACACACACACACACACACACACACACACACACACACACACAGCGCAGACACACACAGAACCCACACCCACCCACACGCTTCACAAAGGAAGGTTGCGGTCGGGAGGAGGGGAATTGGTTTGGCCAAGTTAGGATACAACAAGAAAAAAGAAAGCAAACCCGTGTATAGCCATTATAAAACAGAACAGAAAATCAAAAATAAGCACAAAATACATTTACGTTTATTCAGTTACAAAAGTAAATTGCCAAGGAATACAGTAGTTTCCGGAAACGCTTGAAGGAGGGGGGAGGGGATAGGGGGGGGGGGGGAAGAAAGAGAAAATTAAAAAAAAAAAAAAAAAAAAAGAAAAAAAGAAAGAAACGAGAGAGTGAGAGAGGAAGGACTTTGGAACTTTCCTGCCCTTGAATGATGAAGCCAGGACAAGGGAACGACTGTTAGTGAATCCTGCGTGATTATGTTTCATAGTATTATTAAATCATGTTTCACCGCTTACAGCCCATAAATCACAAGACATGACGCACATCTGTTGTAATCAAAGCAGAAGGTGGATTAGGAGGGGTGGAAGCCAATGAGGTCATGTTTGAAAATGTAGGTTTGGAGAATGTTCACGCCGCCCCCGAACAAAAATGAAAGTACGAGGATTAACCAATTTGAAAAAGCCGAAACGGTTGTTGGGCGAATTATTAGCCGCAAAAGCGAGTTTGTAAATAAGCGGCGGAGGAGACAGAGCAACGCTATGGTGTATTATTAGCCGCAAAAGAGAAGTTTTAAGTAAGTTGGGGGGAGGGGGGGGGGAGGAGACAAGGGCAGCTCGGCGGTATGGTGTATTATTAGCCGCAAAAGAAACATTGTAAAGACACGGAGAAAAACAGACAAAGCATCGGTATAGCGTGTATTAGTTGTAAAATTGAGATTGTAAGCACGCAGAGGATAAAGACAGAGCATAATTACTGTGTAGTATTAGCTACAGAAGTGATGATGTAATTTTTTACTTGTGCAGATAAAGAAAGTGGTACAACAGTGGAATTACCAGAAGCTCTCTCTCTCTCCCCCCTCAGTCTCTCTATCTTTGTGTGTGTGTGTGTGTGTTTGTGTGTGTGTGTGTGCGTGCGTGCGTGTGTGTGTGTGTGTGTGTGTGTGTGGTTGTTTGATTGTGAAAAGCTTAGATGTGGATGGCAGTTTGTCAGTTCATTATGATATTTTTTTTAAATCAAGCTCTGTATCCGTATCTACCACTGGTCCCTCCCTTCCCCTATGACTCACTCAATTGAGATTAAGTAAAAAGAATATATACACACATTGAAATATATACCGTTGTTATATTTTTGGTGCAGTTAGTGTTTTCTCTCTAATTCGATGACTTATTCATTACGAATTTTTCTTTTTGTTCGTTATGTTTTTTGTTTTTCACGTTTAAGCATTTCTGAAGGTTAGTCTATTTTGCCCACTTTCCCTTCCTTGTGTGTACTTAAGCAAACTATCGATATGTTGTCAGAAAGGGGGGCCGGGAGGGCGTGCAGTTTTGTTTTTTTCCTGTCGAAGTGGATTTTTTCTACAGAATTTTACCAGGAACAACTCTTTAACGTGCGCTAAGTGCATGCTGCACACGGGACCTCGGTTTATCGTCTCATCCGAATGACTAGCGTCCAGACCACCACTCAAGGTCTAGTGGAGGGGGAGAAAATATCCGGCTGAGCCGTGATTCGAACCAGCGCGCTCAGATTCTCTCGCTTCCTAGGCGGACGCGTTACCTCCAGGCCATCACTCCACAGGAGAGAGGGGAAGGGAGAGGGAGCAGAGATCACTCACTTAGCGATCCTCCATTGTTCATCGGATCCGTTTAGCGGACATGCCGGTTTGAACACGCAAATCTAAAAATAGATATTTGAACGAACCCCCCCCCCCGCCCCCCAACCACCACACCCCTCCTCATCCTTCCGACATTTGGACCCCAAAGTGACTGGTCAGACACGTTTGTCCGATCAGATCTGTCTGTCTGTTTCTCTAGTCCCTGTCTGGCTGTGTCTGTGCAGTTTCCGGGGGTTAACTGCCGCCCCTGCCCCTTCCCTCCCACCCCCCTCAATTAATCACAATCCTACCATTTACAACAGTTTGCATTGCTTGTTTCGGACATGAAAGCAGCATGGCAAACAAAGAACATTCGTGACTATACTGCTCGACTATAAACTCGTTTATTAACAGAACACTGTCTTGTTTTCCTGTCTGTTCAGACAGGGTTGAAGATTTTGCAGTATCATTATTTAATATGGTGTTCGTAAAACGTTGAGTCGTAGTACATCAGGCAGAGCAGCAGAGGGTAGATGATAACGTTGATGTGCGCCATGTGCTAGCTGTGTTTCAACTGGTTGGTCTCCAAGGCGGTGGTGTCTTCCTCTGTAGGGCGGAGGCAGGAGGAATGGTGGAGAGAGCCGTTCGTCGTCAGAGCCCTGATGTTTTAATGAGTGAAGCATTTTGTGTACATTTGTGCCTCTCTTCACGGATCCCAACCAGTCCAGTGCCAATGCTGGATTGAATTTGCCGCTGATATACATGCGATACTGCCGATGCGTGATAGGTGAGGGGGTAGAAGGGCTTGTGTTCGTTTCCGTGAAACCAGATCCATCATAATATTAGCACGCATGCACGCACTCACCTGCATACACAGCCACTCGTCTCCCGCCACTCTCACATTCACACACACCACTCTCTCATACACACACACGACCTCACTCATACCCCCTCCCCTCCGCGCACACGCACGCACATAATTATAGCAACCGACTCGAACGTTCATAAAATCGTTGGAAGTAATTTACTACTAGCCACTGGGCGCAGCATAGTAGTTGCCTCCATTGGGGATTATTTTTTTGGGCTAGAAAAATTGGGGTGGCTAGGGGAGACTCGGAAGTACACCCCCTGATCTGTGCCCAGACCGAACAAGGACGGATGAAGGCTTTGGGGGAAATACACTGTATCCTACGTACTACCCATACTACAGGTGACCGGCCTCAATCAGTGACATCGTCAAGAAGGAACAGAATTCATCTTGCAAGGAGAGGGATGGGGAAGTAAGGGGGAGGGGGAGCAGAGAGATCGGTTTTGATGGCCGGGGGGGAGGGGGAGGGCTGGGGTTGGGGGGCTTGGGGCAGGAGGAGGGGATGAGAAAGAGGGAAGGGGAGGAGAATATCGCTTGCTCTCCAAGCTTCTATCAGCGTGACATGAAATACAAATAAATCAGGATACCCACCGGCCTTGTGCTGCTGTGGAGGTGATGGGGTGGTGGGAGGAGGGGGGCGGACAGTGGGAGGGAGGAGTGAGTGGGGGATAGGGTTCAAGGGGTGGGGGTGGGGGGGGGGGGGTTGTCGAATGGCAAGGACGGTAGTTTCGCTGGGCTGTGTGTCTGCTGAGCCTATCACTATCGGTATCGGGTAGGAACACTTGATAGAAGCAGTCCACCCAGATTGGAATGTTGAGGCTTGGTGCGGGAAGAGTGTGTGGGGCAGTGGGGGCGTGGTGTGGTGAGGGGTTGGGTAGGTGGGATGTGATGTTGGATGAGATGGTAAACGTGGGGTTGGAGGGGGAGTGGTTGCTCAGCAAATGAGTTTAATTAGCGTTTTCTGTAACCTATAGATTGTGTTTTGAATAGCAAGGGTAAATTTAGAAAAAGTGCAGGTAAATAACTCTTCCATCATTAATATGAAAATGACTTTGATAAGATGCTTTGATTAAAAGAAAAGGGATGGGATTGTGGGGTTACTGCAAGATGATATAACTATTATATTTAGATCCACAGAGACTTGCGGGCACACACTAAAGTGCACACATAATGTGGATGCACTCACATGTTGTGGAGTTGTTGGTGCCTACTGCTGTCCTGACCTGAATGCATGATGGGCATGTAAGCAAGCAAACCAAGCCAGCAGGCTTTTACAAATTAGGTGTGGTGGTGGTGTAGGAAGTCGACCCACCTGAATGCTGTCAAACTGGAAAAGTTGGGAGCCTGGGTGATCAGATGACATTGCCGAGTCAGATCAGCGGTAAAGTGATCCTGCTCTCTTGGTCTGTCACTCGCCTTTTGTACTGGCTTTCCTCTTTTTTATCTTTATTTTTTTTATTTTCTTGTCCTCTCCCTTCTTCCCTCTCCCATCGAGATCGAGAAGGCGTCATTCAATCCCCGCATCGGGTGATTTGAGATAGCTGGGCTGCTCTGACCTTAAACCAACCAACCACGTGTCCAGCCAAGCGTGAAGGATTCTTTGTTGATGGGAGTTTGATTCCAGGGCAGGGGAGAGGAGAGGGAGGAGGAAAGTGGCTACTGGTACTTGTTGCTGATCTTAGCATTGGCTTCAAGGTGAGAGAGCTTTCTTCAGTATCGAGGAAGGGACACACCTGTGATTTTCCTTTGTCAATTTTTGATCTGTTGGTTATCTTTCACGCTGGTTTAAGGGATGGGGGTGTTCTGTGTGTATAAAAAACATGTTGGTGTTTTTTTGTTTTTTTTTAAAAATTAGTTAATTTTTTTTAACAAATAGTAAAGAGTGGTAACTCACTCCATTCACAAGGTACACAACTTCAAGTCAGTGCTGCTTACGTTACCTATTCAGCTAGCACACAGGTAAATAAAAGGTACATTGGAACAAACCCAGACACCTCCTCAAAAAAGGAAGCCTTATTATTTTTTATTTTTTTATTTTAGTGACAGATACTGAGGATTGGATGAGAAGAGGGAAAACATGTTTGGTTGGATTGGTGTATGTGTGTGTGTGTGTGTGTGTGTTGGAGTAAGTATGTATGTGTGCACACTGTGATTATATCGGGGACATGGTTTGTGGAGAAAAGGTCTGGTGGGTGCAGGTCATGCTGTGACATTTACCTGTCTGTCAACTGTGCGCAGTGCATCAAAGGTCAGCAATGTGGGCACCACAGTTTGAAGGATCAGGGATCTGTCGTCTTGGGATTAGACACAAAGTTTTCACTTCTTTCCCTTCCCCCCCACTCCACCCCTCTCTCTCTCTCTCCTCTCCCCCCCCCCCCCCCCCCCCCCCCCCCCCCAGTTTTTTTCTTCTTCTATGCCTTTCGACCTTTGTACTGCTTCCATTCAACATTCTGTTTGGCCGCTAAAGGTGCTGATTCACTGTCAGGCATTTTTGCTCTACAGTGCATTGTAATTGATGCTGGGTATGAGTGATACAGATCTTGTGCTGTAGGGTTGGACAGTGCAGAACAGCACGTTGGAAGCTGTGTCAGTTCCCATTTTGAATTGTAGCCATGGTTTTATTCTTCTGTGATTACAAGGTCTGTGAAACCTGGCAGACTCGTCCCACAGAATGTATGTAGGAGAACTGAACAAGAATCATCTGCAGTGCTCTTGAAATATCCACCATAGTGTTTTGGAAAAGTCACAAATGTACACTCACTTTAGGGTTATGGATGTTTAATTTTGTCTTCATGTGTCCTTTTAGACGTCATGTGTTGCTGAATGATCAGTGTTGTACACTTTCACTGCTACTGAGTGATTGTGGATAGTGGAGTGATTATGGATCTCCCGTTTTAGTACTTTTACTCTGTCATACAACTGCAATGAGAGTATTGTCCTCTGGCAAAATTCTGTAAAAGAAATCCACTCTGATAGGTACACACACACACACACACACACACACACACACACACACATATATATATATATACATATATATGCATGCACTCAAGGCCTGACTAAGCGTGTTGGGGTATGCTGCCGGTCAGGCATCTGCCTAGCAGGTGTGGTGTGTATATATAGATTTGTTCGAACGCAGTGACGCCTCTTTGAGAAACTGAAACTGTTGAGTGAGGTGGGTTGGTGAAACATCCCTTGAGTTGTAAGTTTCATTTCCACCACTTCATTTATTAAAGGAAATGAAAAGAAAAAACCACCACCCAAAATTCATACAAAAAACAATAGCAACAACACACACACAAGATAATTAAAAAAAAAAAAAGACACACAAAAAACAGGGTCTGCTCCTACTAAGTTCTATTCCTTTGAGCCACCAAGCCACCAAGAAGTAAAACCTTCACTGGGAGCTGTTTCATTGTTGGTGATAGTCATTACCATCATTTTGATTCACTTCATTTCAGTTCGTAATGAGAGATGAAGATTTGGGTCTTTGATGTGTGGTAGAGTGCTTACAGCAAGTCATGTCTGTGCACACAGATACATATTATCTGTGTATGTCTGCTTATGTAGAATTAGATGTTGTTCCAGGTTGTTGTTGTTTTTTTGTTTGTTTTTTTAACACTCTTGCATTTGACTTATTTAATGGATTATAGTTTATGTCTGATTGAACCATATGCATCAGGACTTAGACATGTAATTGTGCTTGAAAGTTATAAATGGAACTGTAACCACATGTAGGCAGTGAACTCACCAAGACAGCGTCTATTTCTTGCTTGTATCTGTATACATACACATTAGCAAACTGGCTTTCTGAAGCCTGTCAAGGAAGCATGACATTTTTTAAATGAAGCTATGTCAGTATTTATAAAGTGCTATCTGATTCTTGACAAATTGATGTTGTTGTTGTTGTCAGCGGGAACTAGACACAACAGCCACAGACCTCGCCAACCGGCAGGATGAAAGTGATGCCTCTAGAAAACGTTTGGTGGAGCAGAGCAGGGAATTCAAGAAGAACACGCCAGAGGTAAGTGGAGTTGGATGATGGCATGTCATTTTGTGATCATCGTACTGCTGGGATCAGCTTGACTGGGTTGATGGGCTGGCTGATTGGTTCTTGGCTTTCCCTCTTGGATTTGTCATGTTTGTCTTTTTGTTGTTGTTTTTTTGTATGCTATGTTTGTTTTTGCTTTTGGCTCATCTGTGTGAAAAATGGGTCAGTTCATTATATAATTTCTCTTGCTTACTGTCGAGGAGTAAGGAAGCAGGGAAGGTGGAACAGTTAAAACCTGTTTTATTCCATCATTTTGATCTGAAATATCTGAAAAGTGTAAATGTAAAATGTAATAGCTTCCATGGCATAGTGAGTAGCATTCAGCATTGTCTGATGACCAGGAGGTTATCAGTTCAAACTCAGCCAGAAACGTCTACTCTATTTGAAAAGAATTTTCTAGTGTTGAATGCACTGTAGGATCTAGTGGGGGGGATGGGGAGGGGGGTCCGGGGGGGGGGGGGGGGGGGAGAGACAGGAACTACACAGTCATGTCTCATCCTGTGATACGATCGCCTGCTTGCATCTTTGAGAGTGTTGGTCAGATTTCATGACCAACATGAACACAGCAAGTGTCTGCAGTTCTCAGGCCTGGATAATGACATGATGTATAATAGCGAGTACAGCCATGTCGTGCAGTCTTTATAAGCATAGTGCATCACCATCATGCGGCCTCAGACCAAAGTGATCTCCATGCCCTCGTCATTGTAATACTCATCTTCATTGATCATGACAAAAAAATTGCTTTATCAGATTGTGTGTTCCTTTGTTAGCATGTGAAGCTTACCAGTATCTTTAGATTCATTAGGACTGTGTTTTGAGTGATTTTGTGATGATCAGATTGTATCCTGTCTCGTGGACTTTGATTCAGCAGTTATTATTGTCAGTAGGATGCTTGTGGATTATATCCAGCATTTCTTGACTGAGAACAGGTAATACTGATTATCATGAAGTGATGCTGATAATATAATAGACTTATATACAGGATTATACCCCTAAAAGCGGAGTATGGCTGCCAACATGGTGGGGTCAAAATGGTCATACACGTAAAAGCCCACTCATGTTCATACGAGTGAACGTGGGAGTTGCAGCCCACGAACGAAGAAGAAGAAGAATACAGGATTGCATTGAGAAGATTTTCTTTTTCACAGATTCAGACATTTCAGAGAAGATAATTTCACATGTCTGGGCGTTCAGAGAAGGAAATGTCTGCATGTGTGGGAACAACGTTTCATGGGCCTCAAGTGTTTAAACAAGCCACTTTTTGCAGGCCTGTGCCAGGCTGCACAAATCATCTTAGCATCGCTTAGTTTGCTTAGCAGTCAGAACTTTTGCTCGTCGATGATGCTAACATCACTTGTGCAGCCCAGCCCGGAGTGCTTAGGGAGGAATAGTTTCACCATTCTTGGTCCTTCTAGTGAACCAATTTCCATTCCACAGTGTTCTAGTTTGAAGAGAGGAAAAGCTACATGGCTGAACAGTGAAGGGCCCATATCTTCTTGCGTCCCCCCCCGCCCCCCCATAGTCCTGACAGACAGGGAGGGCTAATGAAGGGCGTGGGGTGTGAAAGTGCTAATTACCAGGCCCAGAAAGGCAAGTGCCCAGTCTCCAGGAAGGGACCATGAGGGGGGTCAAGTGCAGGCTGCTTCTCTCTGTCAAGTGCAGCTTCAAGGGGTCGTTCCTCTCAGTATCTCTCAGTGTCTCTCTCTCCCTGCTGCTTTTCTCTGTGGCTATTGGTGATCAAGTGCCTTCCTCCTTCATCCTCTTATCGCTTTGTTTATATTCTGTATCATAGTCCGTATAATTAGAATTACGTAAATTGCTTGAGTGTTTGAACACGTACGTGTATGCATATGTGCTTGTGCATGCACATGCTCACTCACAAAGAGATTGATGGATGGGCTGATAGACCATGATTGATTAATCACTTATTGGCCATTTCCCATCATGAAGACACAGTGTTGTTTTAGCCATACAGCATCTGCACCAGAACAGTAAGTATAATAGTATGTATAATGATTTGTATTTATCAAAAGGTCATGATAAATTGCAGTTGAAGTGCTTGTGTGTGTGTGTTTGTGTGTGTGTGTGTGTGTGTGTGTGTGTGTGTGTGTGTGTGAGAGAGAGAGAGAGAGAGAGGAAGCACACAGGAACAGGATGTGTTGTGGACCTGGCATATCTTGGAGTTGTAACATTTGGCAACAGGAATGATTTAGAGAGAGAAGGGTGGTAGCGAGGGAAAGAGAGAGACAGAGACTGAGAGAGACAGAGTTATGACATTTTTCACGAAGAGCTGATTAAGCTCTAACGACAGTAGGAGCACCCAGGAAATATTGCACCATATTTTGTGAAAACACATTACGAATCACATGCAACACAGACTGAGACGTCAAGCAAATGGGTGTATGGACGGGTGGAGAGCGCAGATGTACTTGATAATAGTTGCAACGAATGGCGATGTTTGGAAAGGATTCAGTATTTTTCATTTTGATTTGATAATCACGTCTAACCATCAGAACTGTTTTTAAAAACAAGTCTTTTTAGTTTGAATAATATGCTTATGGGCATGATAGCCGAATGGTAAGGGCGTTGAATCTTCAGTTTGCGGGTCTTGTAGTGATGCTTTATCAGTATCGGGTTAACACTTTGAGTACCTCGGGTCATGAATTCCCGCCCCCTTCCGATGTGCGCCCAAGGGCGAACATTTCCCCCCGCATTATTTTAGGAATATTTTCCTTTCAGAAAATTATGGTTATGTATACTTTCTTTTAGTAGTTTGCATGTTAGAATTAAAAACAAAAACAATAACAACAGCAACAACAAAATCCGTCATTTTGCAGATAGTTGCCACTGAGCATAAAATAGGCTCGGCACTGAAAGGATTAAGGGTGGGTTTTTTACCCGATCCCATCGGTCATCATGTTACAGACCTGCCAGTGCCTTAGCCTCCTTTGTGTGTATATATAGGCAGACTATCAAATACGCACGTCAGAGATCCTGTAATCTGTGTCAGTAATCGGATGGTTAGGGAAGCACGAATATACCAAACCCCAGAAATCAGAGTATAGAAGCCTGCTTGGCGGGATAAAAATGGTCACGCAATTAAACGGCCACTTCTGGATTAGAGTTAACGCAGAAAAAAAGGATTGAAAGAACTAACGTTATGTTTTTATTTATTGGTTTTTGAACAGTCCCTTGCTGGTGATAATTTCTACAGCGAAGATTTGATTTTCAAAGAATGTGCTTCTGCTGTGTGGCTGTATAATTTTGAGTATATGTTTGTTGATAACATGGACTGAGCTTAGTGTGTGCGCAGAGGAAGATAAGAAAGAGAGGAAGGGTTGGGGGAGGGAGAGGTAAAGGCACAGTGATGGAGGAATCACAAGAGAGAGGTGTACGGTTGGGATGGAGAGGAGGGAGACATCAGACCACAGTTCGTGAAGAAGCTGGCACAATGGCAGTGGAATAACTGCAGACAGTGGGAGTGTGTGTTGGAGAGAGAGAGAGAGAGAGAGAGAGAGAGAGAGAGAGAGAGAGATTGATTGGTTGATTGATTGATTGATTCATTGATTTAACTTAGGGAAAAGTGGCTAGGAAAGCGGCAGTGAAAAACAAACAAAACGGATGGTGGGCGAAGATTTTTAGTTAGGTGGGTCATTCCGTTTTGCCCCCTCCCACCACGCTGTCCTCTTCACTCCAGCCCTTCGGGAGAACAAAAGCGGGTCAAGTGAATATCGATCTAGAGGAGACACACACACCCAACAGACTGTTAAACATCTATAGCACTAAGTTTGATCTGGGTCAATTCAGTTCTGTTGTGCTCAGTGTAGTCCTGTCGATTCGCCCCATGTACAGCTGGTTGTTCGAACTCGGGTTTCCGTGGGAGTCGCCGTCGGACACAATGTCACATAGTTGTTGCTAAGTTGGAGGATGTCTGAGGCGATTGTTACTGAATGATTGGGGACTTACGTAGCCCAGGTTACATCCTGGTTCGTGGGTTGGTTTAGTGGTACCGCGGTCCGACCGTGAGATGCTGTTGCTGCTGCTACTGAAAAAGCACTTTTTTTTTCTTTTTGCTTCTCTCTTCTCTCATTGTTTCCCTCCATTTTGTCTCCTAGTCTTTTTGCCTTGACATGCCTGCAGTGCATGCTTGTCTCTTTTCTTTTTTGTTCGTGTGTTTTTGCTGTTTGTCTGTCTAGGGTTTAGATAGGGCCTGGGTTTAGTCGCCAGACCTTTTCTTTGGAATGAATGTTAAGGGAAAAGAGCAGCAGCGGCCGTGTCTTTTTATGAGGTGGGAGTACGGGGACGGATGGGGAGACGGGGTGGGGTATGGGTTCTGTTGATTAATGGATTTTAAGTAGTAAGTGTTAGAGATTAAGTCAGAAGAGGGGTGCAACAGGTAATTGTGAGGCAGGAATACCACTCGACGACTCGGGATTCTAACTTTGGAGTTGCGTCTGATTGGGTTGGTTGCTGGTTGAGGAGGGGAGAAGATGTGTTGGCGGAACAGTGGGGAAGAAACGAAGTGAGGATGCTGATGTTGATGGTTGGCGTGCTGGTCCTTTAGCTTGCCTGCGGTCTGTGGAGTTGTGCCTGCTGGACAGAGAGGAAGCCTTGAGAAACGTTCGGATCTCAGGTCACGCGCTGGGATTTTTCTCAGTTCTTTCTGTACAGCGGCTTGAGTTTTCAGCTTTTTCATGGATACCAAGAAGCACCGTGCTTCTGTTGACCTGATCTTTGTTTGCAGTTTGCATGTAAAAGAGCACATGACAACCGAAATTAAGTTCTATTTTGCATGTAAAAGAGCCCATGGCAACGAAAGCTTACGTCCTGATAGGAGATTATGTTGGTAAATTCACTTTAGTTTCTCAGTCTTTGTCGGTTTGTGTGTTTTGTATTAGTGGTGACAAGAAAACTACTGCTCTCTACTTTTAGCACCACGGTTAAAGGAAGGCTGCAGAAATTCAGCCATTCAATGATGTAACTATCACACACACACACACACATACACACACACACATACACACACACACACACAACACAGACAGGCAGACAGACACACACACACACACACACACACACACACACACACACACACACACACACACACAAGCTCATTCGTTCACTCACTCACTGACGCACACACGCACACACCAAAACACACGGCAGAAAAGTTGGAACATTCACCAGTTGTTTAAAAGCTGAATGCAGACACACACTTGTCTGACTGCCCATGTGTACAGACAGATACCGAGATAGACATGTATTCATATTTTTTATTATTTGAAAAAACAAAAACAAAAAAACAAAAAACTTTCGGGATTTAGTAATAAGCTTGGTTTAAACGTTTTTATTTAGAAAAAGATGATCGATTAACGTGATAACACTGAACAACAACAAACAAGCTTTTAGCTGATATTGGGTGCTCTTTCAGTCACGCTTTCACACACACACACACACACACACACACACACACACACTCTCTCTCTCTCTCTCTCTCTCTCTCTCTCTCTCTTCCCCTCTCTCTCTCCCTGCCTCTCTCTCTCTTAGCAAATCGCGACGGGGGAATATTTAGAGTGAAATAGGCTTCAGTTATAAACAAAAGGAAACACGTTCACACCTCTTGTCAGGAACGCCTTATCAAGTCTTTGTCAGAGGGCAAACGAAATTTATGTAGAACGAACAGTCATTAAAAAAAAAGAAAAAAGTAGGTGACCCAGCTGCTAACTTTGTTTCCCCCATGCTCAGATATGCTTTTTCACCCTCGGGTCAGACTTTCAATTACTATGCAGCTGCCAAGCAAATATAGATTTTTCTCGAATAACGTTTCCCAATTACTATGCAGCTGTTGATTGTTGTTGAGCCGGTGTGTATTTTTTTTCCTCCTGACTCAGTGTTCATTTGTTAGGAAGTTGCCAATGCGTATGTGTTGTCACAGTGTCTATGTGTTACACAAAACTATGGAAGAAATTTGATATGTATGTATGTGTGAGTTTGTGTGTGTGTGTGTGTGTGTGTGTGTGTGTGTGTGTTCCCACTTATTATTTCCATACCCTTTTCTATTTTCTATAGTTTTTAATATGTTACCTGGTTTCATAGTCTAAAAGTTTAACTGCAGTGTGCAAACCAGTTTATGAAAATGACTTGCAAGTATCCCACAGATGTTGTACACTGTGTGTGTGTGGGGGGGGGGGGGGTTATATATATGTGTGTGTGTGATTGCGCACGCTTGTGCTTATGTATCTGCCTGTCTTGTCTCCACTCCCTCTCTCATTTTTTCCATGATGTGGCTTATTAGAGTTCATCAGTGGCAGTACAGTCTCAGCCCCGCCCCACCTTATTAATTTTGATATTATTTATTCATTATGATTTTCATTATTTTTTGAACCGCCCTTCTGTCATAAGCATTATATAAAATCGTCTTTCGGGGAGGTGCAGTGGAAATGCACAGTGTATTGTGAGTGCATGGCTGTGGTATGTATGGATTTGTTGTCACAGACAGACACTGCTGTCACAAATGTCAGCTCCAATAATCACAATGTTGTTCTTGACTCTTTCTTTTTAAACAGTAATTTAATTTAAAGTCAATTAAACACATGGACAGCAACAACAACAACCATAACATCAAGAACAACAACAATAATCAAAAGAAAAATCAGCAAATGTCAGCTCAATTCCCAGTCGCGTGATGTTGGTTCTTATTGTTGTTGCCAACAGTGTGGTGTTTCCGTTTTAATTTTCAACTGTCTGTGCCTCTCTGTCTGTCTCTCCGTCTTTGTCTCTCTGTCTCCCCCCCCCCCCCCCCCCCGCCCCCCTATTCTCTCTCTGTCTGTCTCTCGCGCGCGCAGGTTTCCATGTGCGTTAGCAGATGTTCTTCATGACCGATAGTACGCCGCAAGTCAAACGTAAGGTTTTTCGGGCTTTTCCCCTCTTGTCTAGAGCACTGCCATCCAGTTCACTCCAGGCAATATTATGCGAGGGGTGGGGGTAAGGGGTTTGTGTCCCTTGAAGACTGGATTGTTTTGTAAGCATTGCGATTTCGTCTTTACACCGGCGAAGTTCATAATTGTATTCTGCACTGTTGACCCCCCTCGCCCCCCCTCACCTTCCCCTTCCAACTGCCCCCCCCCCTCTCCACCCCCACCCTCAGATTCTCCCCCCCTGTCACTCCACCCCACCCCGGCCCCAAGCCCACTCCACATCCCCCATCTCCCTTTGCCCCCGCATACCTCCTTGAAATAAAAAAAACAACAACAAACAAACAACAAAAAAACAAACAAACAAAAAACACTTTCGACTTTCGGGAGCATGCAATGTAGGACGTATTACACAGGCAGAGTACCTCTGTATTTATCTGTTGCCTAGTAGCGTCTTGCAGTTTAGAACTGGATAACACACCATGCAGGTCTTGCACCGTTGAGACACTCAGTTCCCGGAGGTCTCCTTTTGATAAGTGCTTCAAGAGTTCGTGCTCAGCTCCTCACGTCCATGTTTCGTTCTGATTTGATAGATGTTTGTGTGCTGGGTACCGTGGCCCCTGAGGTGCACGGGACTCCAGAACAACCTGTTATGTCATTCATGATTTGGGGAAGGGTGGGAACGGAGGATGATTGATGTTGTGTTGTGTAACAACTTTACAAACAACACAAGGACTGTGGACAGCATCAAGTGGGTCGTGGCGCTTTTCATTTGACAAAACAAGTTCGCCACGAAGTCTATCATAACGTTTAGAAGCGGAGAAAACAAAACAAATTCCGACCAGTCTTCTCAAAAGCACGCACGCCACACAGTGTGTGGTGATGTTTTGGAACCGACAGCACAGGGCAGTCAAAATACTGATGACTTCCCGTGCCGACATGACGCTTTAAACACAACCAGCAAGAATACATTAACTGAACAAACGTACGGGAAGACGCTTTTCAGTGGACAATACAACCTAACAAGCTTAAATATTCCAACGCTTCGATTCATACTTTTATTTTGATAAAATAAAAGTATGAATCCTCGACCTGGTTCATACACAACCAGTAATAGCTGACAAGAAACACCAGTAGTAAAAACGAGCAGCGTTGTGCGTTCGTGCTGCCAGAGGCCCACTTAAGGAGTAATTGTTCGTGTGATGTGTGTGGAAGGGGAGGGGGTGGATAAATTCGCCTTGTCAGCGATCCTGGTTGCTCAGTGTGATGGATTGTTGTCGAGACGCTCCTCTTTGAACAACAGTGACAGAAAGACTGCGGTGACTCATAATTGACGATGACTTGTAACACCACACACACACATACGCATACGCGCGCGCGCGCACGCGAGCACACACACACACACACGCGCGCGCGCACGCACACACACACACACGCACACACACACACCAAAAATAAAACGAAAAAACAAAACAACACTAACAAAAAACAGAAGAAAAGACCAGTTGACGACTGCCATTGTAATCCCCCCAGCGAATGACGGGGTCATCGTCACTCTGTGCCGGGACTGGCTCACGTAGGAGAGTGTGTCCTGGACAGACAGCGAGCGTTGGCTGAGGGATTATTATTTTTGTTATCTGTATTGTTGTTGTTGTTGTTGGTGGTGGTGGTGGTGGTGGTGGTGCTGCTGCTGCTGCTCATTATTATTATTTGTCCCTTCTGACTCCTTTCTCTGATCACCCCGAACCTCATGCACAGACGCACGTAGACTCGTTTTATCACATTCTCAGAGCTGTCAATGTTACTTCGCTGTGAGGCAACCGTCAGAGGTGACTGCAGTGTAGGCAAGCCTTTTCAACGATGTTCGTTATAAAAGTTTATAATACATGTATTTTTGTGTGTTAATCTGTTGCTCGTAGCGCAGCCAACCGCGGAAACCATATCAAAGGTTGCCGATGACCCAGTCACCTTTAGATAGACTGGTGATGACGCTTGGCGATTATGCTGGAGATGATGGCCCCTATCTGTGGTGTTCTAGTGGTTGCGCATTGGTGATATAAATAAGCAAGAGGAAGACGCTCACTGGTGATGTAGAACTACATCATCATCATCAACATCAAGCGTGCCACTAGTGTTAGATTGTTTTGGAACCGTACGTATCGATGATACCCGTCTGACAGTTTATTCCTTCAGCTTCTTTGCAGCTGCACGACATACAGTGAATATTATGGACGTGGCCGCCGCCAGCCGAGAAGGAGGGAGAGCCCATCACATTCACACGTGTCCCTGGAACCTCCAGCATCCCATGCCCTGACCGGCAGGCAGAGGGTGGAACAAACGAGAACCGTGGGACGTATCACATTTTGGTGAACCAGAAAACCGTGCACATTATATAATACGCCTCACCAAAAGCCAAAAGCAATGCATCGTTTTTGCATGTGGTTGATCTTTCTCACACTCTTTTATTTTATCTGTCTGTCTCTCTTTTCTGTCTCTGCCTGTCTGTCGGTTTCTGTCTTTCTCCCCCACCCCATTTTTTCTCCCTCGAAACAGCGCAACTGCAAGTCTGCGTTCATGCCATTGTTGTAAAAATCAAAATGCACGCAGTGTAACGGAGAACGTTTTCTTTTCTTTTTCCCAGATACCATCCTCCCCTCCTCCCGCAACAACAGCGTTGTCGCCACAATCCAAAACACAGGCGCCGAAGTCTGGGGAAAGAATTGAATCTTTTTCTCATCAAGAACCAACATGCAACAAGCTACAAGCCAGCCAAGCATTCGTTCGGGGCTTTGGGGGCTGGCTGGGGCTTGTTGGGCATGCTCGGAGTAAGGGCGATTGAATTTGGGATGCCGACCCCTCCCCTTCCTTCTCTCCCCCCCCCCCCCTCCTTCCCTTTCGTCAACTTCTCCTCAACCCTACTCCAGCACCACCACCGCACATATGCAGAGGGCGGCAAGAAAACGCCACTTCGCGGGTGGGTACTGTGGTTCAGGATGGGACAAGGGGTATGGATAGAGGGATGGGGGGTCGGGCGGGGAGGATAGAGAGAGGGGGATGGAGAGGGGTAGTGGTGGAAAGATTTGTGTGAAGGGAAAGAGTAGAGGGAAGCTTTTTTTCGTCTTTTTCTTCTACTTCCTCTCTTTTCGCTAACGGAGTGGGTAAGGGGTTTGGGGGTTGGGGTGGGGAGTGGATTAGGAAGTTGGCGGTTGGGAGGGGAGGAGGGATAGGGAATGAAAGGGGGGGGGGGGGGGGGGCTGTCGGCGCCAGTGGAATCAGATCAGCCGATGATGATCTGACTTGATGTTTTGGGGGCAGCATTCAGACAGCTCTTGCCGCCCCACAGCCCCTCCACCAGCATCCGTGTGTGCGCGCGACGGAGTTGGGGGTGGAGGTGGAGGATGGCGGGGGAATGGTGTTTGTGTGGGGTGGGGAAGGTTCCTTGCGCTCGCTCTCTTCTCTCTATCGTTATCAACTGCTGTGTGCCTATATTGTGACTCAGCTTTGGTTTTGTATAAAAATAAAAAAAAGAAGAAAAAAAAAGGGGAGGGTGTGGGTGTGGGTGGGGGTGGGGGTCCATTTGATACATGACAGTTGCCTTCACCTTCCTCCCTCTCTTCCAATCTCGGTCTGTCTGTCTCCTCTTTCTGTGGTAATACACGCCTTGTAAAATTTGTTTGTGGGGTGTTTTGTATTGAAATGAATGAATGAACGTGTGTGTGTGTGTGTGTGTGTGTGTGTGTGTCTGTTTGTGTGACATATGTTGCTTTTACGTTGTGTTGCTCACTGTCTCCCCCTCTTTCTATTTCTCTATACCCCCCTCCCCCCAACCCCCCCCCCCCCCGTCCTCTCTACGTGACAATGTTTGTATGCACACGCTTGTTTTCATGTGTGCGTACATGCTTTTGTGTATGTGTGTGGAAAAAAAGAGACAGCACCTGAGCACGCTCAGCATGCGGACATTGTGTTTTCCATCCACCACAAGGCCTGACCAACACGTTGGGTCCATGCGTTGGTCAGGCATCTGCTCCCCCTCCCCACCGATCCCCCAAACTGGAACTATCCAACGTATACACGAGACCCGCATACACATTCACACAAACATGCGAAATTGACAGTCAAATTTTCTGTTTTTTCTCGTCCATCCACCCATTCTATCCGGATACAGTCCGAACGCACCGTCACACACACACACACACACACACACACACACACACACACACACACACACACACACACAGCCAAGCCAAGGCAAGGCAAGCCAACAACACACAACCAACAAGTATAAATACGAGCGCAGAAGATGGCTATAATTGGCCTGAGAAAAAGGCCTCCCCTCTAACCGATTCAATCATCAGAGCCCTCCATCTGGAGGGATTCAATTACCGCCGTGTCTCCAGGCCGGGCCAGCCCGCTACAAAGCTCTTCTTGTTCAAGGGGTTGATGGCGAGGCCAGGGCTCGGGCTGATTTGATAAGCAGTGTTATTGCCAGTCCGCCTGATGGGGGCAAAAATCACAGCAACACGCAGCCACAGAAGGAGAGGGGGAGAAGGGGAGGAGGTGGTATGGGAGGGAGAAAAAGAGTTCTTGAACAGCTTCACACCATGTGGATCACATTTCAAACAGAACCTCAGACGATGGATGGAGGCATCCCCTCCTCCACCAGCCCCCTCACTATCCCCCCCTCCCTTCCTCTCCCTCATCTCCCTGTAAACCTCCTTCTTCTTCTCCTTCCCGCGCTTATCTTTGTTTCTGTTCTTATAGGCTTTAGCGATACTAAATCATTCCCTTCGCCCCGTTCTGCCGTTCGCCTTTCACGTGAACAGCCATGGATGGGATCCATGTGTGCCAACTTGCAGTCAGCCTACAGGCGTCAGGACAGTCTGTAGAGCGCTATGGGGGGACGGGAGGGGGACAGGGAGGGTGGATGGATGCTGAGGTCGGGATGGGGGTGGGGACTGGAGAGGGGCAATCGCTTTGTATCACACTGCACTAAGCCCTCTCCCTCCAGGAGTGTGTGTGTGTGAGGTGGAGAGAGGTTGTATACCTCTTGCGATTGGCTTGTGAACGGTATTGCTGTGGCAGGGATCTGGTAGATCACTTGAGCAAAGCAAGCGCCGAGTTTGTGTATGTGTGTGTGCAAGTGCGAGTTTGGGGTTCAGGCAGGGAGCGAGCGATCGGGAGCAAATCGGCTGGGAGGGTCGATTGGGGTGTACGTGCGGATCTCTGTCCCCCCACTCATCTTCCTCCTGGGCTGCTTCCCCTCCTCTCGTGTTGGACGTGCTGTCGGTCTCTTTCTGTCCCGTGTATGACTTCGGCCGTCCTGACCAGCTGAAAACCGTGAGTGAGGAACCTTGTTGTTGGTGGCTGAGCAAGTATCGATGCCATGTGGTTTTGTGTCATGCGCCTTGTTGGCTTGTTTTCACGTGTGTTGTGTTTTCCGTTAGTACTGGATTCTGGCAGGACGCTGGGGCAAGATATTCTACCCCCACCACCTCCCTCTCCCCCTTCCCCTCCCCCGATGGAATGGAAGTGGGGTGGGGGTTGAATGGAGTCAGATGTGATTTTGAATTTGGGTTACTAATCCGATTAAGTTCCCATTTAGAGTGATTGTGTGTGTTTTTTTTGTTTTTTTTCACGTATTAATTTCCAAAGAAGAATTTGTTTGAACACGTGATATC
The DNA here is from genome assembly GCF_041734735.1 of Babylonia areolata. Taxonomy (NCBI): domain Eukaryota; kingdom Metazoa; phylum Mollusca; class Gastropoda; order Neogastropoda; family Buccinidae; genus Babylonia; species Babylonia areolata. Next base: position 25,670,970 of record NC_134887.1, read on the forward strand.
GTAAGCTTACAGCTTTTTGTTGAACCTATATATAAGTAGTATATATGTATATTTAAACTAAGATTTATCTGCTTTTCCAAACTCTCACGATTGTGATTGTTGCTGTCCCAAACTAACAGTTTCCAAAACAAGAGTTGACTATTTTTTTTTCACAGTTAAGCGCTGTTTGGCTTTCTTTTTAAGATCGGTGTGTCAGGCTTTTTGTTTCCAAACAACGCAATATTTATTTGTTTGTGTTTTCTGACTTAGTGTTATATCAGCGGGAGGAAATTGGTCTTATCAGGATGTGGAGGTGGGATGGAGGTGGGAAAAGCTGAGTGGTTCATGTGCTCTGAGGGGTCGGGGGTAGGGGTAGAGTTAGTTTCCAGTTAACTGGCAGTGTTTTAATGCGAAACATCACGCGGTGTAATCGTAGCAACGAGATGTGGAATCTGATTCACCTCTTGTATCTATCTCTGCTTCCCCGCCTCCCCCCCCCCCCTCCCACCTCTTCTGTGTATCTTATGATGTGGATTCATTCCCCCTTCACCTCTCGTCTTCGTATAGGCCTCTTCTCTGTGTGTGTGTGTGTGCGTGCACGCACGCGCGTGTGTGTGTTGTGTTGTGTTGCCTTGTGTTGTGGTGTGTTGTGGTGTTGTGTGTGTGTGTGTGTGTGTGTGTGTGTGTGTGTGTGTGTGTGAAAATGAAAAAAGGACAGCTGGCGTTTATCCGTCACCCACGCACAACTCCACACTGGTTCATATTTTAGCGTTCTACTCACTTCAGCGCGTGCACACACAGGTGACTGATCGTTTTCATTGACAGGTGATGAGGATAGGAACGACACTAAGTGATGATGATGGCAACGATGCCGCCTCTTTTTATATTTCATTGATACAACCATAGTGTCTCTATATCCATCTACTTCACCCCATCGCGGTACCATCAGTTCTGGGGCTTCACGTTGTGGTGGGAACGGTCAGCGAGTGTCCCTGTACAGATACACGTTGAGGAGTGACCGCAGCAGCCTGTTTTGGATGGTGCACTGAAGGGTGGTCAGTGTTTCTGGCTGCCTCAGTGTCAGCTGTTGACGGAGAGCCACTGCCCATTGACACTGCACAACACCACACAAAACTATATTACACACACACACACGCGCGCGCGCGCGCGCACGCACGCACGTGCGCGCAATGTTCGCCTGGTTTGTTCAGCTTGTTGGTTGCAAAGCGACCAGTGAAGGCCGTGAAACGTGTTCTGTTCACTGTCTCTGCAGCCACACTCCACTCCACTCCACTCAGAAGAGCCACTCACAAAAGGCAGTTGAGGTGTACGCTTGAGTATATTATATATATCTCAGTAGGACTGGCTGCTATAACACCCCGCCACTGATTCTGTCCTTCCTCAGCAGTGATGTGAAAGGAGCTCAGCTCCAGAAACTCCAGTCCATGAACAGCTTCAGGTTGCAGGTTGATGTTCAGATGAGGCCACAGCTGAGGAGGCCAGATAGGAAATGGGACCTTTGTGGTCATAGTGTCCAAAAATCGTCAGACGAAGTGGAAGAGGAAAGAGAGCATGAAGTAGATAAAAAAAAAAAAAGAGAAGCTAATTGGTTGTTATTATATATACTACAATTTGGTGGGTTTACTGTGAACAATAATGATGGAATGATCCATGTACACACCACTACATCTGCTAGGCAGATGCCTGACTAGCAGCATAACCCAGCTTCTGATATATATTTCTAGGTTAAATCGTATTGGTGTAATTTTTTTATGTGAAATTTCATCATTTACACTATCATCCAAGGAACATTCTGCAATCAGTTGGAGATCAATCAGAAACAGGCTATGTGTACCTACTGTATCAGAATGGATTTATTCTACAGAATTTTGCCAGAGGGTAACACTTATGTTGCCATAGGCTCTTTTTCAGTATGCAAAATGCGTACTGCACATGGGACCTCTGTTTATCACCATCAGTTGAAGTTGAAGAGGAAAGGAGAGATTGAATCACTTTGATGCACTGTTAACTGATTTTGTTTGCTCAGACTGATTAGGAAAGAAAGGGGTGGGCTTAGTTTGGTATATTGTGTTGATATTGTTGGTGATGAATCGGAATGGAAAAAATAGGTTGAACCATTCAGGTATGATCTGGAAAATATTTTATCAAACAAAAGGAAAAAGATGCATTCGAAACATTGTCATTCAGTTTCTCTCTCTCCTCTCTCTCTCTCTCTCTCTCTCTCTCTCTCTCTCTCTCTCTCTCTCTCTCTCTCTCTCTCACGCACTGATTCATATTTTCAGCATTTGCAACATAAATACATAGTATATAGTGATGCATACATATTATATTATTCGTTGAGTCAGAGGATAGAGGTGTCCCTGATTGATGATTCATATACATGTTGCATACCAGGAAAAGAGAGGGGAAAGAAGGGGTTGGGGGGTGGGGGTGGGGGGAAGTCCAGAGAATAACATGTCCATTTTTCTATTTATAAAAAAAGGAGATAAAGTCACGAGTGTGGAACAATAGTAATAATAATAATGGCTATGATGATGATGATGATAACAAAGTGGAGAGGGAGAGCATTCTCATGTGTGTGTGTGTGTGTGTGCACGCGCGCGCACGCACGCGTGCGTGCGTGTGCAGGGGTGGGTGGGAAAATGATCCTTATTCTATAGTCTTGAACATCCCCCTGCCTATCCCCCGAACCCACACCCCATGCCTGCGCCATTGGTGCAGCTTGCGCCCACACATGTCTTTAACGGCATGTGGCGGGGCCAGGGTTCCAGCCTGTAGGGTCCTGGTGGAATTTGTCTGCAGGCTCCCCCAACCGGAGGCGACAGCCGTGATGGATGTTATTGGCTTGTGGCATCCTGCCTGCCTGCCTGCCTGCCTGACTGAAGTAGGGGCTGGCTGCGTGCTGAGACTGGCTGGCTCATAGGGTTTCGCGCGCGGGGTGCGAGGGGCTTCACCATCGAGCTCTATACTTTCAGCTCAGTGGGCTACACATAACACATGTAGGGAGAAAGAGGCAGAGAGAGAAAGAGGGGAAGGTGGGGTGGGACGGGACGGGGGGGGATGGGGGGGGGGGGGGGAGAGTAGGTACCTTTAGAGACTGTAAAAACCGCGCACTGTTGATGTTTGGGGTGTATGTCTTGTGTGTTTGGTATCGGGGGCTAATCAGGATTTTTTGTTGTTGTTGTTGCTTTCTTTTTAAATGTTCTTTGTTTTCTTTATTGTCTTTTTTTTTTTTTTTTGATGGGTTCGTTGTTGTTCTGTTCGTGTTGTTGCTGCTGCCGTTTCGTTTGTTAGTTTGTTTCTTTCTTTTTTTCGTTTCCTTTTATGATTTATTTATTTGTTTATTTAGCATGTTTCATTTTCTTTATCCCCCCACCGCTCTCTCTCTCTCTCTCTCTCTCCATTCCTTTTCTCAGACCAACTTTTCATTTGTCCATAGATTGCTAGCAGTTGATTCTTTCTTGTGATGTGTATAGGCACGCAGAAGATCAAAGAGGCATGTCGCAAAGAAATAAACAAAATGGCTAACATGAGATATATATATCATGAGATATATAGGTGAAGGGGAGAGTGGGGTGAGGGGAAGGGGGAGAGGATGGCGCTACACACTGTGTGGTGACACACTTCTCTCTCATACCAGGGGAGATAAGAGAGAGCCTGGCCCGAAATTCACGTGAACAATATCAGTTATGTGACAAAGAAAAGTAATAACAATGCAAAGCGGACCTCACGCCACCCAAACAGACACAGTGCAACATGTTTGTGTGTGTGTGTGTGTGTGTGTACGTGTGTGTGTGTGTGTGCGCGCGCGCGCGTGCGTGCGTGCCATGTGGGCAGCGATGGCATTGATGGATTGAAGCCGGGGCACATTGACTTACTGTTTTCCTCCATCCCCAGTTCTTAATGATGGACATGTCCACGAACTTGTCACCACAAAAGTCTGCATCCCACTCCCTCCTCTTTTTTCCTCTTGCGGCAAGTTGTGTGCCAGAATAGAAAGGAAAAGCGTTGAAAGCTTGTTACGACGCCCTTAACTGCCTCACGGGTCCATAATTGCTAATTAATCTGTGATTGGTTTCTTATATTTTTTTATGTAATTTCTGTCTTCCCCGACTGAGATCCGGTGTGAGATTCGGTCTGTCTCGATTTGTCTTTTGACTGTCCGGTCACTCTGTTTCTGCTGGCTTTTAATTATTTCCAATATTTTGTTGATGTAAACATTTTGCCTGGTATTTGTTACCTTCTCTCCGTCTCCCCCATCTCCCCCACGTTCCTCTTAGCTTACCCCTTCACTTCCTGTCCAGAGAAACTGATGTTAAAAAAATGGGGTGGAAAAAAAAAGAAGAAAAAACCATAATGTGCGTATTCCTGTGCCTTCTTCAAGTGAAATTTCTCACCCCGCCCCCCATCTCTTTCTCTCTTTCTTCTCCTCCACGCCCTCTCTCCCTCTCTTGTTTATACACACCCTCGTTCAGGAATCAAGGCTGTTTAAAACAGCAACAACATTAACATCAAAAAACCAAACACATAACAACATGCAACTGTTTACATCAAACCGCCGCCTCCCTCCTGCTTTGTCTCTGCCTCACTGCCGCTCCACCCCTCCACTCCCCACCGCCCTCTTACCCTCCTTCCCCATCCACCCGTCTCTTCTCTATCTGGGGTTTAGTTTTCATACAAGCTGGAGTCGAGGGCTGGGTCCAATAAAAATGCATGTAATAGCATAATGTAAGTGTCTTCAGTAGTCTTGTTTTCATCTGCTACCTGTCGGTCTCTGTCTCTCCATGTCACCTGTCTATATTTGTGTCTCCATGTCACCTGTCTATATTTGTCTCTCCATGTCACACTGTCTATATTTGTGTCTCCATGTCACCTGTCTATATTTGTGTCTCCATGTCACACTGTCTATATTTGTGTCTCCATGTCACCTGTCTATATTTGTGTCTCCATGTCACACTGTCTATATTTGTGTCTCCATGTCACACTGTCTATATTTGTGTCTCCATGTCACCTGTCTATATTTGTGTCTCCATGTCACCTGTCAATATTTGTGTCTCCATGTCACACTGTCTATATTTGTGTCTCCATGTCACACTGTCTATATTTGTGTCTCCATGTCACCTGTCTATATTTGTGTCTCCATGTCACACTCTCTATATTTGTGTCTCCATGTCACCTGTCTATATTTGTGTCTCCATGTCACACTGTCTATATTTGTCTCCATGTCACCTGTCTATATTTGTGTCTCCATGTCACCTGTCTATATTTGTCTCTCCATGTCACCTGTCTATATTTGTGTCTCCATGTCACCTGTCAATATTTGTGTCTCCATGTCACACTGTCTATATTTGTTTCTCCATGTCACCTGTCTATATTTGTCTCTCCATGTCACACTGTCTATATTTGTTTCTCCATGTCACCTGTCTGTATTTGTGTCTCCATGTCCCTGTCTATATTTGTCTCTCCATGTCACACTGTCTATATTTGTGTCTCCATGTCACCTGTCTATATTTGTCTATCCATGTCACACTGTCTATATTTGTGTCTCCATGTCACCTGTCTATATTTGTGTCTCCATGTCACCTGTCAATATTTGTGTCTCCATGTCACACTGTCTATATTTGTGTCTCCATGTCACCTGTCTATATTTGTCTCTCCATGTCACACTGTCTATATTTGTGTCTCCATGTCACCTGTCTATATTTGTGTCTCCATGTCACCTGTCAATATTTGTGTCTCCATGTCACCTGTCTATATTTGTGTCTCCATGTCACCTGTCTATATTTGTCTCTCCATGTCACACTGTCTATATTTGTCTCTCCATGTCACACTGTCTATATTTGTCTCTCCATGTCACACTGTCTATATTTGTGTCTCCATGTCACCTGTCTATATTTGTCTCTCCATGTCACACTGTCTATATTTGTGTCTCCATGTCACCTGTCTATATTTGTGTCTCCATGTCACCTGTCTATATTTGTCTCTCCATGTCACCTGTCTATATTTGTCTCTCCATGTCACACTGTCTATATTTGTGTCTCCATGTCACCTGTCAATATTTGTCTATCCATGTCACACTGTCTATATTTGTCTCTCCATGTCACCTGTCTATATTTGTGTCTCCATGTCACCTGTCTATATTTGTCTCTCCATGTCACACTGTCTATATTTGTGTCTCCATGTCACCTGTCAATATTTGTCTATCCATGTCACACTGTCTATATTTGTGTCTCCATGTCACCTGTCTATATTTGTGTCTCCATGTCACACTGTCTATATTTGTGTCTCCATGTCACCTGTCAATATTTGTGTCTCCATGTCACACTGTCTATATTTGTCTCTCCATGTCACCTGTCTATATTTGTCTCTCCATGTCACACTGTCTATATTTGTGTCTCCATGTCACCTGTCTATATTTGTGTCTCCATGTCACACTGTCTATATTTGTGTCTCCATGTCACACTGTCTATATTTGTCTCTCCATGTCACCTGTCTATATTTGTGTCTCCATGTCACACTGTCTATATTTGTCTCTCCATGTCACACAGTCTATATTTGTGTCTCCCGTCACACTCTGTCGGTCTCTGCTTGTCTCCTTTCCGGCTCTTTCACTTTGTCTATGGATATTTTTATGCTTTTCCTTACCTTTCTGTCTGCCTGTGTTCGTGCTGGCTTGTCTGTCTCTCTGTCACCGTCAGACGGTGTCTCTTCCTCTCTCTCTCTCTCTCTCTGTGTGTGTGTGTGTGTGTGTGTGTGTGTGTGTGTGTGTGTGTTAGCCCCCGAATCGGATCTCTCCCACAATGAATTGTCTTCTCTCTCTCTCTCCCTCCCTCCCACCCTCCCTCTCTCCGTCCCCCTCGCCTATCTCTTTACTCCGTCTCTTTTCTTCCACAACCCCCCCCCCCCCCCCCCCACCCCATTCTCTCTCACTCTGTGTTCTATGACGGCATAGTTCCTGAAACCTTTTATTTGTAATCTTCGCCACTCATGATTGTGCCTTTTCTAAGCTTTCCCAGCCTCTGGTGTCGGCCTCCCGCCTGCCCCCTCCTCCCTCCAACCACCACCACGTGAGAGAGAGAGAGAGAGGGAGGGAGGGAGGAGGGGGAGGGCGGTGGGGGGCTCCCCTCCCCTCTCTCCCTTTCTAATACAGTACTGGCCGATTCCATCTTTTCCCTCTTTCCCCATTCCCACATCTCCATGTGTTTGTTGTTATTAACTGCTTCTCTGTGTATGTGTGTTTCTGTCCCTCTATGTGTGTGTGTGTCTGCCTCTCTCTGTCTTTCCATCCCTCCCCTCCACCCTCTTTTCCTCAATTTTCACTCAGCCGAATTTTCACCCAGTGAAAAAAACAAAACAAAAAAAACCCACTGCGAAATGACACCCAGCAAAACGGCACAGCACAAAAGCGAAACATCAGTGAACATCAGAGTGCACAGCTTTTCAAATGCCAGTGGATGACGTGTGGCCCTGTGCGCGCGCTCTCTCAGTATTGTCTTGTTGTGGTGGTGTTTATTTTGGAAGGAGGGAGGGGGAGAGAGGGTGAGGGGGTAGGTGAATGACAGCGCCGTGTGTTTTCCTGTGCTGATTTTTTTTCCCTTCCGTATGCAACATTCTTTTTCGTTCTCATTCTGTTCATTTCATGCATGATCACACGCAGTCAGAAGTGCGCGCGGGAGTGTGCTCGTGTGTGTGTGTGTATGTTTGTCTGTGTGTGCCCGTGTCCGCATCTTTCTGTATGAGAGAGAGAGAGTGTGTGTGTTAGTGAGTGTGTGTGTGTGTGTGTGTGTGTGTGTGTGTGTGTGTGTGTGTGTGTGTTTCCGCCTCTTTCTCATTTCATCGATCCACCCTTTCCTTCAGTTCACTTAATCGGAATTGTCAATGAACATCATTACACACTCGTTACAGCAACAATCCTATTGATTCCCCGGCTGCCCTATCAGCCCTCTTGTTTTGTTTCCTTTCCTCCGTTTCTCTCTCTCTCTCTCTCTCTCTCTCTCTCTCTCTCTCTCTCTCCCCTCCTCCTCCTCCTGTCTGTTGAACACAATACTGTAGTTCACTTCAGAACTGATTGCGTGTGAAAATCTACTCCCACCTCATCATCCTTCGACCTCACACGCACACGCACTCTCTCTCTCTCCTTTATTGTCCACATTGACACATGCTCTCGTTCTTCTTTCTTCCCCCTCCCCGACCCCACGATGTTTTCTCTGAAACCCCATCGGAGTGACACGGAAAGAAATAGAGAGACAGAGACAGAAAGAGAGAAGAGAGTTCTCACAGCTTCTTGACAGTGCATCCTGCAAGAAAAAAGCATCACACAGACAGCAGAGAAAGTGAAACAAAAGGTCGACTTTCCTCCTCAGCTGAACGTTCCCTTCTTCATTCTTTCCTTCCTTCTGTCGTCCATCGACGTGAGGAGTCTCCCCCCCCCCCCTCCCCCCACCTCGTGTTTGTTTCTCACCTTTTTTCTTTTTGCGTTCGCCATCATCGCCACCACAGCAGCAGATACGGGAAGGAAAGGCGGGAGATCGAAAGGGACAAAAAAGATAGGATGGGGGTCGGTTGAGGTTAGTATGGTGTAATATGTGGGACAAAAGATTGTGCAATTATGGTTGTTGCTTTTTGTATGTTGTAGTGTGTGGAAAAAAAGATTGTGCCTTTTTTTTTTCTTTCTTTTCTTTTTTTTGTTTGAGTTGAGGGTGGAGATTGTTATGATGTTGTGTGCGGCACAAAAAATTATGCAGTTCTGGTGGTGGTGGTGGTTTTTGTATCGTGTAGTGTATGGAACAACAGACGTGCACTTATATATATATATATATATATATATATATATATATGTGTGTGTGTGTGTGTGTGTGTGTGTTGTAGGGTGCTGAACAAGTGATTATGCAGTTTTTTTTGGTTTTTTTGTTTTGTTTTGTTTTTGTGTTTTTGGTCCAATTGCTGTAGAGTGCAGAACAAGACAGTGCAGTTCTGTTGGGTTTTTTTCCAGGCCTCAGTTCCCCAAGTAATTGATTATTTCGAGTCAAACAGTTCTTGAATGAGTGAGTGAAAGAGAGAGAAAAATAAGAGAGACAGACAGGCAGATCTGGAGATCTGGAGAGAGAGAGAGAGAGAGAGAGAGAGAGAGAGTAAATTGACAGGGATGAAGGCTGGAGGTGGGGGAGAGTGGTTTGGGAGGAGATGAACAGCTCGGTTCCAGAGATGATCCTTTCCCCCCATTATATTTCTTTGTTTTCCCAGATAAAACAAAATGTTGAATACTCTTTTTAGAGACGATAGTGTACGGTTGAAATGCACCTTTGACTTTTTGCTATCATATCAGATTTTTTTTCCCATCTGAAAGTGTTGGTGCGGGTGTGCGCGTGTGTACGTTCGATCGCTCACTCTCGCTTCATTTTCTGTCACCATTTACACATTTTCCTGTGATAAAGTTTTGGTAATACACACTTATTACATGCATGTGCTGTATAGCCTTTCATTCATTTGTTATCCTTTTGTTCATCCAAAACCATTCGCTGACAGTTTGGAAAATAAGCTTATTTTATTTTGACCACAATAATACACTATAAAGTAATGCACATCATCGTGGTTGTTTCGATTTTTTTTCTGACTTGTTTGTAAGGCAATAGAGCAACTCACTGTCTTCCTTGTCTTTCGGCTCTCAAATTCTGTGTGGAACTCCTCGTCGATTTAACTTGTAGATTACCAGACATTCGTCACACTTTGAAATGCACCATAGAAAAAGACCATTTGTTGTCTACACGCCAGCGCCGAGTGCCTGACCGATCAATACACTATTTCAGCATGAATTGAAATAAAATTGACTGGCGAAGGAAATTTCCACCAACTCCCCCCTCTGTGAACGTGCTTAGCGGAGGAACCATGAGAGTGGTGGGTGTGGAGGTGACACACAGGTTATGTATTGATTCGAAATTACTTTTATAGTTTAAAAAAGAATAGGGAGAAAAGAATAATATTCAAGTGCTCTTTGCTCTTTTGCTGAAATATCGAATCCAATAGTTAGACATTGATTTTATTCTCTTTTACAAGAGCTTGGATCAGAGTGGTGATATTTTGAGCCTCTGAATTATTTACCGTTCCAATTTGAGATCCGACAATGAATAGTTTTGATCAAGGATATAGTAAGGTTCTGCTGAATTGACCACAGAAAGTTTACTGGTGGTAACACTAACAGCATGGCAAACGTCAGAAATAAACTGTAGCTCAGAAAGATTAACATGAAACATGCACGAAATTCTAAAACCTTCCTGCCCCAAAGCTTTATCGATGAAAGCAAATAACCAGAAGAAACCATTTACTACAACCCCGGTGTCGGTACATCATCAGTTACGGCAAACTGACTGAATGGAATGAGTGGAGACAGGATCAGATGATGGAATTACATGTATGTATTTATTGAAGAAACACAACAATTCAGTTATGGCTTCGATTGTGAACAGGTACATCAGAGTCTGAAGCTTTTTGACTATATTGGCGTGCCATAGCCAGTCGCAGTGAGTGTTTTTGTGTTGTTGTAGTCAGCCCACCCACCAAAACCCATCTCCTTCTCTTAGTTACTTTCCACAACATTGTGTTGTGAGTGTGAGAGAGAGATAGGGAGAGAGAGAGAGAGAGAGAGGGGGGGGGGAGAGAGGGAGGGGCGCTGAGGGGTGGGGGTGAGGGTGAGGGAGAGAAGTGCACCAGGACCTGCACGGAGTTTTCAAACAACATTAGCATGACTGACGACAAGATGTCTGGTCGATTAGCTGGTTCGATGTGGTGTCAGAGCCGTGGTAGCGAGGGTAGGGAGTCGTTGATGTTACCGGTTTGTCGTCTTCACCCTCCCTCCATCCTTGCGGTAGGAGTGAAGGGGAAGGAAAGGAGGAAGGGACTGAGCCAGGTTTGTTGGGGGGAGGGGGAGAGGAGGTGGAGTGGAGCAGGGGCTTTGGACGGAGGGAGCGAGGTGGGACAGAGAAGCAGAAAGTTAGGGGGAGATAGACGGACAGACAACGCACATGCCCCCCCTCACCCCTGCACACACACACCCACACACACACACACAAACGAGCAGTCTTTCGGTATCACCATGCCTGTCAACCCGACAGCTGTGAAACGTTGTTGTTGACCTTTGTTTATTTGTTTATAATTCAATAAATTGTTTATTTACTTGTTAATCATGTTTTAAGATGAATTGATGAATTTGTGAAGATGACAAAAAGACACCAGTTGGCTGTCTGTATATCTTTCTAAATGTCAAGAGTCTGTCTCAGTTGCACTTCACTCACCTCTGCCCTTCCTCCCTGTCCTTTCGGCCTCAAAAGTGCTCACATATTTATAGCATGGCATTGGTGTTGGTTGTCTTCCGTTGTCAAACAGATTCATTGCTGCAGTAATAAAAACAAAAACTAAAAACAAACAAACAAACAAGAATAATACCAGCAGTATTATATTCTGAATGAACCTCGATGCTGTAGTTAAAAAAAACCCCATTATATTCTGCACGCACGCGCGCGCGCGCGCGTGTGTGTGTGTGTGTATGCGTGCGTGCGTGTGCTGGGGACACGAATAACCTTTGATAGTGTCAAGCGTGGGTGCCGTGATTGGTGTGTTAGGAGGAAATCGTCTTCTGGGTCAGCTAGATCGATAGCGGAGATCGCCTCCCACGAGAGATGGCTTCCAGTCTGCCTGGGAGAGGGTTTCTGCTACCGCTTCTTGACTTCTCTTCCTCCTGTAGTGCGTCTCTCCCCGCTTCTTGATCTTTCCAAGGTTGTGAGTGGGAGGTGATTTTTCAGGTGTTATATTTTCTTCTTTCTTTCTGTTACATGTTGGGTCTCCTTCCACCCCCTTTCACGTTGTTCAGTTGTGGCGGGAGAGAGGATAGAGCAAGCAATGGAAGTTTGAGGAGCAAGCATTTTCTTCTTTACTCATTTGTTCCGGGTGATTGTGTACTATTTGGGAGGACTGTTTGGCCTTGTGATGTATATCATCATCATCATGATCATTGTCATTGTTATCAGTTTGAACAAGTCTTTACTCAAAGGACATGATAATACTAATAGCAATGCTGCTACTGCTACTAAAATGAATATTTTGATGATAATTTTTTCTTGGTGGTCATTCACAAACAAGACATCAATTGCCTGGGTTTCAGTCATCAAACCTGTTGCTTAGTAATGACACTACTACTGATATGAATATTGTTAGGATTATTTTTATCGGTCATTCACAAACTAGACATCTTCTCCCTGGTTGAAGAGACCTTGCAGAAGTTTAGAGTGCTTAGGAATTAATGTTTGTTTTGCTATTCATTTCCTTGGGATTTGGACTTATACCAAGTAATGAGTTTGATTCTTGATCCATTTCAATCTCTGCCTCTGTTGTCTATGTCTGTCCATCTGTCTGTCTACCTCTGTCTCTTTACCTCTCTTACTCCCCTCCCACCATCACATTTGCTCTTCCTACCCCTCCCCTTTCCACTCTGTCTTTCAGTTTCACTACCTCTCTCTCTTGCTCCCTCCCCCACCTCTGTCTGTCCCTCTCTCTTTCTCTTCCTCCCCCCCACCTCTCTGTCCCCTCTCTTTCTCTCCCTCCACCCTTTCTCTGTCCCTCTCTTTCTCTGTCTCTCTCTCTCGCTCACACATTCCAGCTGTCTATGAGTGTGTTCCCTTTCATAATGTGCTGTTCCTCACATCCACAGCCTTGGTGCGGTTGGCTGGGTCATAAGCAACATGATTTGATTTCATTTGACGATGCATGTTGTGTGTTGTTCACACTATGATGATGCATGTTGTGTGTTGTTCACACTATGACGGTGCTGGCTGTTTGTTGTTCACACTGTGATGGTGCTGCCTGTGTGTTGTTCACACTATGACGGTGCTGGCTGTGTGTTGTTCACACTGTGACAGTGCTGCCTGTGTGTTGTTCACACTATGACGGTGCTGCCTGTGTGTTGTTCACACTATGACGGTGCTGGCTGTGTGTTGTTCACACTGTGATGGTGCTTGCTGTGTGTTGTTCACACTATGACAGTGCTTGCTGTGTGTTGTTCACAATATGATGGTGCTTGGTGTGTGTTGTTCACACTATGACGGTGCTGGCTGTGTGTTGTTCACACTATGACGGTGCTTGCTGTGTGTTGTTCACACTATGACGGTGCTGGCTGTGTGTTGTTCACACTGTGACGGTGCTGGCTGTGTGTTGTTCACACTATGACAGTGCTGGCTGTGTGTTGTTCACACTGTGACGGTGCTTGCTGTGTGTTCACACTGTGACGGTGCTTGCTGTGTGTTGTTCACACTATGATGGTGCTGGCTGTGTGTTGTTCACACTATGACGGTGCTGGCTGGGTGTTGTTCACACTATGACGGTGCTTGCTGGGTGTTGTTCACACTGTGACGGTGCTTGCTGTGTGTTGTTCACACTGTGACGGTGTTGGCTGTGTGTTGTTCACACTATGACGGTGCTGGCTGTGTGTTGTTCACACTATGACGGTGCTTGCTGGGTGTTGTTCACACTGTGACGGTGCTGGCTGTGTGTTGTTCACACTATGACGGTGCTGGCTGTGTGTTGTTCACACTATGACAGTACTTGCTGTATGTTGTTCACACTATGACGGTGCTGGCTGTGTGTTGTTCACTATATGATGGTGCTTGGTGTGTGTTGTTTATACTATGAAGTTGCTCGCTGTGTGTTGTTCACACTATGACAGTACTTGCTGTATGTTGTTCACACTATGACGGTGCCTGCTGTGTGTTCACAATATGACGATGCTTGCTGTGTGTTGTTTACAATATGATGGCGCCTGCTGTGTGTTGTTCACACTATGATGGTGCTTGCTGTGTGTTGTTCACACTGTGACGGTGCTTGCTGTGTGTTGTTCACACTATGATGCTGCTGGCTGTGTGTTGTTCACAATATGATAGTGCTGGCTGTGTGTTGTTCACAATATGATGGTGCTTGGTGTGTGTTGTTCACAATATGACGGTGCTTGCTGTGTGTTGTTCACACAATGACGGTGCTTACTGTGTGTTGTTCACACAATGACGGTACTTGCTGTGTGTTGTTCACGCTATGAAGGTGCATGCTGTTTGTTCACACTATGACGGTGCATGCTGTGTGTTGTTCACGCTATGACGGTGCATGCTGTGTGTTGTTCACACTATGACAGTGCTTGCTGTGTGTTGTTCACACTATGATGGTGCTTGCTGTGTGTTGTTCACAGTATGATGGTGCTGGCTCTGTGTTGTTCACACTATGACAGTGCTTGCTGAGTGTTGTTCACACTATGACGGTGCTTGCTGTGTGTTCACAATATGATGATGCTTGCTGTGTGTTGTTTACAATATGATGGTGCTTGGTGTGTGTTGTTCACAATATGACGGTGCTTGCTGTGTGTTGTTCACACTATGACGGTGCTTGCTGTGTGTTGTTCACTATATGATGGTGCTTGCTGTGTGTTGTTCACAGTATGATGGTGCTGGCTGTGTGTTGTTCACACTATGACGGTGCTTGGTGTGTGTTGTTCACACAATGACGATGCTTGGTGTGTGTTGTTTACAATATGATGGTGCTTGGTGTGTGTTGTTTACAATATGATGGTGCTGGCTGTGTGTTGTTCACAATATGACGGTGCTTGCTGTGTGTTGTTCACACTAGGACGGTGCTTGCTGTGTGTTGTTCACACAATGACGATGCTTGGTGTGTGTTGTTTACAATATGATGGTGCTTGGTGTGTGTTGTTCACAATATGACGGTGCTTGCTGTGTGTTGTTCACACTATGACGGTGCTTGCTGTGTGTTGTTCACACTGTGACTGTGCTTGGTGTGTGTTCACACACTATGGCAGTGCTTGCTGTGTGTTGTTCACACACTTTGAGGGTGCTTGCTGTGTGTTGTTCACACACTTTGAGGGTGCTTGCTGTGTGTTGTTCACACACTTTGAGGGTGCTTGCTGTGTGTTGTTCACACACTTTGAGGGTGCTTGCTGTGTGTTGTTCATGCACTATGACAGTGCTTGCTGTGTGTTGTTGACACTATGATGGTACTTGCTGTTTGTTGTTCACACTATGATGGTACTTGCTGTGTGTTGTTCACACACTTTGAGGGTGCTTGTTGTGTGTTGTTCACACACCTTGAGGGTGCTTGCTGTGTGTTGTTCATGCACTATGATGGTGCTTGCTGTGTGTTGTTCACATGATGACAGTGTATGCTGTGTGTTGTTCACACCACTAGGGTGCTTGCTGTGTGTTGTTCACATCGTGCGGTGTGTTGTTCACACCATGCTGTGTGCTGTTCACACCATGATGGTGTGTGCTGTGTTGTCCACACCAAGACGGTGCTTGCTGTGTGTTGTTCACACCATGACGGTGCTTGCTGTGTGTTGTTCACACCATGACGGTGCTTGCTGTGTGTTGTTCACACCATGCTGTGTGTTGTCCACACCATGACGGTGCTTGCTGTGTGTTGTTCACACCATGACAGTGCTTGCTGTGTGTTGTTCACACCATGACGGTGCTTGCTGTGTGTTGTTCACACCATGACGGTGCTTGCTGTGTGTTGTTCACACCATGACGGTGCTTGCTGTGTGTTGTTCACACCATGCTGTGTGTTGTCCACACCATGACGGTGCTTGCTGTGTGTTGTTCACACCATGACGGTGCTTGCTGTGTGTTGTTCACACCATGACGGTGCTTGCTGTGTGTTGTTCACACCATGACGGTGCTTGCTGTGTGTTGTTCACACCATGCTGTGTGTTGTCCACACCATGACGGTGCTTGCTGTGTGTTGTTCACACCATGACAGTGCTTGCTGTGTGCTGTTCACACCATGACGGTGCTTGCTGTGTGTTGTTCACACCATGCTGTGTGTTGTCCACACCATGACAGTGCTTGCTGTGTGTTGTTCACACCATGACGGTGCTTGCTGTGTGCTGTTCACACCATGACGGTGCTTGCTGTGTGTTGTTCACACCATGCTGTGTGCTGTTCACACCATGACGGTGCTTGCTGTGTGTTGTTCACACCATGACAGTGCTTGCTGTGTGCTGCTTGCTGTGTGTTGTTCACACCATGCTGTGTGTTGTTCACACCATGACAGTGTTTCCTGTGTGTTGTTCACACCATGACGGTGTTTGCTGTGTGTTGTTCACACTATGACGGTGCTTGCTGTGTGTTGTTCACACTATGACAGTGTTGGCTGTGTGTTGTTCACACTGTGACGGTGCTGGCTGTGTGTTGTTCACACTATGACAGTGCTGGCTGTGTGTTGTTCACACTGTGACGGTGCTTGCTGTGTGTTCACACTGTGACGGTGCTTGCTGTGTGTTGTTCACACTATGATGGTGCTGGCTGTGTGTTGTTCACACTATGACGGTGCTGGCTGGGTGTTGTTCACACTATGACGGTGCTTGCTGGGTGTTGTTCACACTGTGACGGTGCTTGCTGTGTGTTGTTCACACTGTGACGGTGTTGGCTGTGTGTTGTTCACACTATGACGGTGCTGGCTGTGTGTTGTTCACACTATGACGGTGCTTGCTGGGTGTTGTTCACACTGTGACGGTGCTGGCTGTGTGTTGTTCACACTATGACGGTGCTGGCTGTGTGTTGTTCACACTATGACAGTACTTGCTGTATGTTGTTCACACTATGACGGTGCTGGCTGTGTGTTGTTCACTATATGATGGTGCTTGGTGTGTGTTGTTTATACTATGAAGTTGCTCGCTGTGTGTTGTTCACACTATGACAGTACTTGCTGTATGTTGTTCACACTATGACGGTGCCTGCTGTGTGTTCACAATATGACGATGCTTGCTGTGTGTTGTTTACAATATGATGGCGCCTGCTGTGTGTTGTTCACACTATGATGGTGCTTGCTGTGTGTTGTTCACACTGTGACGGTGCTTGCTGTGTGTTGTTCACACTATGATGCTGCTGGCTGTGTGTTGTTCACAATATGATAGTGCTGGCTGTGTGTTGTTCACAATATGATGGTGCTTGGTGTGTGTTGTTCACAATATGACGGTGCTTGCTGTGTGTTGTTCACACAATGACGGTGCTTACTGTGTGTTGTTCACACAATGACGGTACTTGCTGTGTGTTGTTCACGCTATGAAGGTGCATGCTGTTTGTTCACACTATGACGGTGCATGCTGTGTGTTGTTCACGCTATGACGGTGCATGCTGTGTGTTGTTCACACTATGACAGTGCTTGCTGTGTGTTGTTCACACTATGATGGTGCTTGCTGTGTGTTGTTCACAGTATGATGGTGCTGGCTCTGTGTTGTTCACACTATGACAGTGCTTGCTGAGTGTTGTTCACACTATGACGGTGCTTGCTGTGTGTTCACAATATGATGATGCTTGCTGTGTGTTGTTTACAATATGATGGTGCTTGGTGTGTGTTGTTCACAATATGACGGTGCTTGCTGTGTGTTGTTCACACTATGACGGTGCTTGCTGTGTGTTGTTCACTATATGATGGTGCTTGCTGTGTGTTGTTCACAGTATGATGGTGCTGGCTGTGTGTTGTTCACACTATGACGGTGCTTGGTGTGTGTTGTTCACACAATGACGATGCTTGGTGTGTGTTGTTTACAATATGATGGTGCTTGGTGTGTGTTGTTTACAATATGATGGTGCTGGCTGTGTGTTGTTCACAATATGACGGTGCTTGCTGTGTGTTGTTCACACTAGGACGGTGCTTGCTGTGTGTTGTTCACACAATGACGATGCTTGGTGTGTGTTGTTTACAATATGATGGTGCTTGGTGTGTGTTGTTCACAATATGACGGTGCTTGCTGTGTGTTGTTCACACTATGACGGTGCTTGCTGTGTGTTGTTCACACTGTGACTGTGCTTGGTGTGTGTTCACACACTATGGCAGTGCTTGCTGTGTGTTGTTCACACACTTTGAGGGTGCTTGCTGTGTGTTGTTCACACACTTTGAGGGTGCTTGCTGTGTGTTGTTCACACACTTTGAGGGTGCTTGCTGTGTGTTGTTCACACACTTTGAGGGTGCTTGCTGTGTGTTGTTCATGCACTATGACAGTGCTTGCTGTGTGTTGTTGACACTATGATGGTACTTGCTGTTTGTTGTTCACACTATGATGGTACTTGCTGTGTGTTGTTCACACACTTTGAGGGTGCTTGTTGTGTGTTGTTCACACACCTTGAGGGTGCTTGCTGTGTGTTGTTCATGCACTATGATGGTGCTTGCTGTGTGTTGTTCACATGATGACAGTGTATGCTGTGTGTTGTTCACACCACTAGGGTGCTTGCTGTGTGTTGTTCACATCGTGCGGTGTGTTGTTCACACCATGCTGTGTGCTGTTCACACCATGATGGTGTGTGCTGTGTTGTCCACACCAAGACGGTGCTTGCTGTGTGTTGTTCACACCATGACGGTGCTTGCTGTGTGTTGTTCACACCATGACGGTGCTTGCTGTGTGTTGTTCACACCATGCTGTGTGTTGTCCACACCATGACGGTGCTTGCTGTGTGTTGTTCACACCATGACAGTGCTTGCTGTGTGTTGTTCACACCATGACGGTGCTTGCTGTGTGTTGTTCACACCATGACGGTGCTTGCTGTGTGTTGTTCACACCATGACGGTGCTTGCTGTGTGTTGTTCACACCATGCTGTGTGTTGTCCACACCATGACGGTGCTTGCTGTGTGTTGTTCACACCATGACGGTGCTTGCTGTGTGTTGTTCACACCATGACGGTGCTTGCTGTGTGTTGTTCACACCATGACGGTGCTTGCTGTGTGTTGTTCACACCATGCTGTGTGTTGTCCACACCATGACGGTGCTTGCTGTGTGTTGTTCACACCATGACAGTGCTTGCTGTGTGCTGTTCACACCATGACGGTGCTTGCTGTGTGTTGTTCACACCATGCTGTGTGTTGTCCACACCATGACAGTGCTTGCTGTGTGTTGTTCACACCATGACGGTGCTTGCTGTGTGCTGTTCACACCATGACGGTGCTTGCTGTGTGTTGTTCACACCATGCTGTGTGCTGTTCACACCATGACGGTGCTTGCTGTGTGTTGTTCACACCATGACAGTGCTTGCTGTGTGCTGCTTGCTGTGTGTTGTTCACACCATGCTGTGTGTTGTTCACACCATGACAGTGTTTGCTGTGTGTTGTTCACACCATGACGGTGTTTGCTGTGTGTTGTTCACACCATGACAGTGCTTGCTGTGTGTCGTTCACACCATGACGGTGTTTGCTGTGTGTTGTTCACACCATGACGGTGCTTGCTGTGTGTTGTTCACACTATGACGGTGCTCGCTGTGTGTTGTTCACACCATGACAGTGCTTGCTGTGTGCTGCTTGCTGTGTGTTGTTCACACCATGCTGTGTGTTGTTCACACCATGACGGTGCTTGCTGTGTGTTGCTTGCTGTGTGTTGTTCACACCATGCTGTGTGCTGTTCACACCATGACGGTGCTTGCTGTGTGCTGTTCACACCATGACGGTGCTTGCTGTGTGCTGTTCACACCATGACAGTGCTTGCTGTGTGTTGTTTGCACCATGACAGTGCTTGCTGTGTGTTGTTCACACCATGACGGTGCTTGCTGTGTGTTGTTTGCACCATGACGGTGCTTGCTGTGTGTTGTTTGCACCATGACAGTGCTTGCTGTGTGTTGTTCACACCATGACGGTGCTTGCTGTGTGTTGTTTGCACCATGACAGTGCTTGCTGTGTGTTGTTCACACCATGACGGTGCTTGCTGTGTGTTGTTTGCACCATGACAGTGCTTGCTGTGTGTTGTTCACACCATGACGGTGCTTGCTGTGTGTTGTTTGCACCATGACAGTGCTTGCTGTGTGTTGTTTGCACCATGACGGTGCTTGCTGTGTGTTGTTTGCACCATGACAGTGCTTGCTGTGTGTTGTTTGCACCATGACAGTGCTTGCTGTGTGTTGTTCGCACCATGACAGTGCTTGCTGTGTGTTGTTTGCACCATGACAGTGCTTGCTGTGTGTTGTTTGCACCATGACAGTGCTTGCTGTGTGTTGTTTGCACCATGACGGTGCTTGCTGTGTGTTGTTCGCACCATAATGGTGTGTGCTGTGTGCTGTGCAGGACATCCGGAAGATTGTGGCCCCGCTGTTGAAGAGCTTCCAGGCGGAGGTGGACTCCCTGTCCAAGCGCAGCAAGGCTGCTGAAGCCGCTTTCCTCTCCGTCTACAAACGACTCATCGACTTGCCAGGTCAGGGGTTGATGCTTGCAAACACATACACACACAAACAGGCATGCATTCATGCATGTACACATGTGTGCGTGCACACACACACACACACACACACATGCACACTCATTCATTTACACACTTTGTCACTCACTCATTTTCTCCCCCCAGTACCTCCCCACACACACCACACAGCACAACACAGCACAGCACAGCACAGATAGAGAGAGGGAGACAGAGACACACACAGAGAGAGAGAGAGAGAGAAGAAGAAGAAGAAGGAAGCGGAGAAGGAGGGGGTCAGACCAATGGAGAGAGAAACACCACTCTGCTCCTCTTTTTTTTTTCTTCTTCTTGAATTAAGGATTCTTTTAAATGTTAATTCACTGCAGTAGTGAGGGGGAAAGCAAGCAAGGGGAGAGAAGAGCTGTATTGACTGACAGGGTGGATGCACCCGTTCAACACACACACAGCAGGAATATTAATTTCCATGCCATGATGTGCTGCTGTTTGGAGGGTTGGGGGTAGGAGGTGCACTCTTGCCAGCTTTGGGAAGAAAATGGGTTGGCTTTGTAGGAAATGTGCTGATTGTGATTTGTGTTGATGTGCTTATTTTTGTATTTTGATTTACTAGGTTGATATAAAGATATGTCTGTCTGAATGTATGTTTGTCCCTCCTTTTCTCTCTCTCTCTCAGTCTGTGTGTGTGTGTGTGTGTGTGTGTGTGTGTGTGTGTGTGTCTGTCTGCCTCTCTCACATCCCTTCTCTCTCTTATCCTCTTACTTTCTCCATCACTCCCCCTCTCTGTATATCAGTATTTCAATTTTACCTGCCTTGTCCACACCTCTGGAAAAGCATCTTGAACAAAACACCAATCACATTTTACTGCATATGACTTATTGTATCCCACTCAAAGTGGTTTCAGATAAAATAAATTGTGTCATACAGCACTCGCCTATCTTACTCCTGTCATACTGCACTCATCAGATAGAATAGTGGCATTCAAAAAGGCTATATACACTCTTCGCCCAAGAACTGATCTTTATATGTCATCACGTACCTATTTGGGTGGTAAGTTATGGAATGAAGACAAAAATAGTCTATCCTCTTTTAAGAAAGTTTACCACAGGAACTTACCTGAAAACGTACGAACTGAAAAAGGTTTTTCATGCATTTTGATTGAAAACAAATAATGCATTTTGCTCTTTCTTTCTCCATCTCTCTCTGTCTCACTCTCTGTGTGTCTGTCTGTCCATCTGTCTGTCTCTGTATTCATATATATCTGCCTCTCCTGTTTCCTTCCCACCTGATTTCTCTCCCTCATCCTCAGCCTTCTGGGTTCCTGTCTCCTCCACTCCTCTCTCCCTCATCCTCAGCCTTCTGGGTTCCTGTCTCCTCCACTCCTCTCTCCCTCATCCTCAGCCTTCTGGGTTCCTGTCTCCACTCCTCTCTCCCTCATCCTCAGCCTTCTGGGTTCCTGTCTCCTCCACTCCTCTCTCCCTCATCCTCAGCCTTCTGGGTTCCTGTCTCCTCCACTCCTCTCTCCCTCATCCTCAGCCTTCTGGGTTCCTGTCTCCTCCACTCCTCTCTCCCTCATCCTCAGCCTTCTGGGTTCCTGTCTCCTCCACTCCTCTCTCCCTCATCCTCAGCCTTCTGGGTTCCTGTCTCCTCCACTCCTCTCTCCCTCATCCTCAGCCTTCTGGGTTCCTGTCTCCTCCACTCCTCTCTCCCTCATCCTCAGCCTTCTGGGTTCCTGTCTCCTCCACTCCTCTCTCCCTCATCCTCAGCCTTCTGGGTTCCTGTCTCCTCCACTCCTCTCTCCCTCATCCTCAGCCTTCTGGGTTCCTGTCTCCTCCACTCCTCTCTCCCTCATCCTCAGCCTTCTGGGTTCCTGTCTCCTCCACTCCTCTCTCCCTCATCCTCAGCCTTCTGGGTTCCTGTCTCCTCCACTCCTCTCTCCCTCATCCTCAGCCTTCTGGGTTCCTGTCTCCTCCACTCCTCTCTCCCTCATCCTCAGCCTTCTGGGTTCCTGTCTCCTCCACTCCTCTCTCCCTCATCCTCAGCCTTCTGGGTTCCTGTCTCCTCCACTGCTCTCTCCCTCATCCTCAGCCTTCTGGGTTCCTGTCTCCTCCACTCCTCTCTCCCTAATCCTCAGAAGCACATTATATTTTCACTTCCCCTTTTATATTTACTTCAGGTATATATAGTTTGGTTTTGCTCTTCAGTTTTTTTTGTTTTTTGTTTTTTTTTCAGGCATGATTTACATTTTTTGCTAGTTTTATCTCCCTCACTTCTTCTCTCCATTTCTTTAAGTCTCTAAATAAAGATTTTTTTGCACTGTCTCCACTCCATATGTTTCTTTTTTTCTTCTTCTTTTTTTCAATATTATTTATTTATTTGTCGTTTTTGTTGAGTGGCATGTGTTATGTGCTGAGCCCTTCAGTATGAATTATTATGGGATTTTGCTTGACATCAGACTCAAACATTTCCTCACTGGCTCATTGAACACCCTTGTTGGTAAAGTTCATGCAGACTTTTTTTTCTGAAATATTGTTTTTTTAAAAATTTTGTACACAATATGTCCTTGATATTTCAGTTTTTTCCCCTTCTTTCTTTCCATCTCCCCTTCTTGTTTTTATTGGACTATGCAAGAAACACACTGATTGACCTCCCCTTCCTCTTTTCACTACCCAGTTATTGCCTTTCTTTCTCCATCTCAGCCCTTCTGTTTTTCATTAACTTTGTCTCTGTGTTTCTGTGTCTCTGTATTTACTCTGTGTGTGTGTGTGTGTGTGTGTGTGTGCGTGTGTGTTTGTGTGTGTGTTCAGTCTACTTTGAAATATAAATAGCATCCTTTTCAACATGAAACACAATGTATTATTCAGTGCAGATTCATTTATATTGATAGTCAGTGTGTTAAGTAGGGTTTTCTGTAAGATTGTATCAGTCTCCATTCTGTTGAAGAAAAGACAGTGAATTGATTTAATAGAATAATACATAATTCAACACACACATTTTATTTCAGTCTTAGTTTCACATTGCAGGCTGCGGATTGTTAAGGACAGTTACCATTGGAGGGGTTTCATGGTGCTCTTCATTTTCTTTGGAGTGATGCTCTGGTTTAGCACCAGGCAGTCAATGGCATCAGCAAGGGTCGTCATAGAGGATGTTATTTGTTTGCTGAATCAGGAGGAGCACTCCTGAAAACTGAACATTACGGGATGGCCTTTGGTGGGTGATGTTAAAGGTGACTGCTATCCTGCATTGTTAGCATTTGGACTTCAGCAGCAGGAGCTGCTTGTTGTGGAGGAGGGGTGGGTGGGGGGGTGAGTATCGTGTGAATAAACAGTCATTAGGAAGGTTTTGGAAAAAACAGACACCCAAACAAAATCAGATGCAGTTTTTGGGTTAAAAAAAACCCAACTGATTATATTGGTTAGAAACACACACACACACACACACAAAGAAAAAAAAGAAGAAGACAATTATGATCAAACATTGACAGCTGTACATGCATCTCAGCTAGGCATTAAAACACACACACACACACACACACACACACACACACACACACACAAAACCCCACTAAGAATGTGTGTGTGTGTGTGTGTGTGTGGTAAAAAGAATGAATGATGCATGTCGAGTGGTGTTGCCACTGCTGGGTACATTAATCAGGCTCATCGAATGGCCCCCACCCAAACTGGTTGGCCGGGTCTTCACTTCTCCATCGTCTGTCTGCACCCAGCTGTGGGCAACAAGCCCCTGTATTCTGTAAGGGTATTGAGGCCACTGAAGCGATACTGGATCCCTTTCTCATCCATGTTGCCCTCTTTTGCATCTCAGCTGGAATTCCCCCCCTCCCCCCTGTAATCTTGTGCCTCTCCCTTGGCACAAAACTCTCCTGATCCTATGGGGTTTCTTGGTGGATTTTTTTTTTTTTTTTGGTGGTGGTGTATTTACTTCTACTTTGAATGTGTGTCTCTTTTCAATACATTTGCATGCAAGTGTACACATCAAATATGCACAGAAACACACATACACTTGTAGACATAACGTCATAGATTGTGCCTTCCACTGCAGCCATAAAATTATTTGGTTCAGTTTAATGTTTTTAATGCGTTCATTGAATGAACAAGTCCCTTGTGAACTTGATTGTGGAAACTTTAGTGGGATCTGTATGGACTCAAGATGGTAGTATTTGCTTTTTCAAAGGGTGGTACCTAGTGTGGGTACATTTTGGGAGTTGGAGTTTGGGTTACTCCTTGTATCCCACTTGCACTCAGACATACAGGCTATTTTGGATGGGTAGTGTTCGAAGGGTATATCTCCCTACTCCTCCTATTTGCTGTCTCATTGGTGTTAGCTATGCCACTCACACACAGCCACACCCTGCTCGTGGTGCATTTCCAGTACCAGCAGACCACAAGCTTCTGTTGCTGTTGGGTTTCTGTGAGGCTACTTACCTGAGGTGTACCTGCACACATAGATTTGTTTGATTGAGCATACAGATTTTGGTTCATGTACTGTTATCATGTATTATGGGAGTACATGCACAATAATACATAAAAACAAACACACTATTAGCAAATACAAATTACAGTTTGAATCAGAATGGGTCTGGATTTGACCAACTTTTTGTGGTGTGCTTTGACTTGTGGTATGTGTTAGTTTCAGTCACATGGGTCCTTCTCCCCTCCCACAGCCCCCTAGCCTTTCTGCTCCCCTAAGCCCTAGCTCCTGAACCCCTCCCCCCCCAACCCCCGCCACCTCCCCATACCCCCTCCCTGCCTGCCCTCCTTGCACAGCCACTAATGTACAAGAACATTTGGCTTCTGTTGTAGCATATGTTGATTCATGCAAACACTGTTACGCCCTCTTGAGGAAAACTAAAGTGAAATCCTGTTCAAAGTAGACGGCTGTGTGTGGGGGAAAGAGATAAACTTGGAACTCCTGCAGAGTCAGCCCCCCAGCAACACTCAGCAGCTGTCGGCTCCACCCTGCTGTCCCCTCAGCCAGCCACACAAATGATGCTTGGCTTCAGTAACAAGGGCATTCTGCTTTTTATTAAAAAAAAAAAGAAAAAAAAAGAAGAAAAGAATAAAATAAAATAAATTTCATTCTGCCCAAGCAAGCGAGAGAGAGAGAGACGGGGGGAGACAGTGACAGACAGAGACGGAGAGAAAAGGACCTCCAGCAATCTGTGGTACCAGTTCTCACCAGCTACCTATCCCATCTCAGTCTTTTGGACCAGGGAAAACTGAAGAGCCCTGGGCGCTTTGCAGTAATAACGACATCAACACAACACCTTGTGCTCGAAAACAGTCATACTAGCTCTGACAGCTATTACAAATAAGTGATGGTCTTGTGTTGATTATTTTTGAAATTAAGAAATAAAGATGTGTTAAAGCCTTTAACTTTCATTGCTTTGTTTTAGCAAGATGATAAGACACTGAGATCTGTATGATGGGGCCAGTCAGAATGAGTTCCACAGGCTCAACAGGGGATTTTGACTTGTGTTTAAACAAATGGAGTCTTTATATAATTGTAATCTACCTGATTTTGTTGTCCCTGCTTATGTGAGCACATGTTCATGTGTGTGCAAATGAGTGTGAATGTGTGCGTGCGTCTTTCACTGTGGCAATCTTTAACATATGTTGTTTGGATGCTGTTATGTTATTTGATTGAAGAATTAAACTTTTCTTTGGATTATGGATACTGATAGCATCTTTATAGCCACAGAAACAATCTTTACAAAGTGAAAAGGTTGAGTGTCCTGTAGTCTTTAATGGCCACAGAGGCAATTAATTCATATCCGCTTTGTCTATGGTTTTGCATAGGAAGGTTGGACCATTCCTCTCCTCTAACATAACGTTGTTTCAGACCATGTGGCAGTGTTGGAAGTGGGTGACCTAATGTGCAGCATAACATTGTTGTTTCAGACCAGGTGACAGTGTTGGAAGTGGGTGACCTAATGTTGCAACATAACATTGTTTCAGACCCAGTGGCAGTGTTAGAGCAGGCCCTGCAGACACAGAAGCGGGCCCAGAGGGTCTCTGACCTGGAGATAGAAAACAAGCAGCTGAGGGAGACTCTGGAAGATTACAACAACGAGTTTGCGGAAGTGAAGAACCAAGGTAAGTGATGACACTGTGGAAGGAGAGTGGAGAGGAGGGAACTGTTCTTGTGCGTGTGTGTGCATGTTGTCCTGTGCTTTCACAACACATACATGTTTCATGTCTGCAAACACGTGCACATACCCTCTTTCACACACACACACACACACACACACACTTGCACATGTACTGTAGTTTACAGTTATGTAGACATGCATGTGCATAATCTTTTATGCATGCATAAGGTGGAAACATGCCCACACACACATGCGCATCATACACGTTCTCTAGTCATCCAGGTATTTCACCTTCACAGGTGTTTTTGTTTTCTTTTGTTTTATTTTTGTTTGTTTTTTTGCTTCTTGACATCGTTTTGTTCACCATTGTGTACATTCAGAAGCACCACATTTGTGCACACACACACACACACATGTGCATCTCCTTTTATTCTTGTGCAAGGATATCTTCACACACACACACACACACACACACACACACACACACACACACACACACATTCTCTCTCTCTCTCACACACACACTCACACATGCACATACACATGCACACACACACACATAGTGACACACACACACATGCACGCACACACAGACACAGAGTAAGGGGGGTTGGGTGGGGTGGGGGGTGGGGGGTGGGGGCTTCAGCTGCTTTCTTTTTCAGTTTTGAACAAAAGTAATAGCAGCATGGTATTTGTAATTGCTTTGTTGTCTTTGATGATTTAGAACTCACTCACCAATGCAGTTATCCATGAAAAAAAGGAAAGGAATAACAGGAACAATGTTTTCTGCATATCACCTCATGTCTTAATCTTTTTAGCATGTGTCTACATGCAGAAGATAGAATAAAATTGTGTTAAAAAACACATGTTGGTGTTTGATGGGTTATGGAAACACAACATACATGATACCAGTCCTCCACCTGTTCTGGAAAATGAAGCACAGCTTGCTGAATGGTGATGAGAAAGTGTCGCATATTCACATGCTGTCTGGCAAAATTCTAGGAATGAGTGGGCATGTCAGATTGTTGCCCATGAACACAGAAAAAGAAGTAATATGTTTTCAGACTATGGTTGAACATTATTTAACTGTATTTGTTGACTTTTCAGCAGTCTAGTTGGAGTTTTACAAACCTCACTGGTAAACACACTGCAGATAGAAACAATAAATGACAATGATGACTACTAAGTTTAGAGTATTGATGATGATTATGGAATCATTAGCTGCAGCTGACTTCTTGTTGACATCACACCTACATTTCCTCTTTTATGGAACGTGAAAAGGCAATTGACAGTGAAGTGTAATATTGTAATTGCTAGTTGACATTCCTTTGAATCAGAGAGTTTTGAAATACCATTGGGTGGTAAATCAAAACTTAGCATAATTCCTCAGCACATTTCACAAGCAGGCTTTATACAAAACACCTGAAAAGAAGAAAGATGGAATTAAAAAGAAAGAAAAAAAGGGTTTGTCATGAAATAGAATCTTCTGTGTAAAGAGGCTGGGAATTGCTTTGTTCTCTGGTGTCTAGGGGTGTGTGTTCACATGGATGACAACTGACATAAAACCACCAAAAGTCTTCCTTTCAAATCTAAGCTTTATTTATATCTTTATTTATTTATTTTGTAGTATGTGTTTTGTCTATTCACTTCCCTTTGTTGATTCCAGTGTGTGTGTGTGTGTGTGTGTGTGTGTGGTGTGTGTGTGTGTGGTGTGTGTGTGTGTGTGTGTGTGTGTGTGTGTGTGTGTGTGTGTGTGTGTGTGTGTGTGTGTGTAAATCTCTGGTAACAGTACACACTCAGAGCATTTTTCAGAATGTGCCATGGTTGATTTTCTATTCTTGTTTATCATAGTTCATCAGGTTCCTCACATCTTTTCACACTGTGCTTTGTGATCTTGCTGCCTTAGGGCATGAAATTCTTTGATTTTGTTTGT
Source organism: Babylonia areolata (assembly GCF_041734735.1). Classification (NCBI taxonomy): domain Eukaryota; kingdom Metazoa; phylum Mollusca; class Gastropoda; order Neogastropoda; family Buccinidae; genus Babylonia; species Babylonia areolata. The sequence continues at coordinate 25,699,231 of NC_134887.1, forward strand.
TTGTTTGTTTTTTGTCTGCTTTTTTCTTCTCTTCTTTTCATCGTCTCTCACTGTGCTGTGAGGATGCCTTTGGTTATGGACAGTTTCTTTTTTCTTACTGTATATTTCAGAGCTAAATTAAGGCTCTTCGGCATTGGATTAACATTAGGCGTTATTTATCCTGTATATGGAAAGAGTCTTGCTCTTTAATAATAATGATAATATATGCATTATAATAAGAGAACAGGACCATTCACAGCAGCATGCTAAATGATTCGCCATCATTTAGGTGTTATTTATACGGTGGTGTTGGAAACCTGCATTATTTCCCATCACTGTCCCTGAGAGCATGCGATGGCCCATTGGACTTCGAACTTCCATGTGTCGTCAGGCATGCGTGTGTGAGACATTGGTTAATGGAGTTTTGATGACGATCCACAGTGATAGTTTATGGTTAATGATGATGGCCATATGCTGCTTCTGCTTCTGTTTGATGATGGGGGTCAATAATCATAATAGGAGCTCAACGGCAGTGGTGATTGTGAATTTTTTTTCTTTAGAGATGATTATAGTGGTGGCGCTGGGAGCGATGACAATTGTTGAAGGTATCAATGCATAACGGTCCCGGGAAGAGAGATCATGGACATGGGGAGGGAGAGAGAGAGGGTAGTGTGGTTGGGGGTGTATGTGTGCGTGAGAGAGAGGGTGTGGGCTGGAGTGAAGGGGAGCACAACCGCATCAGAAAACCATCCAATCGCCCTCTTACCGTTTAATTCATCCATATAGTGATTTCACAGACACGCGCGTGAGCGATCGGGGGAGTCATTTTTAGCATCAGCACGTGGAAAGGGGGGATTTTCAAAAACCTATCATGCTGAGCCACAGAACACGCTCCAACGAAAACCCCCACACACATGCAAGCACGTGCTATGTAGCCAGAAAGAACTGCACGTGCACCTGCGCGGAAGTGGGGGTAGGAGGGAGGGGACCGGCTGGAAGACAGGAGCTAACGGGGCGAGCAGCATGGGGCAGTCTAATCACCCCCCAAATCGACGGAATTGAGAGGTCATGGCAGTGTTGCCACTCTTCCAGTTGTGCATATCGGGGCCGGCTGAAGGGTTTCGTGTGCCGGAGAAGGGAGAGAGAGGGAGGGGGGAGGGGCGGTTGGGGTGCGAACCCGAGTTGTCGTAAAAGTTCAGTTTGATGCTGGTTTGGAAGATGACCGTTGATCAGTTCGTGAGGACCACTAGGAATCTGAATGGCCGGCGGTTGCGAATCGGATGGAACATTTTGGAGATTCTTATGTGGTGATGTTTTGAAAAAGTAGATATAGACACACCATGTCTGTACCAGCACTTGAAACACAAAGCCTTAAACTTTGTTCCAAAACAATTTGCGGAGTTTTCGATCCGGCCGGTCATGAGGGGGGAAATAAAAACCTAACCAAACCAAAACAAAACTTCCCTGTTTTTCTCATCTCACACGGCTGCTTTTCAGTCTCAACAGCAAAGGGAGGGAGAGAGGAGAGAAGAGAAAGAAAAAAAAAAGTAGACCCGGTGAATTATTTCGGGATCTTGCCAAACTTGATGAATATCGGTGATGTTTTTATGCATGAACATAACATGTTTGTGAACACCCTCGCAAGTGGGAGCTGAACGTTTTTTGTTTTTTTTTAAATATAATTTATTTATCTATTTTATGGCCAGGGCAGATTTTGGCAAAGGACAGTTGGTTGCCTTACATCTAATTGTTGAGACAAAGACGTGAGTGGACGTGCAACCCGCCGGTGACAGTTTCCCCCCCGAAGGATCGGGGAGAGAGAGGAAGGAAGGGTGATGGCTGGAGGGGGTGGGGGGTTGACAAGGGGTTGCAGGTGGATGGGGTGGGGGGCTGGTTCCATTGAAGAGACGTGAACTCCCAGCACTGTGTCCTGAACCACTGCTGCGTTGACATTTTGCCCGTGTGGCTGTTTCCTGGCTGACCGGATCAGCACGCAGCTTGTCATCATGGGGCAGCAGTTATTATTGGCGGTTAGAGCGGGGCAGGGCTGGGCTCCCGCCTTGCCTCACTTCCACTTTCCGCCGATCACCATTGTAAGAGAGGGCTGCAGGGTGGGGGTGGGGATAGGGGGTGTATTGGGGAGAGGGATATGGGGGTGGGGAGAAGAGGGAGCGGGCGCGCCGTTTGATGGGTAATGTTGATCGTGGTATCGGTGTTGTGTTTGATGTGTGTGCGCGCTTGCTTATCTATCTATCTATATAAAGTATTTATATATTTAGAAGAAAAAAATATTGAAGAACCAGCAAATTATGAGCAGGGCAAGGACAGTTTGTTGCCCACGAGAGAGATATTCTTCAGTAATGCCCACCTCACAGACACGCGGACACACTAACACAGAGGATGTGCAGTCACTCGGATCCATGCGATTCTGTAGTGCAGAGTTCCCGATGATCCCATCTAAGCATCAACGTGGTCACTACCGGCGATCCAGATGGACATAGGCTGACAGTGGACAGGGAATGGCCTGACAACTGTCACATGACGGCCTTCCTGGTGGTCTTCTGCGTTCTCGTTGTCGCATGATCGTTTAAGATGGAAATTTTTTTTAGCCTTTTACCAAATCATATATTATAGTCTCTGTGTTTTTGGCGAATACTTACTCAGCACAGAAATGCGCATATGGCAAAGTAAGGCACGTTTTGTGTTGAGAACTTTTGTCGAACATCCGTGTCTGGTGTGGTTTGTATATAGTATCCTAGATTCAGGGACCTGTTTTGACGGCAGTTTCCGTGAGTAGTAAGTAATTGAAGCCGCATTATCATGGAATGTGATACGTTTTCGATAAACCCAATCATCAGGTTATTTTATTCCAGTTTTGGAACAGTTGTGCAGACATGTTGCAAGCACACCGATTCTTGTACAATAACGCGCTCATTCAGTGTGCCTATCAGAGAGACGCTCTTTCCGTTCTCAGCCCTACAATCGGGTGAAGGTAAACAAAAAACACATGGCGGGTTGCGTCGACAAGTGTCGGTTCGTGTTCATGATGTGGGTCATTTCGCATCGTTTTCAAGCCTGACACTTGATTTTTAAAAAAGTGGATTGCTTGTCACGCGACATTTCCCACATACAGTGCAAAACGCACAAGTATTATATCGTGTAGATAGGTAACGGAATGTAGGACACTATGACATTGAAAAGTATTTTTAAAATGTCGATCTAATTGACAGACTGTTTATATTATCAGTCGATCTAGACCGGGTGACAGTTTTCGAGCCAGTTGCCCCATGTTGACTGACGAGGAAATCGATAAAGGTGAACTTTAAATTTGAAAAAAGAAGAAAAAAAAAAAAAAAAAAGGGGGGGGGGGGGGGGGGCTTTATCGAAGACAATGAGACATGTTAACAGTATTATTGGTACAATGCAACAATTGGAATTATTGGTAAGAAAAACAAGGAAAAGGTTTTTGACTCTGCCTGATGAGATAAAATATAATCAGTTGCTAATCTGCTAATTCTATGCAGTTGTCGACTCCTCGAGGATCCATTTGTTTTGCCAGCTCAGTTACAGGATTGAGAAAGAAAAACTGAAGTTAAGGGAAGAAACTGGTGCGTAAAGAGAGAGAGAGAGAGAGAGAGAGAGAGAGAGAGAGAGAGAGAGAGAGAATCATTCCTACAAATTTTGATTCTTTAAGCCTGTTAGCAGTGTACTGTGCTTCAGTCTCTCGATATGGGATTCCGTCGTGATACAACTGTATCCGGCGCGTTTAATTAAACGGTTTTGTATTACAGATTGATACATCAGTACAGATTCATGAAATAGCTAAGTGAATTGCACCTCATCAGACTCATGCTCATAAGACACAGGTATGCAGACAATGTTACACTTCCCTGGGGGAAAAAAAGGAAAGAAGCAGACTGACACCAAAATGAAAAATCCTTTGTCCTGATGATTTATAAAAAGAAAGGAAAAAAAAGAAAAAAGAAAAGAAAAAGTAAAGAAAATAAGATGCAGGCTTTTTCAGACCCCCCCCCCCCCCGCCCCCTTCCCACGCACACCCACACCCCGCCTCTCTATAATTTTCCTTTTTCGTTTTTTCTCTTCTCTTTCCCTGTCTCCCTCTCTCTTTCTCTTCGAACCTCTGGATAGCTGGTTGAGGTCCTCTCTTCGCTTCCCCCTCCCTCCTCCGGCCCCATCTGTTACGGCGCGGCGGCGAACGCGATCGATAGACAAGGCTAATGACAAAGCGAAGAAATCAGAATCGCAACACAAGCCGACTTTGCCAGCGCCGAAGAAGAAAAAAGAAGCAGCAGCGAGTGGCTGGAGTTGAGAAAATTGATTTTCGGGCAGAAGGGGAGAAACGCTTTTTCAGCTACCGGCGCTGTTCTATAGCGTGGCATCCTTTGTTGGACAGGCCGTGCTATTGTCGTCGGAAAAGGAGTTCAGACCGGTAATCCGAGATGGCTGGGTGGGTGGGTGGGTGCTCTCTCTCTTTCTGTCTTTCTCCCCCCCCCCCCCCCCCCACTAACCCCTAGTCTTGCTTCGATTTGGAGACACGTATGTGTAATATTTTGTGTTGCGAGCCGTTTTGGTTCCTCTTTGTGTGTGTGTGTGTGTGTGTGTGTGTGAGAGAGAGAGAAAGAAGAGAAAGAGAGAGAGAGAGAGAGTGTGTGTGTGTGTGTGAAGGAAGCACATTCATGCACACACACATGCGATCGCTTGTATGCACGCACACACGCATAAAGATAAATGCAAGTATATGTGCACGTCTGATTGGTACCCTGCCTCTGACTCCATATCTGTCTGTCTGTCAGTTTGTCTGTATGTCTGCCCGTCTCTTTCTGTCTGTCTGTCTGTCTCTCTCCACTTTTGTGTCAAGCGTTGGTACTAAACTGTCATTAGTTTGAAATTAAAACCGTGTGGGGGTGGGGTTCAAGTGCCTTTTTCCCCAGTCCTTAGACTCCAAAGCTTGAACAATACAATGGAAAAAAATCACATAGCAATTATTTTAGCATGCACCAAAGACACACATCGTATAAATGCATTAGCTCTGTCCATACGAACGGCGAAAGAGAAGATGTTAACAGCGTTTCACCCCAATTACCACCATCAAAATATTGCAAGCGGAAGGCTCTTATACTGAAGAGGTGAATGTTGACAAAGAATACCACAATTCTGACGACGGAAGCTAAAGGTTGGGTCATTGAGACACCCACTGGACATCCGAGGAGTCTGTGTAGAGGAGAAGAGAGGACTGGCCGTACTGAGTGAGTTAATCAGATTTACCATCAAATGCAACCCTTGTTACTTTTAACTTTTTTTTTTCTGTGGAGTATTTGGAGCTATAGTTATCCTTTTCGTATATTTACTGCTTCAGAGACATATTTTATAAGTGAGATGGTCATATCTTCATTATTTTTCTGAACATATCTTTTCTCTGTGCTATAGCTGTGTTGAATAGAGTACTGTTCTCCCTTCCCCCCGCACTTCTTCGTATCCTTTGCAACAAGGCAGGAAATATCTTTCATCTTCTGGGTCGTTGCCGCACACTGGACAAGGATAAGTTGCGTCTGTGTCTGTGTCGAACAATCTTTCGTTCGTACTCAGTCCAGGTGCTCTAAATTCAAGCCTAGCAGCTCGGGTTTTATGCCATTAATTTTGTTATGATCTTAATATACAGTTAGTCCCTTTTCGATACAAGAAAATACTTGGAGGAATAAATCCCAATTCTCCTCCGAAACAAAGTTTGCAAACATTCACACTCACACAAAACCAAAACCAAGAGCGAAAGTCAGACAAGGCGGTCCGGGAGAGAGAGATGGGGAGACTTGGCAAATTTGATGGAAGAAAGAAGGGAACACATTCTCGCTCCCACACGCACCCCTACCCCCATACCCTCCAACAAACACACACTCAGTTTAAAAGTTTTAAGTTTTTGGTCTCATAAATTCCAGGCATAATGGTCGTTTATAAATGTGCACTCATATGAATGAAGGGAGAAAGATCAGTCTGTCGATACTTGGAGACGTCTTGGAAAGATCGTGGAAGAAGGTGATACTGAGCAGACTGGAGAGTAGTGTGTGTACACTGACAGTGTCAAGTGGACGAAGATGGCGAACGTCGTTCACCCCAGCCCATCATCGATAACGTATTTGTAGGGTCTGTCATCTGATGGTATGTGGAGCTTTCACAGCCTGCTCACAGTCTGTCCTCCACCACTTCCTTGTCTTTGTACCTGTCTCTTCCTGCACCCACCCCCTTTTTCTCCCTCTATCTCTCACACTCTCCTTCTGTGTACAATCTCCTTGAGTCAGTGAGTGTGTTTTTCTCTTTCTCTCTGTCTACCCCATACATGCAACCCCCTCTCTCCCGTATTGTGGATAGGAGACTGTTACCCCCTCTCTCCTGTATTGTGGATAGGAGACTGTTACCCCCTCTCTCCTGTATTGTGGATAGGAGACTGTTACCCCCTCACTCCTGTATTGTGGATAGGAGACTGTTACCCCCTCACTCCTGTATTGTGGATAGGAGACTGTTACCCCCTCTCTCCTGTATTGTGGATAGGAGACTTACCCCCTCTCTACTGTATTGTGGATAGGAGACTGTTACCCCCTCTCTCCCGTATTGTGGATAGGAGACTTACCCCCTCTCTCCTGTATTGTGGATAGGAGACTTACCCCCTCTCTACTGTATTGTGGATAGGAGACTGTTACCCCCTCTCTCCTGTATTGTGGATAGGAGACTTACCCCCTCACTCCTGTATTGTGGATAGGAGACTGTTACCCCCTCTCTCCTGTATTGTGGATAGGAGACTTACCCCCTCTCTCCTGTATTGTGGATAGGAGACTGTTACCCCCTCTCTCCCGTATTGTGGATAGGAGACTGTTACCCCCTCTCTCCTGTATTGTGGATAGGAGACTTACCCCCTCACTCCTGTATTGTGGATAGGAGACTGTTACCCCCTCTCTCCTGTATTGTGGATAGGAGACTGTTACCCCCTCTCTACTGTATTGTGGATAGGAGACTGTTACCCCCTCTCTCCTGTATTGTGGATAGGAGACTGTTACCCCCTCTCTCCTGTATTGTGGATAGGAGACTGTTACCCCCTCTCTCCTGTATTGTGGATAGGAGACTGTTACCCCCTTTCTACTGTATTGTGGATAGGAGACTGTTACCCCCTCACTCCTGTATTGTGGATAGGAGACTGTTACCCCCTCTCTCCTGTATTGTGGATAGGAGACTTACCCCCTCTCTACTGTATTGTGGATAGGAGACTGTTACCCCCTCACTCCTGTATTGTGGATAGGAGACTGTTACCCCCTCTCTCCTGTATTGTGGATAGGAGACTGTTACCCCCTCACTCCTGTATTGTGGATAGGAGACTGTTACCCCCTCTCTACTGTATTGTGGATAGGAGACTGTTACCCCCTCTCTCCTGTATTGTGGATAGGAGACTTACCCCCTCTCTACTGTATTGTGGATAGGAGACTGTTACCCCCTCTCTCCCGTATTGTGGATAGGAGACTGTTACCCCCTCTCTCCCGTATTGTGGATAGGAGACTTACCCCCGCTCTCCTGTATTGTGGATAGGAGACTTACCCCCTCTCTCCTGTATTGTGGATAGGAGACTGTTACCCCCTCTCTCCTGTATTGTGGATAGGAGACTGTTACCCCCTCTCTCCTGTATTGTGGATAGGAGACTTACCCCCTCTCTACTGTATTGTGGATAGGAGACTGTTACCCCCTCTCTCCTGTATTGTGGATAGGAGACTTACCCCCTCTCTCCTGTATTGTGGATAGGAGACTTACCCCCTCTCTACTGTATTGTGGATAGGAGACTTACCCCCTCTCTCCTGTATTGTGGATAGGAGACTGTTACCCCCTCTCTCCCGTATTGTGGATAGGAGACTTACCCCCTCTCTCCTGTATTGTGGATAGGAGACTTACCCCCTCTCTCCTGTATTGTGGATAGGAGACTGTTACCCCCTCTCTCCCGTATTGTGGATAGGAGACTGTTACCCCCTCTCTACTGTATTGTGGATAGGAGACTGTTACCCCCTCTCTCCTGTATTGTGGATAGGAGACTTACCCCCTCTCTACTGTATTGTGGATAGGAGACTGTTACCCCCTCTCTACTGTATTGTGGATAGGAGACTGTTACCCCCTCTCTCCTGTATTGTGGATAGGAGACTTACCCCCTCTCTCCTGTATTGTGGATAGGAGACTTACCCCCTCTCTCCCGTATTGTGGATAGGAGACTTACCCCCGCTCTCCCGTATTGTGGATAGGAGACTTACCCCCTCTCTCCTGTATTGTGGATAGGAGACTTACCCCCTCTCTCCTGTATTGTGGATAGGAGACTTACCCCCTCTCTCCCGTATTGTGGATAGGAGACTGTTACCCCCTCTCTCCTGTATTGTGGATAGGAGACTGTTACCCCCTCTCTCCCGTATTGTGGATAGGAGACTGTTACCCCCTCTCTCCGGTACTGTGGATAGGAGAAAGTTGGGTGGATGGAGGCTGGGGGGTTGGCTGGGTGATTGGGGTGTGTGTGGAACTCGTCAGCTTCGTTCCTTGTATATTAATAGTCTGCTGTGCAAACAGCTGGCATTGCGTGCCGTCATCCGTCTGCGGGCTTGAGGATTTCATTATATGGTACTCCCCCCCACCCCCATCCCCCTCACACACACCCTTTTTTTTTAAAGGGTTTGTCTTCTTTCTTTCTCTCTTTTTTTGTTTTCAAATGATGCAGCTCTCAGTTCACCTTTCTCCAGTCTTGTTGGGATGGAAAAGGGGCAGTGGTGGTGGTGGTGGTTGTGTGTGTGTGTGTGTGTGTGTGTGTGTGTGTGTGTGCGCGCGTGCGTGCGAAGTTGATAGTGGTGGCAGCGGCGTGTATTAGAAACAGTCAGGACATCGACTTCGATTTGACTTGCTGTTGTTAAAAGAAATGCTGGAAAAGGTCGCGGGTAACGATTTTACTTCCCCCACCCCCACACCCCCTTACTGCTGTTGTAGTGCTGTGGGTTGGTGAAGGAACGGGAGACTGCTTTTAATTAAGAAACGAGATAACGAGGCCGTGCAGACACACAGGGAAGGCTGCAGACCCTTACTGTTGTCTCCAGGGAGCCTGCGTATAATTATTTTTATGTTTTTGAATAAACTTTTTTTTTTAATCGACTGCTGCTCAGTGGCGTTCACGTCTTTTTTGTTTCCCTGTATCTGCCCCCGCCCCCCGCCCCCTCCCACCACCTCCTACCCTCAAGCCCAACAACCCTCCGCCCTCTCTTTTTCCCTCTGTCGCTCTGCGTTTTTCTTTTCGGGGGTCTGTCATTGTTATTGTCCCCCCCCCCTCTCTCTCTCTCTCCCTCTCTCTCTCAGTCTCAATTCTTCTCTCTCCTCTGTTTAATGTGTGTGCAATACAGAAAGACACTGTGACCATAAAAAACTAATTCTGACGCGATAACTGTGTGCCGAATGCACATGAATATAAAGTATATTCATGCCAGACTGTTCTAACGCACGCAGAAATACACAGATTATGCTCATGTTTGCCAAAATGTGTGTGACGACCTTAAAAATGTTAATTTTGTCGCAGACAGGTGACTAGTTAGACGCGCCAAGGAAAAAAAAGACTCATTGGACTGATTGGTACTTTTTTTTCTTCAACCACCACAACGCAAAGATGTGTCCTGTGCGTGTTGTGTGTCCTTGTAACCCAAGCCGGGTCCATTACACGGTTCTGGTTTCCCCACCCCTTTCACCAGCACATTGACCACAGATCAGCCGTGCAAGGTGCTGTCCCCGTGTTTGGGAGGAGTGTCTCCTTAAACCACCTTTCCTTTTCCACCCTGAAGATTTGCAAGCCCCATGGGGTGTGTTCTGAAAGAGGAGGTGGGGAGGTGGGTGGGTTTGAAGTTGAAGAATATCGAATGGTCCGGTGGAAGGGACAGCAGTTGAAAGGAAAAAAGCAGGTCATAAGGCTTCAATGAGAATGAAGCAAAAGTGCAAAATTCTGTTAGGAAGAGGGGGTGGGTGGATATTGAGAAGAGCAGATCAAAGAAAGACTTCTGAGAATCTAAGAAATAATTGATGAACGGGCGAAATGGAATGCACAATGTGTGACATGGTTTGACATCAACACTTAGAACTGTCTACACAGTGTGACATGGTTTGACATCAACACTTAGAATTGTACCAATAATGCACAGTGTGACATGGTTTGACATCAACACTTGGAACTGTACGCACAGTGTGTGACATGGTTTGACATCAACACTTAGAACTGTACCAAGAATGCACAGTGTGTGACATGGTTTGACATCAACACTTAGAACTGTACCAAGAATGCACAGTGTGTGACATGGTTTGACGTCAACACTTAGAACTGTACACACAGTGTGACATGGTTTGACATCAGTACTTAGAACTGTTCGCACTGTGTGACATGGTTTGACATCAACACTTAGAACTGTACACACAGTGTGTGACATGGTTTGACATCAACACTTAGAACCTGTGCCAAAAATACACAGTGTGTGACATGGTTTGACATCAACACTTGTGTGACATGGTTTGACATCAACACTTAGAACTGTTCGCACTGTGTGACATGGTTTGACACCAACATTTAGAACTGCTCGCACTGTGTGACATGGTTTGACATCAACACTTAGAACCTGTGCCAAGAATGCACAGTGTATGACATGGTTTGACATCAACACTTAGAACTGTTCGCACAGTGTGTGACATGGTTTGACATCAACACTTAGAACTGTTCGCACTGTATGACATGGTTTGACATCAACACTTAGAACTGTTCGCACTGTGTGACATGGTTTGACATCAACATTTAGAACTGTACCAAAAATGCACAGTGTGTGACATGGTTTGACATCAACATTTAGAACTGTACCAAAAATGCACAGTGTGTGACATGGTTTGACATCAACATTTAGAACTGTACCAAAAATGCACAGTGTGTGACATGGTTTGACATCAACACTTAGAACTGTTCGCACAGTGTGACATAGTTTGACATCAACACTTAGAACTGTACCAAGAATGCACAGTGTGTGACATTGTTGGACATCAACACTTAGAACTGTACACACAGTGTGACATGGTTTGACATCAACACTTAGAACTGTACCAAGAATGCACAGTGTGTGACATTGTTGGACATCAACACTTAGAACTGTTCGCACAGTGTGTGGCATGGTTTGACATCAACACTTAGAACTGTACCAAGAATGCACAGTGTGTGACATGGTTTGACATCAACACTTAGAACTGTACCAAGAATGCACAGTGTGTGACATGGTTTGACATCAACACTGAGAACTGTACCAAGAATGCACAGTGTGTGACATGTTTTGACATCAACACTTAGAACTGTACCAAGAATGCACAGTGTGTGACATAGTTTGACATCAACACTTAGAACTGTACCAAGAATGCACAGTGTGTGACATGGTTTGACATCAACACTTAGAACTGTACCAAGAATGCACAGTGTGTGACATGGTTTGACATCAACACTTAGAACTGTACCAAGAATGCACAGTGTGTGACATGGTTTGACGTCAACACTTAGAACTGTACACACAGTGTGACATGGTTTGACGTCAACACTGAGAACTGTACCAAGAATGCATAGTGTGTGACATGGTTTGACATCAACACTGAGAACTGTACCAAGAATGCACAGTGTGTGACATGGTTTGACATCAACACTTAGAACTGTACCAAGAATGCACAGTGTGTGACATGGTTTGACATCAACACTTAGAACTGTACCAAGAATGCACAGTGTGTGACATGGTTTGACATCAACACTTAGAACTGTACCAAGAATGCACAGTGTGTGACATGGTTTGACATCAACACTTAGAACTGTACCAAGAATGCACAGTGTGTGACATGGTTTGACATCAACACTTAGAACTGTACCAAGAATGCATAGTGTGTGACATGGTTTGACGTCAACACTTAGAACTGTACCAAGAATGCATAGTGTGTGACATGGTTTGACGTCAACACTTAGAACTGTACCAAGAATGCATAGTGTGTGACATGGTTTGACGTCAACACTTAGAACTGTACCAAGAATGCATAGTGTGTGACATGGTTTGACGTCAACACTTAGAACTGTACCAAGAATGCATAGTGTGTGACATGGTTTGACGTCAACACTTAGAACTGTACCAAGAATGCACAGTGTGTGACATGGTTTGACGTCAACACTTAGAACTGTACCAAGAATGCATAGTGTGTGACATGGTTTGACGTCAACACTTAGAACTGTACCAAGAATGCACAGTGTGTGACATGGTTTGACATCAACACTGAGAACTGTACCAAGAATGCACAGTGTGTGACATGGTTTGACATCAACACTGAGAACTGTACCAAGAATGCACAGTGTGTGACATGGTTTGACATCAACACTTAGAACTGTACCAAGAATGCACAGTGTGTGACATGGTTTGACATCAACACTGAGAACTGTACCAAGAATGCACAGTGTGTGACATGGTTTGACGTCAACACTGAGAACTGTACCAAGAATGCACAGTGTGTGACATGGTTTGACATCAACACTGAGAACTGTACCAAGAATGCACAGTGTGTGACATGGTTTGACGTCAACACTGAGAACTGTACCAAGAATGCACAGTGTGTGACATGGTTTGACATCAACACTGAGAACTGTACCAAGAATGCACAGTGTGTGACATGGTTTGACGTCAACACTGAGAACTGTACCAAGAATGCACAGTGTGTGACATGGTTTGACGTCAACACTGAGAACTGTCCGCACAATGAAGCAACCATGTAGCATATCCGCTTGCTGATAACCCTCACTGTCTCCTCCACATACAAGTAAGGTTTAGTGCTGCAGTCGTTGTTACGATCCGTTCTGGTTTGAGGCCCAATCGTATCGTCGTCATTCTTTTTGCAGGGTTTGGGGGAAGGGGGTAGGTGTGAGGGCGGTGGTGGTATGGTGGTGTAACACGCAGAACAACAGGGTGTTTGCAGGCCTTTCACCAGTCACCCTCCACCCCCTTGTTGGTTAAATGAAAATCAATCCCCATGTCTCACCTGCTTCTGCTTTTCTTTCTCCTAAAAACACCTTTCTTCCTAACGCATGTCACAAAAAAAAAAAAAAAAAAAAAAGGGGGGGGGGGGGGGGGGGGGGGGGAGAACAGAATTTTTTCAAAAGAAAAGAAAAAGACAGAAAAAATCTTTGAAAGCAGTGGTGTAGAGGTATTCAAACAGGGAAGGGGTAAGGCCTGAGCACGGAGGCCCAAGTTGTCACGACCGAGTGAGCAACAAAGAAGTGGATAATTGTACGCTTGAAGCATCTGATCATCGGCCCTCTGTGGGTTGTCCGCTGCCTCTCGGGGGCTGGCTTCACGTTCCACTGGCTCCAGTCTGCCTCCATTGTCCTCCACTTCGTGTGTTACTGTTTTGTGACAAGGGTAGACGCTTATGTGGTGGTCGGTGGGGGGTGGAGGTGGGGGGGGGGGGGGGTGGGAGGGGGAGTATTGGAGGAAGGGTTTGGCGAGCGATTTGGATGGGA
>NC_134887.1:25715291-25735291 GCF_041734735.1 Babylonia areolata
CGAAACTGCTCCCAGTTTCGCAATGAGGGCACTTAATTTATTGTTATCTCCAGCTGCAACATACAAGTTTGTTGCCTGTGATCAGTTTGGACACTTGTTGAAAGGCCTTATACAGGTCAGTTTGTGCATACCTGTTCCGTGGTGGGTGAGAACAGACGTTGATAAAAGAATGGCAGGCACACCCAGTGCGAGTGCGGAACTGTTGTCGATGTCGAGGACATCATCTATCACAGATGGCTCAGTCACCAAAGACATCTGTGGGATTCACTGCGAACAACTGGAAACAACAATTTGGACAGAGACAGCTGACTACAAAGTCACACCCAGCCTAACGACAAGTTGAGGTGAACACGCCTACATGGCTAGCCTTCCATACGCCCCGGAACACAATATGCCATGATTTAACCGACTCAATGACCTCATACAAAATTGAAAACGGGAATGGGGAAGCCCGGAGTGGCAGAACGGCAAGCGCACTTTCGATTAGAAAACTCAATGGTCAACTGCGGGACTGCAGGTGTTAAGGGAAATGAGCGGTGACAGGACTTCTGTTAACTGCACAGCCAAGGCGGGCTGAGGCTAGGGAATCGGAATCTGAGATATTTTAAAAAAAAAAAAAAAGAAGTAGGCACACGATTTCTAAGAATGAAAGAAAGAGGAGGCGGACGAACAATTAACATAAAGGGAGCACAAAGCTTAACAAATCAAACAAAATATCAATCACCCAAACAACATACCTCCAACTTTCTGCAAAACACAATCTCTGCACCCAAACACAACACACGACAACACACAATAAGGGAACGTCCCTCTGGCAATTCTGAGATCTCTTTTACCACATCCTCATTTCAGTCATGCATATGTTTGTGCAAGGTCGATCCTTGGAATGCGATAGGGAACGGGTCACAGGAGGGAGAGAAGATAGTGTGAGTTTTCAGAGATGAGGTGAGGTGATGGATCGAGGGAGTTGGGGAAGTGGAGGGCGGGGAGGGTTGGGGTAGAGAGGAATAGGTAAGTGAGCGAGCAGACTACACTTGTGGGTGCAACAGGATTGGAAGTGTTAAAAATAGAAATAAAAAAAAGTATGTACGGTAGGAGTGGGAGGAAGAGTGAAGGGGAGTGGTGGGGGGAGGTATTCTGTGAGTGGTGTGGGGGTGATTGTGGCATGGAACTTTAGTAGACCAGGGATTATGGGTACAAGGGGTAGGGTGCAAGTCATGGTGTGAAGTTGTGTGTTCGTGTGCAGCGATGTACTGGAGAAACACCTTAATGCTTTCCATTTGGTCTTTCTACTCTGCCTTATTCTATTCCTTTCCTCCACAACGTAACTTTCTCATCTATCGGATGGAAGTGTGTTTAGTGTACTTGTGTCGTACTGCCACTTGTATAAATTATTTTTGATGTGTGAGGAGGGGTTTGGTGGGAGGGATGCGTTGAAGGGGGGTAGGTGTAGTGGTTGAGTTTGTAGAATTATATTCATAACGGGTTTCAAGATGGTGAATGGGGTGTT
Organism: Babylonia areolata; assembly: GCF_041734735.1. NCBI lineage: Eukaryota > Metazoa > Mollusca > Gastropoda > Neogastropoda > Buccinidae > Babylonia > Babylonia areolata. The sequence continues at coordinate 25,716,802 of NC_134887.1, forward strand.
AGGTGCGTGTTCTGAATCTGAAGTGTGGTGTGTGTGTGTGATGTGTGTGGTGGGGGTAGGGTGTTTGCGAGGGAGCGATTGTGGGCTGTTTATTGATGGAGTTTGTTTTCGTTACATTTTTAGTCATTGACTTTTTTTACACTACCTTTCAAAATCGTTAAATTTGATTTATTTAGATATTAAAAATATTAGCAAGATATAAATATATCCCCAGTGAGATTGATACTGTGGGCGTGTGGTTGGTTGCTGTTGTGCTGAAGGTGGTGTGCGCGTGCTCGCACTTCATGTAGCGTATTGGTAGGTAGGCACACACAGGCGCGTTGCCAGCCGAGTGGACAAAAGGGTTTGAAGAGACTGACTTCACTAGATCCCCCCAGCCTACAGCATAACCATACACCCCGATCGCGTCAGTGAGAGAAAGCGACAGAAACAGCCCGTCTGGCCCACAGTCCGGGTGGAAGAGGCAAAGACGTCAGCGATAAAAATCTTTGATGGGGTTTTAAACAACTGGCTCAATCCCCCTCAACACCACCTACCCTTCTCTCCTCCTCCTCCTCCCGCCTGACCGTAGCGATACCCCTTCCCCCTCTACTCTGTACACACCCCAGCCCTCCACCGCCCCCTCCTCGCTCCCCCCCCCCAACACCCCCCACCGTCCCCCGTCCGTCCTTCCTGCCTCCGTTGACAGGCGAGGCTCCCACAGCAGACCGACATTGAACAGGTAAACGCTGGGCGAAACCTGTCGGCTTGTGCTGTGAGGGTATCCACCTGAACAGGGCTCAGGGCGGTGGCAAACTGGTTCGGCACTGTTCGATGTGGTCCTCACCACATGGCGCTGTCTTCGGTGTTTTTGCTCTTTTCCCGTCGCTTTGTCCTACAGTTTCTCCACCAGCGGGGGCAGGTGTGGGTAAATGAGAGCTGCTAAGTGGGAACAGCACCTGTGTTGGACGTTTCCGTTGGAAAAACAGCAGAATTGTTGGTGAGGGGTGAGAGATCGATCGGCCAAGTGGCGGCCGCTGAATTGTCAACAAGCAAGATAACATCTCTTCCCTCCTCTCTCATGTTTGAACATTCCGTCCCTCACCACTCTGCCCCCTCCATGCACTCTGATGCTCACTGATCTGTTGCTGTCTTTCCCCACCCCCTCTCCCTCCGCTTCTTCCACCTCGCACCCCATCAATCCCCTCGCCTCTGTCTCCTTGTCCCTTCCCCTTCCCCGCAAGCCCCCCTTACCCCGACTGCTGTGATAATGCGGGTACCTGAATAGAGAGGCTCGGGTGTCTTTGCCTCCCCTTCACCTCCACCTCCTCTTCCCTTGGAGGGACTGAATCGTGGTAGAGGGAGAGAGAGAAAGGGAGAGAGAGACGGGTATTGAACTAGTTGTGTGGGTTGTGGCTCCCAGTGGGATCGTCACTTGTGGCTGTGCCGTGCGGGTTGTTGGTCGGGGTGGTGTAGTGATCACCATCACAGTTCAAAGGATGCGGGGCCACCACTGCAGCTCCTCACCCCTGTCTGAACTGCTGTGCAAGGCACGGGATACCATGCAGCACGGGTAAGTCAGTTGACACCAAGTTGTGCTGTTCCATTGGATTTGTTTTGGTTTTTGTTAAAAGAGTTGAGTTGTGGGTGGGGGTAGAGGAGACAAGTGCTAATGCCGGCGTGCTTAGGTGACTCAGAAATCAGTTTAGCTACGTACTGTCTCAGGCCCGCATAGCGTCACACCGCAGATGTGTTGGATGCTTAGACAGAACGAGTTTTTTGTTTGTTTTTTTTTAAACAAAGGTGATATGGCGGCTTTTGTGTACACTGTGGGGTAGCGTTGTAGTGAACTGAAGAATTGATGTTTCTGATTTAAAATCGATGTTTCTGATTTAATTGCGTGTATGCGTAATTGTGCATCTATCTTTCTCTTCTGTATGTGTACGTATGGATCTGGGATTGCACTGAGTGTGGGTGTCAACAAGCACGCGCGCGCTTGTGTGTGTGTGTCACACACACACACACACACACACACACACAGAGTCTTTATTGTAAAAAGGAACGAATCGAAGCCCCTCCCAACGTCCCGACGCCCACCCCTTCCCTTTCCCTGCCAACTGTCCTTTCAAGGTGAAAAAGTTTTCCTGCGTTTCGGGAGAGTCCCGAAGTCCTGTTGGGGAGGAAGCGGCAGGGGCTGGATTGTGAAATAGAGCGTGTCCGCTGGGTTTCGCTGGAAACCTTTGCTTGATTGGCCAGACAAACTGCCCGTGACATCCCCACTGATTAGCAGTTGCCATAGCAGCTTGTATTCACCGCTTTTTTTTTTCTTCTTTCTTTCTTTCCTTGTTTTCCCCAGTGTCGCGTACCATGGGCGGAGTTACTGCCCATCGTTTTGGTCATGGCCTCTCGACATGGATTCTCATCATGTGACGGGAAGAGATTTGGGTTGGGTGGGATTTTACGTAGTTGTTTATTCTTTATCTATAACCCTTCATCATTTGTTTTTCTTTCTGTCTGTATGTGCGTGTCTCTTGAAAGTTGTTTCTGACATTTCCTCCTGTCTGTGTGTTGGTTAAGGGGAGAAGAGGAGAGGTGATGGGATGGCACGAGGTGGGGGTGGGTTGGTGTTCTTTTTGGTGTTCTTTCAAACTGTCTTCATTGATCCACCTATTTTGTGTGTGTATGTCAATGTCACAGTCTGTCTGTCAGTCTCTCACTCTGTGTGTGTGTCTGTCAGTGTGTGTCTCACTCCCCCATCCCCTCTCCGCGTGGCGGTTCACTGTCCTCAGTAACCCTTTTGTTTATGTCGCTGTCTTTCTCGGGCATGGGAACTGTGAAACTGCTTGTTTTGCAAAACATAATTATGATAGGAAGATGACAGCGAGGAGTTGATATTAGTTTCTTGATGCAGTCGTTCGAGAAGTTGGCGACTCTGGCTATGAATGAGGAGGAAGTGTTTGAAAAAAGAAAAGAAAAAAGAAAAAAAAAAGAAAGACAAAAAGAAGACAAAAGCGAGGAAACAAAGGGGCCATGAGATTACATTTATGCGTTCTTTCAAAGGCAGATTGGATCGAAAACTCAAACAGGGAGGTATGGGTTCCAGTTAGAAAGTAACGCCAGGTCAGATGGTTTCAAAATAGCCTCCATGATTGTGACATTCGCTGAGCGAGTATTCGTCAAATAACTAAGTACAGAAATGGTCACCCTACCGTGTACATTAAATGCGCACGCTCACACACACACACACACACACACAGCGTGACACGCACGCACACACGCACGCTCACACACATACACACACACGCGCGCGCGCGCACACGCACACACATACACACACACATGCACACACACATCGCACATGCACACACACATCGCACAATTCATTTTTTCGCAGGATCAGTACACACTCGCGCCCACCCCCCACCCCTCCCTATTTTTATCACGTTAGCTTCTATGTGATTTACGTTAAGAAAAAAAACAAGGAAAGAAAACAAACAAACAAACAAACAAAAAACAAACAAACAAAACAAACAATCTGTGCAACTTGAAACCAGATTCACCTCACGTGACACGATACTGCATGTACATCATTCTTTTTGCCAAAGTCCAGATCAATGTATATGTAACCATGGCTGAATGCATTAACTAAACATGCAGTTAAATTCAGTCACAAACGCGCGCGCGTGCGCACCCGCACCCCACACACATGCGGTCACGTAAGTCAATTTGTGATGAAAAAATGCTCACAAAACTTGATGTGTCAGAATAACAGCAGCTGTAAAGTGAAATGAAGTAATAAACATAACCAGATGAATTCACGCGTGATTCCATATACTTGTTTCGCCCACTGCACTTTGCGTTTTGATTGGATGCACGAGAAAATGTGTGGTCTGTTTCAGTTGACGTATGACAGATTCGCTAACATTAATATTTGAAATGATTGTTCAGGTTGTAAATCACGTATACATTTCATATTTATTTTAATTAAACGAAGTCCGTTTTCTGTCTCCCTTCCCCTCTGTCTCTCTCTCTCTCTCTCTCTCTCTCTGCGTATATTTATCTGTCTGCCTTTCTTTCACCCCCTCCTAACCCCCTCCCCACCCTCATCCCATATCTGTTTCTCATCGTATGCGTGTCTTTCTCTCCGTTTGCTTCTCTCTGTCACACCGTATAGACTGTCTGCCTGTCTTCACTCCACTACCTCATCCACCGCCGCCCACCATCCCGGTCCCCCACATTCATGCCACCCCCCGCCCCCCTCCCCAACCAGTCAATAGTTGAGGAAATCTGACAGATCGTTAAAAAGTGTTTCAGCGGCTGTGAACAGAGGCTTTAGCCCATTACATTGAGGGCCAGCGAACGACAAGCATGCCATGGCCTGGGGCAAAAGGGAACGGAAGGGAGAAAAAAAGGGAACAGGGACGTGTAAAACCCATGCTACACTTCACTGTTTGTCCGCCCGACAGAAGAGGCGATCAGCTCGTCGCCTCGTGTTTTCCTTTGTGCCTCGCAGTGTCTTCATGCCTGCTTGCTTCTTGTAAACTGCACTGCGGTGGAGGGGAGAAGTTTACCACTGAGGGAGGGAGAAAGAGAGAGACAGGAGGAGGGTGGGTGATGTGAGGGCCTAGGGAGCGGTGGGGATGTTCAGGCGTCTTCCTGCAAAGAAGGTCAGACCGACACTGGAATAGTTTTAACATGTAGACCTTACAAAGAAGTGTCCACGGCAAATACATTGTGGCACTTGTCGGCAGACATGCTCAGTCCCATGTCTCCCTTCGTTCCAGTTTGTCAAGGAAATGATGGTGGTGCTGGTGGTGTTCGCTTGGAGGAGAGAGAGGGGGGTGGGGTTGAGGTGAAGGATAATGTTGATGTCGAACAACAATAAGAATGACCTCACTTTTACAGATTACGGTAGTTCAGAGGCTACTCGAAAAGAAAAACAAGACCAAATCATGGGAACTCATTGTTTGGCTGCTTGGGGAGAAAATCGCACAGCACGACTGTCACACAACTTCAGTGTCGCTTTTTTGTCGCTGTCTGCTGTTGGCCAAGCCATTCCATTGATGGGGATTGGGATGGGGATGTTGGTGATGGGAGATGGTTAGGAGATGTTTACATGGAACAAACGTTGCTTCTCTCCTCCCACCCTGTCCCCCCTTTTATATATATATTTTTTTCACCGTGGAGTGAAAACACGATGCAGATGTTTACTTTCTCATTGTGCACGCCAATAGCGGCTGATCCATTGATGAGCTCCTAGCAGCTTTCATCCCCTGTGCCTGCTGGTCTCTCAGCCAGGTGAAGACCACCTCCTGCCCCGTGCCACACATTGCTGGGCCGTGGGAAAGGCGCTGCTTCACTGTGTCCTCCCTCTTGTCTTGTCCCTATGGTGGGGGTGGGGGGTAGGAGAGTGGAGAGAGAGATTTTTACTGTTTATTCTTCAGCTTTTTCTTGGGAGGGGGGAGGGGGGGGGGCACCGTTAGCCTTTGGCATTATATTTTACTGTGTGTGTGTGTGTGCAAACATACAATTTGCCAGGTGTTGTTCTGTGGTAAACTGATCACGATTAGAAGAAAGAAAGAACAAGCAAGAAAAGGAAGACATGTGAGCTGAAGTTCAGAGTGAAGTGATGTATGATTTTATGGATGTAGCCAAGCGCTCAGCTGGCTTCAAAAATTGTTTTGCACAAGTTGAGTAGCAGACGCCTTTTTCGCAACTAACCTGCTGCCTTTCAATGACTCGGGCATAAGACACGACGTCATTCCAAATTTGAATAATCTGTGTCCATTCTAAACTGCTCCGAACATCTATTAAATCAAGTCTTTGTATCGTTTGCTGCAATATTATATTTCTTGTGCTTACACACACACACTTTAATCAGTTAGAAGCATATTTGATTTCAATTTAATCGTTTGTGAGTGTAAGGATTTCAACTGATGCTAAGCTTAGGTTATTTTGTCCTTCTCGTCACGTATAATGCTACAGTTACAATTCTGTTGCGACTGCTGTTGGAAACTAAAACCACACCATTATAGTGTTTAGATGAGAATAGATCAGGCATTTGGAAGATACAAAGCCAATTTTCATTGTCGACACTTAACGACAACCACTCCACAACTAGTGTCGCTGTATGCCATTGGGTGAGCTGAAATCTGTGCTTCTGATGCACCGTATTTCATTAAATATCTCTTTTGTCGGATCAGTAAACTGCAAGTATTATATACTGGCAGAATCGTCGCAATTCCATCTTTAAATCTATACCATTTGTGTTTGCCTACGTTAAATTGATTTAACACAGTTTGTAATTTTCAGCGACAAGCTCGCTAAAACTGACCCTTTTCAGGTGACTTAAATTAAGATTATAAATTCATCATCGATGATAACACTTCATTTTATACTCATTAGAAAGTAGGTGTTGAGCTGTTTCTTTTGCGACAAATCCGATGTAAATCGGTTCAGAAATCATTTAGAAATCTGTCACTGAACACCTTGTAACAAACACAATTCTAGTCAAATTCAGCCAGATTTGAGCCCTTAGTTTCGTAGCTCACACGGGCGTCAATGCAGTTCGCTTTACTTGCATAAATAGCCACAGCAGGAGATGACTGGTCACTTTTCACCTGGCCAGTCACTGGTCAGAGACTGCTCTCTGTGTGTGTGTGTGTGTGTGTGTGTGTCTCTCTCTCTCTCTTGTGTTGCACACAGAGTGTGTGTTGTGTTTGTTCCCGCAACAGCTAGTGTCATCGCCACATCGCTTGCTCTGTTTTCTCTTTGTCTTCTCACCTGCTTTCTTCTTCTTCTTTACTTACTTAACTGTTGTAAATAAAACAATAGTAAAACCCTTTTGTGACTAGCCTGTTATATGCCACTGGCCTGCACATGGATATTTTCTATCCTTAATTCAGTAAATCATCAGTAATTCTTTTGTACTGTCCCTTTTAATATAATAAACCACTCGGGTACACGGCTACATGTAGATACTGATTTCACGGAGGAATAGCTGTAGCCCATATATGTGGTACTGACATTGCGAGAGGTTTTGGGGGTGGAGGTGGCAGTGACAGGGACAGAATAGGGAGAGGGAGGGGGATGGTGGGGTGACATGGAGGCATTAAGGTGGAGTGGAGAAGAGAGAGTAGGAGGATAGGGAGGAAATCCAAGTCGATGTATCAGGAAGGCAAGCGTGGCTTTTTGGTGCAGCTCCCCACTATCATTACAGCAGTGTCATAGTTTGAATGTTAATGACGTATCCTAAACTGATAGTGATACGTCAGTCTTCGCTGGTTCTTTTTTCTGGCATACTTCAGTCTTCGCTGGTTCTTTTTCTCCCCTACTTCAGTCTTCGCTGGTTCTTTTTTCTCCCCTACTTCAATCTTCGCTGGTTCTTTTTCTCCCCTACTTCAGTCTTCGCTGGTTCTTTTTTCTCCCATATTTCAGTCTTCGCTGGTTCTTTTTCTTTTTTCTCCCCTACTTCAGTCTTCGCTGGTTCTTTTTTCTCCCCTACTTCAGTCTTCACTGGTTCTTTTTTCTCCCCTACTTCAGTCTTCGCTGGTTCTTTTTCTCCCCTACTTCAGTCTTCACTGGTTCTTTTTTCTCCCCTACTTCAGTCTTCGCTGGTTCTTTTTCTTTTTTCTCCCCTACTTCAGTCTTTGCTGGTTCTTTTTTCTCCCCTACTTCAGTCTTCGCTGGTTCGTTTTTCTCCCCTACTTCAGTCTTCGCTGGTTCTTTTTCTTTTTTTTCTCCCCTACTTCAGTCTTCGCTGGTTCTTTTTCTTTTTTTTTTCCCCTACTTCAGTCTTCGCTGGTTCTTTTTTCTCCCCCTAGCACACATATAATGCACTCTTTTTTCCCTCACACACGCACACGCGCTGGGTTGGAGAGTGTTGGGGGTGGGGTGGGGTGGGGGGAACACACACACACACACACATACACACAGTCTGTATCTCTGTCTCACTCACTCTCTCTCTCTCTCTCTCTCTCTCACACACACACACGCGCGCGCGCGCGCGCACACCACACACACACACACACACACACACACACTCTGTATCTCTGTGTTCTTCGTTCATATTTGGAAGGGGCAGGGAGGGAGACTGATTTGTTCATAAAAGGAGTCATTTCATGAATTAGAATAATCGTGATCTTTCAGTAATTGTTTTTTCGTGGAATGTAGAGGGAGCGGGGGCGCTTGCGTGTAAAAGGGATGGTTTTGTATTCTTCATATCGGGTGGGGGGTAGGGAGGCGATTGACATGTATTTAAAATGAATTATTTTGTGTTCTTGGTTCAGATTTGGGAGTGGGAGGTTGACTTGTGGTTGTAAAAGGAATCATTGTGTGTTCTTAGAGTTGGGAGAAGGAGTTGTATTACCAGAGTTTAGAATGTGGGTTCAGGGTTGAGAAAGGAAGTGTCCGTGTTCCACCAGGCAGATCGGTGTAATGTGGTCGGTTAGTCACCGAAACTTTGGGGATGACTTTCACAGAAGGTTGAATTGTCTCTGTGTCTGGCTGACTTTGTCTGGCTTTCTTTCTTTTCCTGTCCCCATTGCATCTTTTTTCCAGCCCTGCCCTTTCCTTATGATTGCAGTTATGTGTTTGACCGTGTGTGTGGAGGGAGGGGTTGGGTACAAGCTGCGTGTATGTCCGTGCATGCTCGCGGGTATAATGTGTGTGTGTGTGTGTGTGTGTGTGCGCGCGGGAACCGGGACGAGAAGGCAGGTGGGGGGAAGGGGTAGAGTGGGGGGATGGGTTGTGTCGGGAGGAAACTAATTATCGAGCCGTGTCAGCGGGCCATGGCGTGGAAAATTTGACTGGCTGTGATCAAAGAGGCAATATTTGCTTATGGGTGTTACTGCTTCGGACTGCGCACAGAAAGAGACAGACAGACAGAGCATTGCTTGCAGTTCTCGCTCCCTTCGTGCAGTTTAATTTTCCGGCCTCCGACCTGACGGTGCGCGCTTGATAAGCAGTGTGTGTGTGTGTGTGTGTGTGTGTGTATGTGTGTGTGTGTTCATATATAAATACCACAGGCACAGTGGATTAGAGGAGGAGGTTGGGATGATTCATCCCCAGCGGAAAGCATGGATGGGGCGATACGTGGAACTGGCTCTTAAAGAACAGTTGCCAACGTAACGAGATAGAAAGCAGTCCCGGCATCGGTGCAGGGAAGAACGCGCGTGTCTCTCCTCATACGTTTATTATTAGTTCTGGGTAATCTGTTGCTACCGTATGTTGCCAGCTTTCCAAGGGGCGGGGTACAAATGCGTGTGAATGTGGTGTGGTTATATTTTGACTGAATTTTAGTATTCTGTCAAGGAGACAGGGTGGGGGAAGAAAAGAGAAGACATTTTCATAAAAAGTGAATGTATGTGTACGCGTGCATATATATATATATATATATATGCTTAAATTATTTTAATAATGCGTGTGTCCCTTTTCCTTATGTTTACAAAAGCTGCTTTTGGTCAAGACTTCGTAATAATGAATAATCATTCGGCCGTACTTAATAATTTGTCATTGTAAATTTTTTTTTTTTTTAATTGTGGAAAAGATGGGTTGGGGATGATTTTGGTGTGTGTGTGTGTGTGTGTGTGTGTGGCGACAGTCCTCTGTGTGTGTGTGTGGGGGGGGGGGATGTCCGCTGATGCATACTGCAGGCGCAGCCCCCCCCCCCCCACCCTCACGCCCAGGTCCTGGAAACACCGTCACAGCAAATCGGGCAGACGCCAATGGCTGGATTGCCCCCGTGCAGTCTGTTCTTGGAGGGATCCTACCAATCTTCAACAGAAAAAATATCATGGAAAAAAGAAAAGGTGATGGGGGTGTTTGAAGAAACGGAGGGGGGGTAGGGCAAGGAAGGGGGTGGGGGAAATTCTTACAACCTTGACTGAGCCTCGCTTACATGGTCCTGACACTGTTGCCGATTCATGCACACCATTGACACTTTGAAGGATGCTCAGTGGACCATGCCATCAGTAGGGGGGTCGTGTTCAAAGCGTGTTCAGGTGTAATATTTCATGACGAGGCGCTGTCGGGGATAAGTTGAGAAGTCAACGTTTTCTCTTCGGTTTCACACTTTGACTTGCGTGACTTGTTTGAATTTCGCTCATTATGATTCCGACACAGAACCGTGACTTGTGGACGATCACGTGATCAGTGGGGGGGGGGGAAGAAAACCGACCTCCCCCTTGCCCCCAAATCCCAAGTCTACCTGAATTAATCTCTACTTTCTGAGTCATATTTAAAAAAAAAAAAAAAAAAAAAAAATCTTACCCCGATGTTTTTTTTACATGCGAAAACCGTTGCTGTTAACTTTCTTCCTGTCAGAGAGAGAGAGAGAGAGAATGCTAACTCATTTAATACCGCAAAATACTACCTCCCGCGTCGCCAGAAGACGAGGTGAAAAAAAGTGGGGGTGGAGGGGTGGTAGTGTAAGGGGGTGTTCTGAGGTCCCTGCCATCTGTTAAAATGCAAAGTCCTCTGAGCTTCTGACAGTGTTGGATGCAAACACGTCAGAGGCGTTCGTGCATTAATGCTGTTTTACGCATTCCTGCATGCTCTTTCCCCTCAAAGCGTTTCGCTAGACTGAAATTATGACTGTTTTTATTCAAGTCTCTGCTTTCCAGAGCGTTGGGCCAGAAGGGGGGGAAGGAGGGGAGGGAAGGGGGAGAGGTGGTGGTGGTGGTGGGGGGGGGGGGGGGGGGGGGGTGGCAGTTCGGGCCAGGGGTATTAAATCCCTGTGTTCATTAATAGCCAGTTTGACTACTTTCAACCAGGCGAAGACAATCCATTTGGAGGGAGACATAAAACAGGGACGACTTGACAAATTCCATTAGACAAAGAAAGACAGATTATATTACAGAACTTGACAATCGAATTTCTTCTCCTGACCAGTTTGGATCTAAAAACTGGTGGAAATTAGTTCAAACTTTTATTTCTAAAAAGGGAATGCCTCTGGACGACATCCCTCCTATAGACATCGATGGTCATATTTATTATATCCCTGTCAGCAAAGCTTCTGCTTTCAACCACTGCTTTGCGGCGCATTGTTCTGTGGATAACGACAATAACAACATTCCCACCATGACAGAATTTCCAGGCACTATTAGTCCTCTGGTCATAACCAAAGAAATGGTTAAAGATATTTTAAAAGGACTGGACAACACAAAGGCCGTAGGACCAGATTTTGTTCACAACAAGATACTTACAGTAGCTGCGGATATTATTTGCGAACCTCTAACAGATCTCTTCAATCGCTCAGTAGCTGAAGGTAGATTTCCGTCTGTTGGAAAATCGCTCGTGTAACACCTATATTTAAAAAAAAAAAAAAGGGGGGGGACAAACAAAAATGTTAAAACTATCGTCCAATCTCTTTACTTATGCACATTGGCAGATTATAAGAAATGTGTTCAAAAGCATGTCTTCAAGTACTTAATAGACAACAGCCTTTTAACAGCAGATCAGTCCGGTTTCATTCCTAACGACTCTACAGTTTTTCAACTACTAAGTGTCTGTGACGACTTCTGTAAATTTTTAGATTGTAAAACGACTGCGCAGGTGATTTTCTTTGATGTATCTAAGGCTTTCGATAAAGTATGGCACTGTGCCCTCTGTATAAACTTTGTGCTTTGGGTATTCGCTGACAGTTACTTGACTGGTTCAAAGATTACCTTCAAGACCGTACTCAAGCAGTTGTTCTCAAAGGAAGCAAGTCGCCTTATCTCCCTGTTTCAGCAGGCGTCCCTCAGGGTTCAGTTCTTGGACCCTTATTGTTTCTCATATATATAAACGATATGGTGAACGACATCGAATCAGCTGTCAAACTATTTGCAGATGACACGATCATGTATCTGGGACTAGAAGATACTCATATTAGATCAGAAACTTTGAACTCCGATCTTTATAAAATTACAGAATGGGCCATGAAATGGAAAGTTAAATTTAATCAGTTAAAAACTGAACTAATGACAATTTCTAATCGAATTGTTCTAGGTACACTGCCACTGCGATTTGGAGAAACAGTATTACAGGAAACAGTAACCCATAAACACCCAAGAGTTTTCATTCAGAATGACTGTAAATGGGATAGCTACATAAGTTCAGTTATATCTAAATGTAGAGTTCCTATCGCTTGTCTCCGTTCATTCTAATATCGACTCAGTCGTAGATCCCTTGAAACTAAGTGCACATCGTTCATTAGGCCCCACTTTGATTTTGCAGACATTATTTGGGACAACTGCACAGATAAACTAGCTTAGGACTTAGAAAATCTTCATTTAGATGCTCATAGAACAATCGTTGGAGCGATTCGCGGTACAAGTCACCAAAGGTTTTATGTTGAGTCTGGATTTACACCTTTGAAGGAAAGACGTCGTCGTCACAGGATCGTTCTGTACTTAGATTGTTAACAGTTTTGCGCCTCTTTATCTTATGAACCGCTTTTCTCAAATTTTGTCCGATGTGTTAACCCCTACCACCGTCGGAATTCCCTTGGGGAGACAGGTCCCGTACTGTAGAACAGCACTATATAAATCTTCATTCTTTCCTTAAACTACTTCCCTATGGAACGATCTGCATGAAGTAATTAAACAGTCGGATTCCTTTGACTGAAACGTTTTCTTAGCACCACCGATAGCATAGTACCAAGGTATTACTATCAACCCGACAGACTCACAGAAATAGTTCTTTGTAGGTTTAGACTAGAAATGAGTGATTTGAAGCATGACCTATTCAAACGATATCTTCCAGACAATTCGTCATGTGCCTGTGGCTCTGCAATTGCAGATGCACATGACTATCTGTGGCGATGCCCTCTTCACAACGAGGCTAGAGCCCAGACGATCGACCAGATAAAGTTAAAACCGATGCTTCAGCCCTTATATTTGGAAAGACGAGATAAGACCATAGAGGGAAACAGAGAAATAATTTTTGTTGTGGGAAATTTTATTAATATTTCTGAACATTTTGAAATGGACTGATGTGTGTGTTCATTTGTACGTGTGTGTGAGTATGTGTGTGCGTGTGTCAGCGCGCGCGCGCGCGCGGCGTGCGTGTGTGTGTGTGTGTGTGTGTGTGTGTGTGTGTGCGCACATATATGTGCGTGTATAATTACACGTGACTGCTATTAACGTGGTCAATATAACCTGGTGGCGCGGCATACTTAAGGTTCAGCAATTTAGAATTTGCAATGCTAAGTGAATGCGTCATTTTGACTTCCACCCCCTTATTTCTACTTGTTTCACTTATTACTTATTATCTTTTGCATTTCATTCCAGTTCGTGTTGTTTTATTTCTAAACTGCAGCCAATCCATTGACAATAACCAGTCTGGAGCACGGTTTTTAGCTTTGCTTGTGCTCTGACTCACATGTCATACAGCTGCTTTGACGATGTTTCTGTGGAATAAAATTTGTTTAAAAGAGAAAACAGGGAGAAGATGGGGAGGTGAAGTCTCGAGCTGTTCGGCAGTTTGAGGTGCAAATGGAACAAAGTTGTTTACAGTCCAGCCGACCGCAAGGGTTCTTTTCAGTTTGAGATGCGGGTTATATTTTGTTGTGTTTCATTGAAAAACCGTCTTTTATTTTGTCATGTAAGAAACAACGGTGAAGGAAGCAGCAGGAAGGATTTTGTGATCAAGGGAGTGCGTTTTGTAGACCAGAAAGATATGTTGTTTTCTTTCCTACATTTTTTTTTTTCATTTCTGTCCCAAGGGCCTTTGGGAGGGGGGAAGACATGGTTTCTGTTGGAAGCTGGAGGGCCTAATGGTTTGGTCTGCTTGTTAATCCCTGTGTTTTCCAGTTCGTCTGCCTGTAACTCCTTGTCATCACAACGCATCCTGTCAGTGAGAACAAGGTTAGTAGTCTTGAACAAGTCATAAAGTGGTAGAGCATTTTTTACCCGTCATTATTTTTTTCTGTGTTTTGGTCAGTTTGGATGTCGGACGTGTTTCAACATGGCTTTTGCTGTCTCTCAGTGTTTCTTTCAGTCAACTCTTTGCATGTCATTGATGGTGAGAAAGGGGACGGGGTGTGGGGTGTGGGTGGGGCCGGAATAGGAAAGATAATCATTTTGATTGATCCCAAAGGGCACTAGGTTTCGATGATGGCTCGGAAGTATCTCTCCCCTCCCCAACACACACACCCTTACCCTCTCCCCGGCAATCGAAAGAGTTTAGGAAGGGAGTTCATTCTAGCTCTCTCTCTCTCTCTCTCTCAATAGGTGGGTAGTGGGTTGATGACACGATGACATTTTCCCTTCATCTCCTCCCTTACCTCCTGTGTCTATCTACTGGTCGGCCTTGTGACCTGAGAGCAGTCCGTCATCCATGTGGTGGCGGTAGTTGGTCCCTCCTCTGGTGCCGCTGTTTGCCCAGTGGCCGCTCATGTTGGCCTGCGGATTTCGGTGATTTGGTGCGTGCTTTAGGGGCTGGGATACCCCGCTGCTTTGCTCAGTAGTCCTCTGTTTTTTCCTTTTCTTTTGATGTGTAGTAGGAGAGGTGGTCTGTGCTGGAGCAGTGTGGATGGATACGTGCTAAATTAGAGATGTCTCCGTTCTCCTGGGTGGATTGTACTGATCACAGCTCTTGTCCTCCGCAACTTTTTCACTTCACCCCCCCTCCTGTACACAGTGTATTTCTGTCTGTCTCCAAATGATGATGATAGAATAAAAAGAAGAAGAGAAAAAAATAAAAATAAACAAGAGAGGCAAGGCCTTCAAGACTCACTTGTGATAAATCAAGTCCCCTAGCATTAATTACAGAGTAATTTCCCTTCTTTACTATCTGCACCAAAACGTTTGCAAAATAAATAAAAATTCCATGCTTAGCAAAAGAAGTTCCTGCTTGAACAAAAAATGATAATAATGACTCCTCTTGTTGTTGTGTCAGAATGAGAGGTCAAAGTGCCAAGTTTAGAGAATACAAAAAATATAAATATAACAGTAAATGCAGTTTGCATATAATTAGGCTTCTTTAAAAAAAAAAATTTGTGCCCATCCCAGAGGTGCAATATTGTTTTAAACAAGATGACTGGAAAGAACTGATTTTTTCCTATTTTTATGCCAAATTGGTGTCAACTGACAAACTATTTGCAGAGAAAATGTCAATGTTAAAGTTTACCACGGACACACAGACACACGGACACACACACACACACACACACACACACAGACAACCGAACACCGGGTTAAAACATAGACTCACTTTGTGTACACAAGTGAGTCAAAAAGGGGGTGGGGGTTAACTATTTGGGAATTATGCAGATCCAAATTGTTAGCTGTGTGCATGTATGTGTGCGTTCATGTGTGTTTGTATGTGTGTTACAGTTTGTTGTGCGGATTTGTTTTCATGAAGTGTGGCAGGATGTTGTCTGTACTTTGTAACAGTTGATCTGTTCACCAGTTCAACTGTGTCTATCTGTTCATGTCTGTCTATCGGTATGTCAGCCATTCTTCACTGCCTCACCACCATTTTGCTATTTGACACTGCGGTTCTTGCCTGTACTTGAATACAGAGAGGCATTGAAGCCCTTTGAGTGTACCCTTTAGTCTGCACGTTAAGTCAATACGGAGTCCGCTTCGGTGTGTGTGCGGTTGATAGGATGTTGGGATTGGCCTCCGTTCGACGTGACGATTGAATTGGATGGATACGTTCGGTGAATAGTACAGTGAGCCAGGCTGGCGAGAGAGTTTGGTCATTGCTTGAAGTTCAGAGGTGTGTGTGTGTGTGTGTGTGATTTGGCGGGTGAGATGTCCTCTGCACACTTGTCACAGGTGCGGGAGAGCTCAGTATTGAACTTGTATAGATTCTGTATAGGGTGCAGAAGTACGAGTATTGAATCCGTATTGGCTTGTTTTGGTGTTCGTTGTGCCCTGCTCATTAGCTTTCGTTGACGTTACGACTCCAAGGGTTGTACGAACTTGACATCCGGGTTAGTTGCTGAATCATCGCCTGTGCCGATCGGCAGTGAGTAGAACGAGGTTGGAGCCTCGTGATAACAGTGGTTTGGGGGGGGGGGGGGGGGGGGACAGGAGGCCTGGTGCAGGGAGGAATGCAGAGCTGCGATGTAGCTTAAAAAAGAAAAGGAAAAAAAAGAAGATAAAAAAAATCTAAGCATTGATCAAAGCAGAGGTGAGATGATGGGTGGACTGAGTGCGGAGGATGTGTTTCCAACAGGATTCAACACAGACACGGCCAAATCGAATGTACATGTCCACAACACACACCTGTGCACAGTGATGTCTGTTACATACAACTTCTTTCCCCCCGCAAACTATGCAGACGTTAAGGAGATGCATGACAAAAAGCAGGTGTCGGGTTTCAGCCAGCCAAAAACCGATACTCGTTGCGCTTTCTGCAGGAGTGGGCCGGGACGGGGCGGGGTGGGGAAGGGGGAACGCATTTTGCGAAAGAGCGATCACTGACGGAACAGTGACATTGCCGATTGACACACTTTCTGGTTATTTGACGGCTACAGCTAGCTCTCTCTCTCTCTCTCTCTCTCTCACAGAACAGTTGTCGTTTGCCTATTTTCCTTTCTTCTTATGTGTTATTAATACGCGACCGCTTTGCATTTTCTGCTGCATAATTACACAGTTCCTTTTTATGACCGACGACTGTTTCTTTATACTGACCTACTACTGTATCCAACTTTTTGCTGACTTCAGGCTGGCGCGTGGTATACGGTTTGGTCGATAAACTGAACTTGACGGATACGAAGACAGTAGATCGTTAAAACATACTTACGTTACCATACACGACTAGACCTACCGAAAGATTTCCTCCTCGCGTATTTCTGTCACCCCCCTTTCAATTGATAGCTGTGTGTAAAACGGCACCGATACATGCAGCATGTGTCAGCTTCTGCTCTGAAACCTGTTGGATTTTCCTTTACTTGTTGAAGTTCGATGTCCACGGCAAAGGTGGAAACCGTTTTTGTTGATGAATGCTGCGAGGAGTTGAAACCGGTTTTGCGGGTGATGGTTTCATAGTCATTGATAGCTGGCGTTGTGGTGTTGAGGCTTCTTTTCTGTTTCACAGAGAAGACCTCCGGAGAAGGACGGTCCTAAAAAGAGGCCAGTTGAAGTTGTCCATCCTTTTTAATTTTGTGGCGGCCCAGGCTATATGCAGTTTTATGTGATATTAAAAGTTTTGGGAACTCTCTCTCTCCCCCCCCCCCCCCCGCCCCCCCAACGCCCCACAACACATACGCATGCACAGTTAAAACAAAGAAACAAAAAAATCTAGTGATTACCGGTAATTGCCCACGTGTTGTTTGACTGGCCAAAGAAAGCAGTAATAAGTGTCACTGCTCAGCCGGTGAGGGAAAAGGGTTGCATTGATAACAACTACAGTCACTCACCTGACTTGCCAGCCAGTGTGCTCTCGCGTGTCTGGCCTGTTGGCTGGTGTAGCCTATCTGGGAGGTCAGCAAAGGCAGAGCTGGATCAGGGATGGAACGCGTGATGGTGTGCTGGATATGTATTGCCCAAAGGGCCGGGGTGAACAGATAAAGGCTTCAGTAATCGGTTCATATTTCCGCCGCGATCGGGTTGCTGGCTGGTGAGGTGGTTATATCTTCGGCACAGCGGAGGACGTCTCCACATTGCAGTCTCTGTCATTGTCTCAGCTTTTTCTTTCTTTCTCACCTCTTCCCACACCCCAACCCTCTCCGTCCCCCTTCTTTTCTCCCGCTCTCGTCCTCTGTCATACGCGCGCGTTTTGTCACCCAGCTGTTTGCATGCAGGTTGTTTGTTTCACTTGAATGCCATCTGATTTGGTATCTGGTCAGTCAGCCAGAGCATGCATGCACATCTTTTTCTAGACAACATGAACACTAGCTTATTGGAAAAGGAAAACTACACCAAAGACAAGTTTAAGATTTTCGTTCGTAGTAGCATGAATATCATCATCAAAAATAAAACCCAAAGAAAGACTGGAGTTTCAACATTATCAGCTGTAGACCACTTCAGCTTTTTTTGTTGATGATGGATTATGAACACTAACTGAGTATGGTGAACAAAGGCTTTAGACTTCAACAACAACAACAAAATCACTGGTTAATTGAGATGAAAGTAAACCACACACACATACACTCACACGCACACAGGTATGCACGCATACACACGCACGCACGCATGCATGCACGCACGCATGCATGTACGCACACACACACACACACACACACACACACACACACACACACACACACACACGCACGCAGAAAGACGTACATAACGAGAGCGATGTATAGACATATGGAGAGAAGAGAAGGAAGGAAGGCAGAGTGGAGTAGCTACACCCTGGCAGAACCCCTGTGGATTTGCAGTGGGACCGAGAGAAGAGGGGGAGACCAGACATTACTTAGTGATGGAGCGGAGAGCACGGAATGGGGCAGGAAGGGAGTAGGGATGTCTGTGGGGTTAGGGGGGTGATGGGTGATGGCTGGGAGAAGGTTTGGGGGGTGGGAGGTGGCTTTACGATTAAAAGCTTGGCTGCCTCCTCGCGCGACAAATCACCC